>NC_077233.1:288336711-288642961 GCF_027887165.1 Monodelphis domestica
CATGAACATGATATGATCAATCAATCAATCAATCAATCGGCATTTATTAAGTACATAGCATATGCTAAGCACCTGTGCTAGGTATTGGAGAAGACAAAACCCAAAACAATTCATGCTCCCAAAGAGGTCAACAAGAGAAAGGGCATTTTCACATATTAGTAACTAACTGCAAAGGCACTTTAAGGATGCGACATTAGCATGGCAAAATCAGGAAAAGTTTCATGTACAAGGTTGCCCCTCCAAAGATAAGTAGGGATTCTAAGTGGTAGATATGGGGGTGGGAGTCAGGAATAGTCAATTGTACGGGACATGGGAGGATGAGGGCTTAGCCAGTGCGAAAATTGAATGTTGTGTATAAGGAATAGTGTGCAGGACAGATTGACTTAATGGAGCACATTAAGTAAGCTTGACTATGTAGGCTGAAGCCAGATGGTATAGTTTCAAAAACAAAAGGGGTCTATTTTTTATCTGAGAGACAACAGAGAGACACGGGAGGTTTTTGATCACAAGAACGAAGCAGTCAGCTTTAGAAATATTACTTTGACAACAGAGTGGAGGAGAGATTGAGGGCAGAGACTAATTAGAAAGCAATTGCAATAATCCAGGAGAAAAGCGATGAGAGCCTGAACTCAGGTGATGGTCATATATGTGGAGAAGAGGATGAATGTGAGTGATAATATGAAGGGGAAAGTGATAAGGTGCGGCAATTTTTGTGGCTGACAAAGGAAATAAGGTAAGATAACAATGAACTTGTGCACATGGGTGACTGAAAGGATGGTGGTGCCATCAACAAATAGAGAAGTATGGAAGGATGGGAAGATACTGAAACAAGAAACTTGTTTCAATTATTTTGGTGGCTTATTTGATTTCATCAATGTAACTGTAACTCATTGTATTATTTTTGTTTCCATCCTCCTATAAATCCTTCACAGATGATCAATCCGACATTCATTCTCCAAATCTCTTGATATTACATGAATACCAATGGAACTCATGGTCTGTGGATTCCTTACTCTTACTAGGTGGAAGACATCTTTTTTCTTCTTAATTAATTTTTCTTTGGTAGTTTGTTACAGTTCATTCACACTCACCATGCAATAGAGGGGATGGAAGGATATCTATAAATGAATCTGGAGAGAAACTTAAAAGAAGCATCTGCCTAAACATGTCCTCTGACATTTATAAAAATGTTATTAACTTTGTAAATCAAACAGTGCTGTACAAGGAAGTCAAATACTGTAGTTATGGTGAGTGATGATATTGAGCAGGAAGCAGAAAGTATTACAGTATTACTCTTCCCTCGTTTCCTTTTCCTTTGCCCACTTCTCTCATTCAATTATCAAGTTATTCATATGGTTGAGATCCTTTTTTTCTAACCATTCCTAATCTTTAGGAAAATGTAACTCTTTTACAATACTGCTGAAAATCAATAATAATATATTGGACTCAGACTCCATACAATGGATAGCAGCATCAAGAAGGAAATAAAGGACAATATAGAAACTGGAAGAAGCATTTGGAGGAGTAATATGTTCAGTAAGAGAGAATGATACAGAATTAAGAGGAATTATGTAAAGAAATTGGTATGTGAATGAACAAAATGGGGAAAGGAAAAGGAAAAGATGGAATATTATGAATAAGAAACAGAGAGCCAAAAGTCTTAGAATTCAGAAAAATGAATTGAGAACCTAAACAAGTTCACTTTAAGATTCATATTATGTCTTTCCTCTCTTTGACTACTTTATTTAGGATTGCCTTCTACCATCTACTATTTCTAGATATTCTGCCAAATATAAAAACTAGAAATTTGGTATACAATTTTCTGTATGTTTGTATCAAGGCACAAGACACTAAACAAAATATGTTAAAGCAATCCATATATTTATTTAAAAATTTTTCAATATAAAAAAGATTTAATTTAACAATCAACATTCTTTAATTTGAAATGCACCAGATCTTTTCCATCACAGGGGCCATCTTTGGCAAGTGAAATTCCCTTTCTTTCCTGTTTTGCCTGATATTGACACTAATCCTTCTTATTAGTCTCTCTCGGTGTTTTATCTTTCATAGGATCTTAAATATGTTTAATGTTCTCCTAGAAAGTACAAGTAATTTTAAAGCAGAGATTTTTTAACATTGTGTGTGTGTGTGTGTGTGTGTGTGTGTGTGTGTGTGTGTGTGTGTGATGGATCCCTGGGGCAGTCTGGACTTCTGCCTATGGACTCCTTCTCAAAATTATGTTTTGAAAGGCGTAGCATATAATATGTATGACTACAAAGGATGCCACATTAAAGTAGTTGCCCTTAAAAAATTCAAAAGTCCTAGTTTAATCCTCTGCTTTAAGGTGTTTTTAATTCTACTGAAACAAATGCTCTTTAAAGATACCTGTACATAACGGGATGTTTTCTTCTCTATAGATGTCAGTAAGATATATGATTTAGTCCACTGTAGAATACTGCTGTCTAAAGCTCACTTATTCTCCCTGAATGCCCTCATGGAAGATGCCCTTATTGCATAGGTGGATTATTCTCAAAAATTCTCTATTTTATATAGATGAGCAAATAGGCATAGATCAGTAGTTTCTTTTCTCATCCTTTTCTGAGTTTCTTTTTTTCTTTCCAAGATTTCCCTCCACAAACTTTGAATAACTTCTTTTCCTTCAGATACCTACAAATAGATCCACAGCACCCTCTCCCTTGTGGTAACTCTCAGCACAGACTGGCTATATATAGTATTCATTGAGTTATCAGTGACTTCTCTTTCGGGCTGACCATAAAAGTGGTGATGAATTCCATTAGATTGTATTAGTTCCTAGTTTTCCTTCTCCGCATCCCCCCAAAGTAATACAGGGTGTCTTATTAAAAACTTCACCAAAATCGAGGTGTACATTATGTATAGCATTCTTTTGATATGCTGGTTTAATAACCTTGTCATGAAAGAAAGTAAGGCTACCCATTCTTTTTTTTTTTTTAAACCTTACCTTCCATCTTGGAATCAATATTGTGTATTGGTTCTAAGGCAGAAGAGTGGTATGGGCTAGGCCATGGGGGTTAAGTGACTTGCCCAGGGTCACACAGCTAGGAAGTGTCTGAGATCAAATTTGAACCCAGGACTTCCCATCTCTGGGCCTGGCTCTCAATCCACTGAGCCACCCAACTGTCCCCAAGGCTACCCATTCTTGATGAAGTCATTCTAACTCCTTGTAATCTTGTACATAAAAGGAAAATGTAGGTATTTGTAATATGTTTATTTAGATATTTTGGAAAGAAAAATGTTAACATTTAATTTTTAAAGCTTCATGATAGAAAGGAGACTTGACAAAGAAATCCTGACTGGCAAGGTGAGGTAACTAGAGGCAAGCTTAAGGAGGGAGCGAATAAGAGAAGAAAGAACACGTGAATCAGTCTTTGTATTTTGAGACCATAGACACGGACAGGACACTGCGTATGCTGCCACAGGACATACTCATTTGCATCTTTTTTTCTTGTGGGTTTCAGTGTGTGACTTCCTCAGGCAGGAAGTTTTTCTTCAGTTACTTTCAGTTGTTTAATTTTTTCCCATTTATTTTTGCTAGTTAAGTAAATGGAATGGCCAGGTCCCCTCTTGCGCTCTTGCTTTGTGCCTGTACGTATCACGCTTAGTGTTTGGGGATTCAGAAATGCCTTTCCTGGGCATCGTCTAGCTCGTGGATGTTCAGAGCGTGCTCTGCAGGTACTTGGATGCTCGCATGACCTTTACAGAGCTTTGTGAGGTCAAAAAGCTTTTCATCATGATGGGAGACTTTAGGTGCCTATTAAATATTCTTTCCTTCTCCAGCTAAACGTGTGAGGCTGGGTTTTCATATGCTTCAACCAAACAACATACCACAATAGGCCGAACGCAGAAGCAGAAATGAGAACCCAACTAGCTGATACCAAGCCAAACATTCAAGAGATTTGCAAAGATGCTAAATAATTCCATTCTTCTAAATGTTCTCTTTTGTCAAATGTAGCTATTTTTCACAAAATAACTTATTTGTTGATAAATCATTGGGTTGTTATTTTAATTTAATCAGTAAATTTTTTAAAATTTTGTCAGTTTTAACTTCGAATGCAAAACTATTGGTAGATAGAAGCCATTAAAAGAGCTCTTTGGGATCCTCAGGAATTGTTAAAATTGTGCAAGTCTGGAGACAAAAGAGTTTGAGATCCATTGACCTCGCTCACAGTCTACTATGGAATGATGGCTCAGATGTTATCTTGCCACATGCCAACATGAGCACAAGGTTTCCAGATCATTTTAATTGGATAAATCGCTTTGTCAGTAAAGAGCCCTGTTGAAAAGAAGAGCAAAAACATATACACACAAAATAGAAAAAAATTCTAGATTTTCAAGATACCAAACTGTTATTTTTATATCTCCTTCACTATCTTTGATTCAATGGGAACAAGATGCTCGACATCTTTACTTATCCTTAAAAATGTGTCCACATGTTAAGTCTGTGTGGAAAGCAATTCATTTCCTTGGCCATTTTAGCAAAGAATCGTATTCATATTTGGGAGAAAGGAGGAGGAGAAGTGCTGAAGACGCTTTATACTTAGATCAAATCAATTGAGATAATATTTGCTGAGCATTTGTCACAGTATCTGGCATTCAGTAGGTGCTTAATAAATGATTATTCCCTTCCCTTCCTTTATATCAAACTAACCATGATTTAAAAAAATGAGAAGTTTGAAAAAATAATTCTCAGTCCTTTATTCATTTAGGGAAGTATTTATACCTTATTCCTATATATCTGAGTTGCTGATGCCCTGGATAGAGCTGTAACTTCCTTTATATATAAATACAATGTCTGCACTCAGTATACATGAAAAAATGCCATTAAAAATCTTGCTTAGCCTAGAACAAGTTGAACAAACATGTATTACACTCCCTAAATCACAATGTGCCAAGTGAAAAGTCATTTCAGCTCTCTCCGAATGAGAAGTTGTGATTATTTACTTCCATCCTAAAATCACTGGGGAAAGAAGTGGGCATAATTCAAAGTGAATGCCAGAGTCTCTGCTCAGGAGGGGTTCAGGACCAGAAAAGTTAGAATCTTAACAGTGTTAAGATTATGGAACTTTGGCAAAGCTGAATAGAAATCTTGGCCAGCATTGACCACACCATGACTGGCTACATTACATCTTGTATTTACCAAGTCAATGTTCTTGTACATAAAAGGGAAAATAAATAGAATTTCATAAATAAATCACTTTTTATGACACGATCTTAACAGGTTGAATATTATTTTATTCTAGATGTAAATCTAATGGGCTCTCATATAGGTTTTCTTGGCAGACTCAGTTTCTGAACTGGGCATGTATGGTGGATCATAGCAACAGGATAACTCAGTAGCTAGGAAATCTATAAATGAGAAGGGGAGAGGAAACACCTTAAAGATTGGCTGAAGGAATTTCAAATAGTGAATTCTTGACAGATCAAATAGAACCTTACTCGCCACAATCAATAATGGAGTGGCTTTTTTTTTCATTAATTTTTTTAATTCAAAATTTCAAGAAGGCTATGAAGTAATGTGACATTAGGTTCTATAAACAGTTGAAAACCAATGGGTAGTTTTGTTTTTCATATATGTAATGTAGAAAAAGTATTTAGTGGTCTTTTCAGTCACAAAAATAAAAGGATGAATCATTGTAGTAAATTGTGCTTATGCTAACATTTTGGTCAAATGTCTGAATTGTCTTCAGAAAGGATTTTAAAAGGAGTTTTTAAAGAAATCCAAAACAATTGGAATTGGGAATAAAATAGTAAACATAAGCAATATATCTTGGAATTAAATGAGTAACCAGAAATTTGTTGATAAAAATCAACCAACACCATTTTGATATGTTAATACTAACATCAAACTGCTTTTTGAACATCTCAGATTAGAAGGCCAATAAATATCGTAAACTCAACATATCTTCAAAGAATTTTTTCATCATCTTTGCACTCAAATTCTCCCTTCTTCTAACTTTGCCTATTCCTTCTGAGGCCATTATTATCCTTCCAGTTACCCAGTGTTGAAACTTCAGAATCATCCTTGACTCACTCTCACTCATTCTAAATCTGTTGTCAAATCCCAACATTCCTACCTTCATAACATTTCTCCATTCACACCTACTTAAAGCTCTCATCATTTCTTGCATAGACAATTAAAAAAGTCAAATTAAGTCAAGGCACCAAGGATTTTAGTGCTTACTATATGACAGACTATGCTAAATTCTGATGGTCTGGATCACTTTCCATTCAGATCCATCCTCTACTGAGATGCCAAAGGAAGTTTCCTAAAGTTGCTCCATCTTACCCCCTACTCAAACTCCCGTAAATGTAAAGTTCTGTGTTTGGAATTTGAAGTCTCTTCTTACCTTCCAATCTTCTACTTTACTCTCCTCAAAAAATGACAATCTAGAGACATTTTCTTGAATACAGCACTTCATATTCATTCTCTTTGTCTTCTGGGCTGTCCCTCATGCCTGGAATGCTCTCATTTTCACTGGCTTCCTTCATGTCTCAGCTCAAAATTTTCTGTCTGTTGGAGGCCTTTCTAGCGGCTACTGCCTTCCTCTTTGAGACGTCCTTTCTTCTGACTCTTTCTTTTTATGTACGTAGTTATTTCTATAGAGTCTAGGTAGAATTGGCATCCACTCTGAAGCAACTCCTCAATCTGCCCAATCTGGGCTAGTTTGCTCACCCCAACATGCCCTCATGCAAACAGATCTCAGTGCCCAGAGAAGAACTGCCACTGCATGGCTACACTCAAAATCTCTTAGGATCATGAAGCAACACTGACGTAGGGGAATACGTCCCCAGTCACTACTTCAACTCTCAAGCCTCTGCTGATGTTTTTCCATTCACTAAAACCATCCATTTATAATTATGGCACTTTTAGATACTCATATTGACTTGTCAATAAGACAAAACAAACACTAAGAACCCAGAAAGAATAAGTAGATTTGTTTACAACTGAATCCACACTCTTCCACCATGCTTGCAATGTCCCTGGGGCAGAATGGGCATTCCCAGAAACCTGCGTAGGCATAAACAGGGGAGGAAATGAATGAGGAGGGTCAAAGAAGAGGAACTGACAATCAAGAATTATAAACTTGGCTGTGCTCTTTCTGTTTCAGCACCTGTCCATTAATGAACACAGGTCTTGTGTCGAACAGCTCCTTCCATTACGAAGCTGAAATGTACCTAATAATGAGTTCTATCTAATAAGGCAAGGACCTTCAGAGAGGAAACTTATCAGCCAGACTTCCCAGATCCTTTGCTTTGAGCTATTTTCCTGCTTAGCTTGACCTCAGTAACTTTCATTTCCAATGAATCTGAGACAGTTCTCAGATCTGTCTTTTTCTCCCAGTCTGTCTTTTTTCTGTTTCTCGTTATCTCTTTCTTTATGTGTCTGTCTCCCTGCCTCTGTTTCTCTCTGTGTTTGTTTCTGTTTCTCTCTTACTCTCTGCCTGAAATCTTCCTGAAATCAGACTGGGCATCCTCTTTGCCAATAACCCCATCTTCACTCATGGTTAGTGACCAACTTATCATTTTCCATATGTAAGCAGATCATGATATTGATCCCTGAATCACAAGAAAATGATAACGTGCATCTGTCTCACTTTGTCACATTCAAAAAGGATCAAGCTGACAAATTGTCTCCAAACTGAGTCAGAAGAGCTGCTACAGCAATTGTTTCTCTTAGAACTGGAGAAAAGTAGGCTCAACTCAGCCACAAATCATTCCATTTGAATGAACAGAACCTTAAAGGCACAGTACTTTGCATTTCTATGTTGTCCTTTATTTCTGTCTTTCTTTCGATCCTCATTTATTAGCACAGTGCTTGGTAAGCACTTAATAAATGCTAGTTGATTGATCAATGAAAGAATCCCATCCGAACATGTTAGAAGGAAAGATAAACAGGGATGACATAAAAACCTTTAAAATATGAGACAATTTCTGAATAGAAGCTTTTCTTCTTTTTTTGTAATACCTTTAACTAACAACACACCCAGGGAATCACATAGAAATAAGTTTTTATAACTGCTAATGAATCAACAAAACTATGACTTGGCATGGTGTGACCACATTTTCTACTCAGGATAGTTATTTTTGGTTGCTTCTGGATTCTTTGTCAGGAGGGCCAAAATATTTAGAATATTGGTTAGAAATACTTGGTCAGTGAGACGTTGGACTGCTGCTAAAAACCCATTTGGTAAAAGAGAGGACCACCCCGGCTAAATCATAAAATACCATGGTATGAAGTACGGTGGGGCGCCAAAACGTTCTGTCAACATAGACTCTGGGGAACAGGTTTTAGCCTTAGAGTAATATCTTCTTAGGTCTTCCCAGCAATCCCTTCTTTTGGGGACTGGAGACACTGACTTGCTTCTCTCTCCGAGGCTATCGTACCCATCCATACCAAATTTCTCTCCTTCCAGGACAAGATCAGGATCTCAGAGGTTCTCCTCCATGTTCCCACCTGAGAAGCTACTTTTCATTCTGACATATCTGGAACTAAGTAGTAGGCAAAAAGAATGAGGAGAGAACATCAATTAGAAATATATAAATTGGAAAATACGGAAAAGACTGCAAAGTTGAACATGTTTGTTTTCCATGTCTTTTCAGGACATGAGTTTTTATCATTTAGCCTTTTCACCATTACGAAAATAGCTGGGTCAAATTCCATTGAGCATAGCTTCACATAGGAAACTGCTTAACAAAACAGAAATATATTCGGCTCAAGTCTCAGCCAGATCCACTGTGTGCAAAACTAAACCTCAACATTCACTCCTGTTCCTTAGTGAATCTTTCTAATAAAGCTTGAAATTTCCTAGGATCATTTGGTCTTCTTTAATGTTGTTCCAAAACAATAGCTTAGTCAATGGATGGAAAATGAAGAAAAAACTCTCTAAGTTACGTATTTTATGCCCAAAGAAGCAAATTTAACTGCAAATGAGTTGGTCTACCTGACTTGTAAATTTAGATTATTTTACCAAAAGGACCAGAATATTTTAATTCAATACTTATATGGATTTGGGATCTCATCATTGACATACTCCCCTGAATAATACAGACTGCAACCCTTCCATATTTTTCCATTCTATGGAAAAGGAGCTTTGTGAGTTACTGGAGTGAAGAGACTTTTTATGTATATGCATATATATGTCTTTAAATGTTTATGTATACACACATGTTTCTATGTCAGATATATATTTAGCTTTATATAATTTTCTTTATTATCCTCACTAGCACAGTGCCAACACCTATTTCTTGTCTCATTCACCATGACCTCCTCCAAATTCTCCCTCGATTAATTTGCCCCTCCATATATTATCTGTCTCTTGACATTGCCTGGATATCAGAGGAGGATGTGGACACATTGCTTATCCCTTATTCCCATCATATAATCAGTCCATTCTCGTTTCTGGTCACAAAAGACATTATTATTCATTCACTTCCCCCCCATGTAGAGTGTTAGACCCAACTCATTAAAGTGATAGTAGATTTTCCTTGGAAAACTCTCTGTTATAGGATATTTGAAAGCAAACAAACACAAATCTATGCCTGTAATATGCCTCTTTGATAAAGCATCGGGCCATTAAATAAAGTTCTTTTTTGTAGATTTTTCAAAAAATATTGCTTGATTGAGAGCCAGGCCTAGAGATGGGAGGTCCTGGGTTCAAATCTGACCTCAGACACTTCCCAGCTGTGTCACCCTGGGCAAGTCACTTCACCCCCATTGCCTAGCCCTTACTGCTCTTCTGCCTTGGAACCAATACACAGTATCGATTCCAAGATGGAAGGTGAGGGTTTAAAAAATATATATTGCTTGAGTTTGGCACATGCATAGGACAAATTGCAATCCCTGTTGGTATAATCAATAAAATGCACTTTATAGTCAACAAAAGATATAAATTTCTACCCCTTTAACAATAAACGTCATCAAGAAAATCAAATCCACACCTTGGCCATGTCTGAATTCACAGCTGATTCAGTCCTTTTAGTGTATCATCTTTCCAGGAAGAAGAGTGAAAGATGGTTTATTCATTTTGGGGGGTCATGAGGGTCAGGATTAGTCCTTGCATTCATTATGTCTTACCTTTCACAGCAAAGGAAAACACGGATTCAATTAGACTTGGACATACTCTTTGGAGCACGATGTTATGTGGTTGTTGATAACCTACATTTCTTCTGGGAACTCCAACTGTTTACTTGTGGGGAAATGGCTCGACCTATGCTGGCGTTAACTCCCCATTTCCCTCACCGACTTGGAAAAATGGCAACGCAGCATCTATGCAGGGAAAGCATGTGACCGAGGCAAGTTTGGCCTTTTTGACTGTCCGACACTCGTGTCCTTTCTTGCCTGGTGAAGTCCGACAGAAAGACCTTTCTTCGTATATGGAAATATTCAGGGCTTTTTGCGTATGTCGAGTTCAGACTCACAACAACAATGTTCATGGCGTTTGTTATTGACTAGTTGGGGAAATGCATTTACTGGCATCATTTCCAAGGATTAATTCCCAAGAGAGTGTCTAAAGAGTACCATTTAAATGGAGAACTTCTGCTTTAAGAGTTTCTGTTGGACAGAGGGCTAGTCCTAGTTTCAAGAGGACAAGAGACTTGCCTTGACTCCATCATCCTGGGCAAGTCTCTTATCTTAGCCTCCTAATGGCTCAGGAAACTTGCGAAAACCCAAAGGTGCTGATTTGCATTGGTGGAGAAAATGTCCCAGGAGGAGCTTTGGAAAAACAGTACCCCCCCCCCCCCCGAAAGCGTTACTTGGAGTGTTTACCTTTGGATGAACTTCATTTGAGGAGGGGAAGAGGAATAAATTAATCAGAGCATTAAACCCGATTCCACTTCCTTTCCCAGAAAAATGAGGCTCAAAGGTGCCCAAGTATTATTTTAGATTCCGTGCAGACATAAACAACAATAATTGGCTTACTGGAGTCTTCAAACATATAATTTTCTTTTTTTCCCTGAAGTGGGAACTCCCTTTAAGAAGTCAAAATAACGGCTCATTTCAAAGCCTGAGCACAAAAAGAGGAGACCAGAGCAAAAATAATTCTCCCTAAACAGTGAAAGGAACAGCTCCGTGGCCACAGGTGAAAGAATGGACAGTCTGACCCTGTCTTCTGTTTACCAGCTGAGTGAGGGCCATTCTAAAATTCTGTGATTCACTTGGGGAGAATTTCCTGATGCAATGTTATTCTCTCTGCAGTTTAAAAAAAGGGCTTGAAAGGGAAGCAAAGCCAGTCTCCAATTCTCCAGTAAATCAATTAAATGATTGTTGTCTGTGCTGGGCCTAAAATAACACAAACATCAAAGAGCAGCAATGTCAGAGAGGAGTGCCTATTAACCTGGGATTATTAAGCAAAACTTGCCTTTTAAAACTCTATAATAAAGCGAACACGTTAGTCTGGAAGCTGCCCTACTTGTTAAGAGTCTCTCTAACTCTCCTTTTCTCTTCTTAGCACTAAAAAATGCTTCAGTGGGTTTTTTTCCTTTTCCTTTCTTTTGACATCATCACTCCTTCCCCATCCAAATTCGCTTCCATCATTATAGAGAAGAAACAACCCTTGCCAGTAGCCAAAACGTACGGCTAAATTCAACAAGTCCCCGTATCAGCATTTCTAAAAATGCATTATTTGGAACCCAGCATTCATCACCTCTCCTTCATTTAGACAGCTGAGCTTTGGCCAATCATTTCGTTGATTAGTTCTGGATTTTTTTCAGAGTATTTGCTTTGACGTTACAACATCGTCGTCGTCATTATAGAAATCATTTCCCTCCTAATGCTCCCTTCATTCAGCCTTATCATGCAGCTTTCTCCGAATCTTTCCCATTGCATTCATATGCCATCATTTTCCAGATATTTTACAGTGGACGAATGCTCGGTGTTTCTTCCATTTTTTGCAACAAAAGGCACCACTGTAAATATTCCTTGTACCGATGTGTCCTTTCCCTGTGTCTTTGCTCTCTTTTGGGTATGTCTAGTTAGGACTGGATCCCAAGACATGAACAATATAGTAAAACTTTGTGTAATATTTTCCTATGGAGAAACGATTCTCATTGAAATATATCTTTGAAATCAGCTCCCCATATTCTTGGGTATCAGACCTTCAGCTGAGAAACTCCTGCAAGATTTTCCCCAAGTAATTATTTCTCTTTTAGTTGTAACGGCAGAAATGTTATTTCTATAAAAACTTGTCTGTGTTATATGACAAGAATGATGAGTTTTATCTTCGGTGCTCCTCTCTAAATGGTTTAGTCAAGAATTCTTTGCCCAGCCATTGCTCAGAAAGGCATTTCCTCCCCTCTCCTCTAATTGGTTGATGATGTAATCTTTCATATGTAGGTCATAAATCTCCATAGAGCTTATTGTGGCATATCATCTGAGGTCTTGGCTTAAACTTAATTTCTGCCAGATTTCTTTCCAGTCCTTCCAAAAGATTGTGTCGGAAAAGGAATCCTCACCTTTGTCCCTAAGAGTTTGGGGGTATATTGAAAATTAATGCTATTATTTCATCTGCACCTATAGTTTGTATACCTAATATCTCCACTGAATAACATACATTTTTTTAACCAGTACCAGATATATTTTTATACTGGGGGCTTTGTAGTATTTTTTGAGAACTAGTATTTCAAAGTTCCATCTCTTCTGAGCATTTTTCATATCTCCCATGAGACCTTTTGTTCTCCCAAATTAATTCTGCTCTAGCTCTATAGTTGGATTGTTATGGCTCTCAAAGAATAAATTTAGTCTTATAGTGTTTATTGTGATAATATGGCCCAAGTAGGAATACTTACTATCTTCCTAATTGTTTAATGTCTTTATTTATACAAAGGGTATTTTATAGTTACATTTATATATTATAAACACCAAATTATTTTATATATTTTCTAGATCTTTTGAATGGAATTTTTTTTATCTTTTCCTGCTAGGTTTCATTGAAAATAAACTGAAAAGCAGATTATTTACATGATTTTCTTTTATATCTTAAGACATCGTTAAAATTATTAATCATTTCAATTAATTTTTAGTTTATTAGGGTCCTCTGTGTAGAGAAAATGATGATTTTTTTGGTCTCATTTCCTCATTTGTTTTTTTATTTCTTTAACTAGTATTTTTACAACTATGTTAAATAGTATAGGTGACAATGGAAATTCTTATTTTACTTTTGATCTTATTGGAAAGATCTATACCATTTCAATGTACTATATGAAGGAAAGATCAACTTGTTTTTATGTTTTTTAGTGGCATTTTGTTTTGTTTTTTTTTTAATAGAAACAGAGGTTGCATTTTGTTGAAAACCTTTTCTATAATTGTTAAAATTTGATTTTCGATTGGTAAAAACATGTGGTATTTTTGTTATTAGTATGGCTCATTTCATTTATATTGAACCAATCCTGCATTCTTAGATTAAATCCAACTGATATAGTCATGGTTCTAATACTAGTATCCTCTTAGTTCATTCGGATTTAACGTTGGGATCAAATTGGGCAATTTTCAGGTCACTGGGCATTTAACAAAGAAGAAGTTTACTTTGCCCCAATGGAGAAAACCAGTAGTTCTCTGCCTTTCTTCCCCCCTTTGGTAGGGCCAAGTCTCAAGCCTTACTGGACAGTTTCCCTAGCATGGTCAGCACTAAGAGGGAAGATGGAACCGAAATAGAAGTGTGAAAGAATACCAAAGTTAAAAGCCCCAATCATTTTCTTTCTCCTTGAGGAAGTCTCAAAGACTAGGACCAAGTCTCAAAGGCTCACCATATGATCCAAGTGATGGATCCTACTTCTTGGAAGTTTCCAATGGGTTTCTGAATGGAAAATTGAGATGATGAACCACAGCAACACCAAGGATGTCAGAGCCGCAACACAGACGATGACACTTCCAGTAAAGTTGCAGATTTTTTTCTCCTGATGTGAGCTAATGCTAAGGAGAAGAAGCAGCTTCAAGAACATCGGGGCCTCTTTACACACATTTATGGCATAGTAAGCAATTCTTCATATTGCATCAGGAGCCTCTAGTAAAGTGGCCAAAAAGGTGAGACTCTGGCATGCACACTCTTTTGGGACTTTAGGTGATACTGAAGCATTCCTTATACCATTACCCACTCAGTCTCAGTACCCCCTGATGCCTACATCAGGGGAATAAATCTTTGCCACCTTAGAGGCATTTGTGAAGGGGCTGCTCTCTTCTTCCACGGTGGCTAAATAAGGATTGCTCTTCATCCCAATCCAGGGAATTACCACCTAGACAGTTACCACCTAGTGTGTCAAGCATGTGGGCTGCGGACTTCATACAGCCCACATAACACGTCTGAACAGGGTCCAAATCGGATTAAAATGTAATTGGGAGATATCTAACAAAATCAATAAAATTTAGTATAATCCAGATAAGGTGGTTTTCTAAGTCAGTGTATACCCGCAGTGATCCTCACACTTAGTTTAGTAGCCCCTATTTGACATCACTGAACCGTAGAATCCCGCTTTCTTCTGGGTAAATACAAACCAACAAAAGTCACATAGCGACAGCTTCTTCTGAGCTCTTTCTAGGAAGGTATTCTCTGAACTACTTCAAAGAAAAGGAAGACTGCCAGTTGAGGAAAATGTGAGTGACTTCTTTAGGTTGTATGAGCTCTCTCGGAAGGCAAGGACCATTTTCACGGTAACATTAGTTTGGCATGAACACGGCCTCTGGGAGGTTGGATGTGAGCAGCTAGTTGACACTGCTAGGATTATTAGTGTTGTTTATAGACTTCCAGATCACTCTTTTTCCTTCCTCAGTGAGTTTGGTTCATGATCTATTCCAATTGGTTATTTAGTCTATGTTTCTAATGGCTACTGACATACTCCCCAAACAAACTCATATGCCAAGATAGAGATGCATCAACGAGACTCATTGATTGTTCCTGACCCCAAAAGAATGAGTCTGTGATTATCCAGTCTTATGCTCTTCAAGGCTCAGGTCAGTTGGCCAAATGATGGCTATTGTGCATATTGAAGATCTTGTCTTCCTTATCCCTTAACATATGTCAGCCATGCAGTTTGGAGCTCTACCAATTGGAAGGACTTGCTGGTACCCTTACTTCAGAGGGTATCACCTGTTATAAGATTAGTGACTGAGCTATGTATGCCTCACTTGAAGGGAAAAGAAATACCAGTTAACCAGGCAAAGTGGTCTTCATCAAGATCCATGGCTTTAAAAATGGGAGCCTACTGGGCTAGTGGAGGAGGCAAAGTTTTAGGCTTTGGACCAAAGGCTTCAATTTCTGACATTTTGTGAAAAGTACTAACACTAGAGAGACCTGAGAGAATTTTATTTTTAATGTCCACTTAGTAGAAAAAGCCTCCATCTTGCTAAAGGAACCATCTTATGTCATTTAACCCATCAGGTCAAAGGGTAATGGTATGTCCTTATGTGTCCTGTTCAGTAGCAATTAGGACACAGTTTGAAGCAAACAACTGCTTTTATGTAGTGATTAGTTGATCCAGGGAGTTTAGAGCTCTAGATGTCCAGTGGTGGTTTATTCTGACCACAACTTGGTGCCTGCCAAAGGTTCAATTCAATATTTTATTTATGGGCATAAACCTGGGTCTTGCAGTGTCGTAAGGGCCCAAGGAGACAGATGGTGGTACAGTTTGCTTTATATCCTCTGGTATTTTATTCCATTCTGGTGAAAGACACAGACTTACTTGTGATGCAGTAAATGGGAATCATCAGGATATTTAGGTGGGAAAGTAAGTTTTCAAAATCCTAAAGTATAGAAAGTCTCCAGGTCTCTTTTTTGAATCATGGGAAATCAAGTATGAGCAGCCTATTCCACATTCCAGTATTATTCCAAGTTAGTTCTACCATAGTCCCCAAAACTTGACAGTGCAGTTGGATTTTGACTTTGTTAGGGTTATTTTTCTACCCCTGGTCCTTGCTCTTGTCCTATGGGCCGACTGACTATGCCAACCATTTGTAGGCATGCCCTAAAACCCGCATCCTTATTTCAGGTTGCATTTGGAATAAAATGAGGATTCGCTGGATTATGGGAAAAAGTAAATAAAGAAAGACTTCTGTTTCTGCTTCATGGACTACATTAAAACCAATGACTGTGTGGATCACACATAGATGGTAGAACTAGATCATTGCACGTATCTCCTTAGGAACTGCATGTGGGCCAAGAAGAAGCAACAGTTGGAACCAAACTTAGAATAATGGATTAGTTTAAGGTTGGAAAAGGAATACAGCAAGGGGGTATGTAATCACCTTATTTATTTAACTTACACAAGCGAATACATGATGCAAAATGCCAGGCTGTACTAAAGATTGTTTGGAGTAATAGTGATGATCTCAGATATGTAGACAAGACTACTCCAGTGACAGAAAGTGACGAAGAATTAAGGAGTGTCTTGATGAGAGTAAAGGAAGAGTATAAAGCCTGGCTTGAAGCTTACTGTTAAAAACCCCCACGAAGATCTTGGCAGCAGAGGGGAAGCCGTTTTTATACTCTTGGTTCAAAGATCATTCAGATGATGGTTGTAGCATGAAATTAAAAAGTACTTCCCCCGTGGAAGGAAAGCTATGCCAAATCCGGAGAGTATCCTAAAAAGCAGAGATGACCCGTTGCTGCCAAAGGTCCAGATAGTCAAAACTGTGGTTTTTCCAGTAGCAATTTCAGATGGGACTATAGATGGATTTAGAAGAAAAATGGAGCATCACTGAAATGATGTTTGAAATTGTGGTGCTGGAGAAGACTTTTGAGAGTCCCTTGGACAGCAAGGAGATCAAGTCAATCAGTACTTGAAGAAATGTATCCAGACTGTTCACCGGAAGGTCAAATTCTGAAGCTGAAGCTCAAATACTTTGGCCACATAATAAGAAGACAGGACTCACTGGATGTTGAGAAAGATTGAGGGGAAAAAGAAAAGGATGCAGCAGAGAATGAGACAATGTCATGGAAACAGTGAATATGATCTTGGACAGACTTTGAGTGATAGTGGAGAATAGAAGGGCCTAACGTGTTAACTTGAAAATAACAGAACTGCCAAAGTAGTGCTCTTCAATCATGAAAAAGGGATAGGTTCATTATTCTGGCCACCACACAGAGTCAAAGGCTCCGGGATACCCCAGGGAGAAGACACCACACTAGATGCCAACTCCACCCTGGCAGAAAACACACTAGATGCTTCCTCCAAAGAGGAAAGGAAATTGGGAGTCCTTGATAATTAGATATCACAAACAGGTTTGTAAACCTCTTTGCAGCCAGCAACTAGGGTATTAAAAAGCTTCAGTTGTAACAAATCAAAGGCAAAGAAACTGGGCTTCATGAGAGGAAAACTTTCATCCAATAAGGAAGCCTCAAAAGCAAAAAGGTGCTTAATGTTCAACCCAAAATAGGGGTACTTGGCACTGGGATTTCTTCAAGATAAGGGTAAACTGAGTCATCCAAAAATCCACATTGACACATGCTATGCCTACAGGGTCATAAAGCATCAGCTCTTACTGAACAACTTTAGAATAAAAGAGGCACTTACAAGTCACTGAACAATTAACAAAGGAGATTTACTTTTTCCTAATCCAGGAAAAATATGCAACAAGAGCCGTGGCACGTAACTTCTCTGGATAAAGCCTTTATTTGGGAACTGTGTCTGGTCAGTAAGCCATTGGGATATGGCAACTTTGGTAGTCTCAGGAACCTATCAAACCTGGGATTTTCTTATTACAAACACCTGGAATCTGTTGTGCCTCCAAATTAGAGAGCTGAGGCAGGGAAACTAAAGTCAGTCCAGTAGGGGTGATCCAAGGTTGAGGGTTATAAAGGTATTCTTGGGGATAGGGGTGGCAATAAAACTCAGGGGGATAAGGAAATTCAAGAGAAGAAGACAACGTAGAGCTGAATTGGTTCACTAAGAGGTGAATATGGGGAGAAGAAGAAAGAGTGGCTAGTGTAGGGGAGATGGCCTGGGAGAGAATTGAGAGATCAAGAAATTAGAGGTCATGCGGCAGATCAATAAGACTTTGTAAGAAAAGGCAAAAGGAGAATTGAAAAGCCAAAAAATTATAGCCAGATAAGAGGATGTGGGAATTATTTAATATGGAGGTGGTACATTTGTGGGTGATGGATAAGATCACATGACCATCTTTGTGTGTCACTGAAGTAGGATGAAGAAATAGATTGTGAGAAATGAGCAGATTGAGGAAATGCATGATTAGGCGTCTCTTAGTCTGAGAGCAAGAATTGATGAAGAGAGAAAAATTGTGAGCCATGAGCTAAACTCATTGAGGAAGGAAGAAGGGTGACCTGAAGGTCTATAGACAACAGCTACTAGGATTTTGAGCAAATGGAAGATAGGAATAATATGAACTTCAAAGGATGAGTGGTTACTGAGAGAATAGGAAGAACCTGGATGTGACAATATTAATCTTATGGTAATAGTAATCTAAATCCCCAACTCAACCAATGAACAAGGTTCATGTTGGTGAACCTATGGCATGTGTGCTGGAGCCTTCTGGAGGGGGCTGCTCCCTTCCCCTTCTCCACCATACCTGGGGACATCACCTGCCTCTCTACCCAGCAGCCCAATGAGAGTGCTTCCTTTCTCCCCTTTCTGGGGTGAGGGGACAACTCACATGTGGTGTGAGGGTGCCATTTGGGCACTTGGTCTCTAAAAGGTTTGCCATCATTGAGCTAGGTGAATGACTGAAGTAGTGCTATGCTAGTATTATAAAGGGTGGTCAAGTAGCTTGTGTCGTTAGAGGAGAGCCAGGTTTCAGTAACACCCAATAGATGGAAGGATTTGGAATAAAAGGATGTTTGTTGCCTTTTGGCAGGCATTCCATAGGGCACAGTGGAAGTATTATTGGGTAGTGTTTGGCTAAAATTTTGAGGTGGGAATGGAATAGGAATAAGGAATCAGGTGGTGGCTTTGGCTAACGACCCACAATGGTTGAGAATGACATATATAAAGAGTATGACCACTTTTGTAGTTAGTAAAGAATTTTAACGCTTCAGTTTTTCTGCATTTGTTTATGTTTTTATGCTCTAGCAAATGGCTAATTCTTGTAAACACGTCATGTGCAGCTAAAAAAATGTTTCTTTCATTTGTCACTCAGTAGTCCCCAGAACCATCATTTCTAACTTTCTCGAAATCTATTCAGATCTTGAACTTTTTGTTAGATTTGTAGAACTCTGAAAGTTGTGCTTTGAGATCTTAAAGATGTGAAAGTTTTTCTTTCTCCTTGTAATAGGAGTAATTCTTTAACTACTTAAATGCTCTCCCATTTGAGGCATGTGCTTTTAAGTACGATCTCCATTCTACTTAAGCATAAAAGACTCCCCATTTATCACTTATGATTATATAGCTTTTTATTGGAACCTAATCTGAGAACATGATTGCTACTCCTGCTTTTTCTAGTTCCCTCAGAACACAGTATGTTTTACTCAGTTTTGCTTGATGTTCAAGTCTATCTCTAATATCCAATATAGTGATTTCTGTTTTTGAATGCATTTTGAAAAAGATTTCATCACATGTTTATGATTGTTATGATATTATTATTATTATTATTATTATTATTATTATTATTATTATTATTATTATTTTAAAGCCTTACCTTCCATCTTGGAGTCAATACTGTGTATTGGCTCCAAGGCAGAAGAGTGGTAAGGGCTAGACAATGGGGGTCAAGTGACTTGCCCAGGGTGACACAGCTAGGAAGTGTCTGAGGCCAGATTTGAACCTAGGACCTCCCATCTCTAGGCCTGGCTCTCCATCCACTGAGCTACCCAACTGCCCCCTTGTTATGATATTATTGATTTATACACGTCTATGACCACAGACAACAGCAGCTGAGTTGATCTCTCAAGTTTGGGAATTATGAACTTCTGAGGGCTTTGCTGACCAAAAGTCTGCTCTAAATACAACATTAATATGGTATCTACCATATTAATCTACCATGTAGCCTATGAGAAGTGAACAGGCTCAAATCAGAAGCAGAGTAGATCAAAGCACCTGTATTTCTAGCTTGAGAGAATGAGATGGATATATACAGTCTTTATTTTATTTTATTTTTTAATTTTATTTGGTCAATTTAGAATATTTTTCCTTAGTGACAAGAATCATGTTCTTTCCCTTCCTCCCCCCCCCCCCCACCGTAGCCGACACGCAATTCCACGGGGTTTTACATGCATCCTTGATCAGAACCTATTTCCATGTTGTTATGTTTGCACTGGGATGATCATTTAGAGTCTACGTCCCCAATCCTATATCAAGTCTTTAAAAAGAAATCTTTAGAAAGATATAAGTAGGTAGGTAGGTAGGAAGAGAGCAAAATGATTAATTAACCTCGGTCTGACTTGATTTTCTCCCTCACTTCTCTCTCGGCTGTCTCTTTCTGTCCCTCTATCTCTCTCTCCCATGGTTGTATGGAGTCCCATCGTGGGGTGCCATTGGCTCAGACCCCTACTGGTGTGCTTTCTCTCCACGTTATTAGTTGAGAGTTTGGTGAGCCACCCTTAAGGAGCTTTTGGAAAGGGATATTTACAAAGGCAGTACCATAATAACACTGAGTATAAAACAAAAATCTATGACACACTTTCCCACATTTCTATACAGAGTTCAGGGGGAAATGACTCAGTCTTAAAACACACATGCTTCAAAGGGGAAATTCCTAGCTTATAATGATTTTAAGTCCTTTTCTCACTTTTGTGGGATGTTCAAGTTTTCCTTAAGTGCGATGAGTCTTTGTCTAGTCTGTCTTTGACTCTGCTGCCAACTATTGCTATTCGTTGTGGGAGGACAAGGCTGGGATGGTAATGAGAAGATGGCAATCCAAAATTCTTCAGATTCTCTAAAGCTCAGAAGGTTCACCTCCAGTACAGGGGAGTGGAGGGTGGAGTAGGAGACCTGGCCAAGATGGAAACTGAAGCTTCTTCTCTACGCCTGCCCTCCTAGCTAGAGCACCACACATACCAATTGCAGGAATTTCTCTGACTCTAAAAGGCTTGACAATTTATAAATGACCCTTGGGGTATGGTGAAATCTCAGCCTGTGCTACATGCAGTAACCATTCCTGTGAATCATCATTTTAGTTCAAAAGACCTTTCCTACTTAGTTCAAAATCTGTGATGAACTGAAACTTGTTTTTGCCTAGTTATAGTATCAAGGCTAAAACGAGGGTGGGGAGGTTTTGATTTTATGCTTACAGTGCTCAGAGTGGTCAGAATGCTGAGGATTTAGGACCAGACTGGAAACTCATGGTCTGAGCATCTCAACAGCTTACAGCCTAATAGATATTTGTTGACCTGATTTAGCTTGGTCATCCTGTCCCCATATACTAAGTGTTGTGGGCTTCTGGTTCCACCAGAATGTTTTTGGTCTGTGCCCCAAGCTTCTGGGAAAGTCAACATTTGTAAATGGAATTTTTTAACTTGAAAATTTGCTGGGGGGGGGTGTTCCTGTCAGGACCCTTTTCCTAATCAAGTAGACTTATGACCTCTCTCTCTCTCTCTCTCTCTCTCTCTCTCTCTCTCACACACACACACACACACACACACATACATCATCTTTCTACTTATTTAAAGACTGAACTCCTCATCTTATTCACAAAGGCTGGAAATGCAGGAATTTGATCTACTATGCTTCTGAACTGGGCCTTTCTTTTCTTTTCTTTTTAAATCTTTTTTTACATTTAGACTATTTTTCCGTGGTTACATGACTCATGATTTTTCCCACCCCTCTTCCCTCCCCTCTCCTGGAGCTGACAAGCAATTCCACTGGGTTATGCATGTATCATTGTTCAAAACACATTTCCATGTTATTCATATTTACAGTAAAGTGATCCCTTAACATCAAAACCCTAATCATATCCCCATCAAACTATGCAATCAATCATTTGTTTTTCTAGTGAGTTTCTGTTCCCACAGTTCTTTCTCTGGATGTGGATACATTCTTTCTCCTAAGTTTCTCTGGATTGTGCTGGGTCATTGCTTGCTGCTAGTAGAAAGTTCTGTTACATTTGATTGTGCCACAATGTATCAGTCTCTGTGTACAATGTTCTCCTGGTTCTGCTCCTTTCCCTCTGCATCACGTCCTGGAGGTTGCTCCAGTTCACATAGAAATCCTCCATGAATTGGGCCTTTTTACCTCTCCAGAGATTGCTTTTTTGTACATTCCCAGGCTAGATGAAGGCACTAGTTTTTCTTAGAATTTCTTGACCATTCTTTGGTTTCTTTTTAGATTTTTGGTGGAATGTGTATGAGAGAGTTAGGGTCTTCTTTAGGAAGAAATTTCACTACAGAAAATCTTGAGTTGTATCTATGTTCATTGGTCATCTAGAAAAATCGTTATCAACAAGCAGTACTTATATTTTTAAATAATACAAGTTAAATTGTGCTATATCTTGGCTTTAAGCAATAGTATTTTGGGGGGCATGAGAAAATACATTGGCAGAGTAAATTGAAATTGTCAGAGAAGAAAACCTCTCATCACCTAAAATATGACAATGGAATTACTTCATTAACTTGTGTGAGGTGCCCTCTCCTGGTCACCGTAGGTAACTTTTAGTCATTGTTTACTCATTTTCTCTACCAAAAGTTTCTTTGGCTGAAACACAGGAGATTATAGATGCTATGTAACAAACAAGAAGGATGCCTGACATGCTAAGTTGGTAAGCACTTAATAATTAATTCATGTACTTTATTAATATTGTTGGCTCCATAAATAACTTCTTTTTTTAAAAGTTTTTAAAACATTATTTTATTTGGTCATTTTCATACCATCAATAACTTCTTAATGGAACCAAGATCTAAGTCAAAGTAGGCTTTTTGGAATGCAAAAGAAACAGTCTTTTTTAAAGAAAGGAACATAGGATAGGGAACTTAATTTTTCATTAATGGGAATAGTATTAGCATTTCTTTTGCTTTTCTCTGTGGACATTAAGAAATGCTTTGTTAGTCTCACCTAAAACATCTGATATCGGTAGAGAGGTCACTGATGAAGACCACAAATAGGAAAATAAAATGCAGATTACAAAAATTATTTCTTTTGATAAAACTTAGAGATCATCTGATCTAAACCCCCTCATTTTACAGATGAAGAAACTGATGCTTAGAGAGTTTCAGTAACTTACACAAAATCACACAGCATCTTAGGCACAGCATCTCAGTTTTCCTACCTGTCCAGGGCCCTTTCTTTTTACCACTTTATAATATAATTTATTTTTCAAAATAAAATTTTAGTAATGTTTTGATTATACATTGCCTACATTTTCTACTTCTCACTCCCTTGCCCAAGAACAATCTAATATTTCAAAGAATTTTTTAAAAGAAAAAGAAGAAAAATCAGTAAAATCAATGTATACATTGAAAAATTATGACAATATACACAATGTTTTATACCTGTGGACTCCTACCTATGCAAAGAGACTTTGTAGTAGATACCTTTTCATATCTCTTGTCTGGGGCCAAGTTTGCTTTTGCAGCTTTGCAGAACTCATTTTTCTATGTTGGGTCGGTCATGTAAATCTTTCCACGTTTCTCTGTTATATTAGAATTAGTAGGTGGATTAGTAGGTTTTTGTTATAAAGATTTTTTCCCAATTTGTTGCTTCCCTTCTAATTTTGGTTGTATTGGTTTTGTTTGTACAACCCCTTTTTAATTTAATGTAATCAAAATTATTCATTTTACATTCTGTAATGTTCTCTATCTCTTGCTTGGTCTTAAATTCTTTCCTTTACCATAGATTATATTTAAGTCATTTACTCATTCTGAATTTATCTTGGTGTAGGGTGTGAGATGTTGATCTAAATCTCATTTTTCCCATACTGTTTTCCAATTTTCACAGCAGTTTTTGTCAAATAGTGGGTTCTTGTCCCAAAAGCTAAGATCTTAGGGTTCATCGTATACTATCTTGCTGAAGTCATTTGCCCCAAGTCTATTCCATTGATCCTCCCTTCTGTCTTTTATCCAGTTCCATATTGTTTTGATGATTATAGCTTATAGTGCAGAATAACCTTTGTATTCTGACAACACTTTAGTTACTCTTTATTGTTTTGTGCCTTCTCTAAAGATTATAAGCATACATGTCATCTATGCTCTTATCCAAGTCCCTGGAAAAATTTTTAAACAGCATAAGATAAGGCACAGATCTTTTGCACACTCTACTAGGTACTTTCTTCCAAGTTGGTTTAGAACTACACATTTTTTTTTGAATTAAAAATTTTTTCCATTGTTACATGATTTATGTTGTCTCTCTCCCTTCTTCACTCTCCCCCTCCTAGAGCTGACATATATTATCACTCAAAACCTATTTCCATATTATTCATTTTTGTAATAGAGTATTCTTTTAAAACCCAAACCCAAATCATATACATATATAAACAAGTAATAAATCATATATTTCCTTCTGTATGTCTACTCCAACAGTTCTTTCTCTAGATGTGGATAGCATTCTTTGTCCTAAGTCTCTAAGAATTGCTTTGTATCAACACATCATTAGCAAAGTCTATCACATTTGATCATTCCACAATATTTCAGTTACTGTGTATAATCTTTTCCTGGTTCTGTTTACTTCATTCTGCATCAGTTCTTATAGGTCTTTCCAGTTCTTACAGAAATCAAGAAGTTCCTCATTCTGTATAGCATAATAGTATTCCATCACCACTATATACCACAATTTGTTCAGCCATTCCTCACTAGAGGGACAAACCCTCGTTTTCCAATTTTTTACCACTACAAAGAGCGCAGCTATGAATATTTCTGTACAAACAGGGCCATTCACATTAAAAAAAAATCTTTTTGTGTACCAACCCTGTAGTGATATTGCTAGATCAAAGGGCATGCATTCTTTTGAAGCCCTTTGGGTATAATTCCAAATTGCCCTCCAGAATGGTTGGATCAATTCACAACTCCACCAGCAATGCATTAATGTCCCAACTTTGGCACATCCCCTCCAGCATTCATTACTTTCCTTTGCTGTCATGTTGGCCAATCTGCTAGGTGTGAGGTGATACCTCAGAGTTGTTTTGATTTGCATCTCTCTGATTATAAGAGATGTAGAACACTTTTTCATGTGCTTATTAATAGTTTTGATTTCTTTATCTAAAAATTGCCTATTCATGTCCCTTGCCCATTTGTCAGTTGGGGAATAATATGGTTTCTTATAAATTTGACTTAGTAAAACTATTAATATTAACAACAACAATAATAGCTGACATTTATACAGTATTTTAATGTCTGCTTTAGGGATATGACTTTTATTTTCTCACAACAATTCTGGGAGATAGGTGCTACTATTATCCTCATTTTACAGAGGAGTAAACCTCTGTAGATATATGAGATATATGGAAACCAAGTGATTTACCCAGGATAAGTGTATGGAAGTCAGATTTGAACATACATCTTCCTTACTCCAAGTATAGAACTATATACGCTGTGCCACCAGCTGCTTCAATGACTACTTATATTTGGACATTTATCTGATCTAAACTACCCTGATTAAATATTCTGCCAAAATTTAGATAAATTATATCTGTGCTATTCCTCTATCGACCTTTCTACTAAGCCTATCCAAAAACAGGTAAATTTCACCTTGCCTGTTTTTGTTGGAGGTCATGTTGGTTGGTTGTGATCATCACTTCCTTTTCTAGGTCTTCATTGACTCTTAATATGTTCTAGTTTTTTTTAAGGAAAAAATTTCACAGTCCTATAAAGTTTTTGTTTTAATTGAGAAAATATTCTCTCATTTTTAATCCTGTGCTACAATGTCCATTTCCTATATTACATATTAATTTCCATTTTTTGGTCATATAACATCCTGTCATAATAATTATCTCATTTTAACCATAGAGTGATTGCTAAGGTTCACATGCATTCCCTAGTCCTCCATTGTAGAGAGTTAATTTTATATTCTAATTTATAAGTTTAGATACAATTGTTCTAAGCCCTTTATTATGAAAATTCTTAACATTTAGGAAAGGCTGTGCTCCATGTCTAATTTTACACTTATATACACTATAGTTAACCTCTGGCCTTTTTAAAAAATTAAGGCAAAATTCAGTTTACTGGAATTATTTGGATAATGAAAACAACAGATATAGTGTCTATGGATAAACAAGGATCACAAAGAGTCAAATTTTTCTCAGGATCTTCTCAAGTCTGGATCTTCTGCTCCAAGATCTCTTTTAGTTCCAACATCTTTGTTTCTTTCTTCTCCTTTTAAAATTATATCCCTACTCAACAATAGAAAACATTTAAATAAACAAATATTAAAAATGTGGGTTAAACCACATATTCCACATTTCTTTAAAATATGTCAATTATATAGGAGTCCTAATATAAACCTCCTCTGCTTTTTGAGTTCCCTTTGAATTTGTTTTATTTTGATTTTTTTCTCTTGATTTTGTGGCAGTTTTTTTTAATGTTATCATAGTTTGTATTACAATTTATCCTCTTTTCTTCTCATTTAATCTCTTCATATATTTCTCTTATTTTATTTATATTTCTAATATTTGTCATTTATAATAACATATTATATATACATAATATTCCAGCATTTCTCCTAATCATTGCATTTGTGTTATTTCCAATTATTTTGTCATTATAAAGTTTCCACAAATATTTTCATAGTATACAACTTTTTACCCTCTCAATAATACCCCTAGGGCCTAATCCTAGTAATGGTACCTTATGAACAGTTTTATAGCTCTTAATGTATATTTCTATCTTGTTTTCTCAAAAACATCTTCCAGCTGCTCTAGCAATGTAACCCAGGCCCATTTCTCCATTTTCCCATCAGCATTTCATTTGATCCTTATAACCAGTCTGTTTCTGAGATAACACACACTACCAGGACCATATTTAACTAAATTAGTCCTTATATAGAGGACACACTCTGTTGCCAAGACCATACTCTTTCCAAAACCAAATTTTTCCAGCTTGGTCAGACCCAGTAGAACTTTTGTTCCAACGCCACAACCCCTCAGGGTTGCAGGAATACCTCCATAGTATTAGTGTTAAAGTAAGACTTTTGCAGAACATTTATACTCTCTAAACCATTGCTGTCCCACCAAAAACAATGCTCAGATTATTCTTTACTGCTAGCCTCAAGCAGGTATATGGAGGCTCTACAGATATCTATCATATTTAATTTGTCTAATATTCTATTCAACTCCTTAACTTCTTTCTTATTTAGTTTTCGGTTATAGTGATCTAGTTCTGAGAGGGGAGGGGTATTGTTTTCTTATCTAAATTATCATCCTTTTTCCTTATATTAGTTTTTTTTAACTTATCTTCTATCCTAGAATCAATACTATCTATTGGTTACAAGGTAGAAGAGTGGTAAGAGCTAGGCAATAGAGGTTAAGTGACTTATCATGGTCACACAAGTAGAAAGTGTCTGAGGCTATATTTGAAAGCAGGACTTTCCATCTCCAGGCCTGGCTTTCTCTCCACTGAGCCACCAGCTGTCCCCTGTATTAGCTTTTTAAAAAATTCCATCCACACAAAGTTATGAAAAAGTTAGATTTATATTTCCCTTCATTTGCTCCCAATATTGTTTTTATTTAATAAATTAAGATTTTATTTTTATGCTTGTTCTCCTGTAATGACAATACTTTTATCTTTTCATCAATTTTTGCTTAATGTACATTAAAGTAACCCTTTCCACAGGCTTTCTTTTCTTCACTTTCAAGTTTCCAATTTATCACCTCTTTCTATAGTTTTGGAGTTTTACTTTGCTTATTAATTCCTTTTTTCTTTCTCTTATTTAGTTATATAGTTCTTCTCCTACTTTTTCTCTTATATAAGTAGTTAAAATAAAATTCCTTTCCTCTCTTTCTAATTTATTTCATTTTAAAGATTTTTTTTTCATATTCTGCACCATTTTCTAATAGGTATTTCTTTCTCTTGTTTCTTTCCATACTATTCTTCTATTTCTGTTTCAACTAAATGTTTGGTGTATGATCTGTGGGACTTGTGTTTATTTATGTTTTCTTTAATCTCTTTATTCCTCATGGAATTAAGGTTTCTAACTACCTATTTAGAATTCATTTCTTTACAATTCCTATTTTGCCTTATAGTTCTGGCCACATCCTTATTATTGCTATGTCTCACCCTTAAAAGTATCAATTCCTATAGGAGATAAAGAACAGATAAATATTGCCCCATTGTAATGTCCCTGATCATTTATTCTATTTTTGATCTTTTTTTTCATCATGATTATTTTCCTTACAATTTGCCGTGAGATCTTCCTTTTGGTTCCATGCTTTTGCACCCTTTTGGACATCCAATTTCCATAGGAACTCTGATTCCCTTTGTCTTCAGGTTGTATTTCTGTCTATGGGAGCACACGATTCTTTTAGAAGTAGTGATCTTTCTGAGCAAAAAAATCCCTAAAGATCACCATTAGGTATCCATCTCCCATTACTGTATATTTCTCTCCTCTCTTGGGAGTATTCTTCACTAGGAGACATTAATGAACTGAGATTTCCCTTTTTCTTTCTTCCTATTTCAGTCCCTCACATTTCTCCATAATTTCTCTTCTTCCTGAGAGACTATAGGCATTATTCCTCATTCACTATTTATCACTGACTTTAC
The DNA here is from genome assembly GCF_027887165.1 of Monodelphis domestica. Lineage (NCBI taxonomy): Eukaryota > Metazoa > Chordata > Mammalia > Didelphimorphia > Didelphidae > Monodelphis > Monodelphis domestica. Next base: position 288,365,310 of record NC_077233.1, read on the forward strand.
CAGAGTTTATCACACACTTCTCTCCATCTTCATCCTCTCCTCTGAACTTCCCCCCCCCCCATTCTGAGATTTAGTCCCACAAACAAACATTGATTTATCTATGATGGAGTATTGTCAGGTCTCCTCTTTGTTTTAGAATTCTCAACCATCATTTCTATTTCAATTCTACTGTTTTTCAATTTTGTGTATTTTGGAACTTTTAGAAAGAAATTTCTTAATTATCTCCTCATTGTTATTTTGTTGTTGCTTTTGTTATTTTCAATCCAGTAGGTATCTTTATATATGTAGTCCCTCGCTTCTTTCCTCCAGTGTAATTTATTTCATTACCTGTGCTTTCCTTTATAGCTCTCTTTATTTGTTGTTATTGTTCAGTTTCTTGATGCTTGAGTGGCTTGCCATTTCTTTCTCCAGGTTATTTTGTAGATGAGAAAACTGAGACAAACAGGGTTAAGTGACTTGCCTATGATCACACAGGTAATAAATGTCTGAGGCTGGATTTTAGCTCAGGGTCTCCTAACTCCAGCTCCATCTTGTCTATTCTACTTTAGCTGTCCATTCTGTTTATTTACCTTTCTTGTATTTCTGTTGTCTGGGGTGCATGCAGAGCAAATTATTACATCTGTTTTTTAAATGTTTGGCAGAAATGTTTCTAATTTTCTTCTTTCCTCTTTCATTGATGATTCAACTCAGTTTTGTAGGATATGTCAATAAGGCTTGCATGGTGAATTCCTTTGGTCTTTGGAATTCCACATTATATTTCTTTCTGTGATTTCTGATGGATACAGAATAGCCTTTTGTTATTTGAATTTCATATCCTTCATATTTTAATGTCTTTTTCTTGGTCACTTGGAGTTTGATTTTTTATTAGAATTGTTCAATTTAATTACTTTGTGTCTTGCAATTTGTCACGGATTTTTTTCCCTTCTACTGGTATTCATTTGGTTCTTTTGATAAGCACTTTGTTTTCTGTGTTCAGAAATTCTGGGCAGTTTTCTTGTATTATTTCTTCCATTATGATATTCAGATTTTTTGGACTTGTCCTGTCCTTTTGGAAAGCCTATGATACTTATGTTGTTTATATATTATTTCTTAAAGATTTTCATGTGGTGTAGTTATAAACTTCATGTATTCTTCAAACTTTACTGCTCTTTTGCTTCTCTTCTTCCAGATTGTTCTTTACTTCTAATATGCTTACATTTTCAATAAGTAGTCCTCTCTTTTGTTTCTTTGGTGAGATTTGCCACTGTAGATTGGAGTTTTTTCTATTCTGCCAATTATTTTTGCTATACAGGCCAGAAATTCTACTTTCATAATTCTTATTTCTTTTGAACTATTTGAATACTATAATTCCATTACTTCTTGGGAATAAACAAAATATGATTTTTATTAGATATTGATTAATTTTCCTTCATTTTGCTTTCTTTATTTAGAAATACTTGCTTATCTTTATTTTATCTGAAGGCCATCTCCCCTTCTGTTTTTAATATCTTTCCTTTTGACATATATGCTAGTACTCAGAGTTTGTATTGAATTTTCTTCTCCTGAGATCTTTTACAAATTTTTTCTTTTACATTACATTCTCCTGCCACAGGCAAGGTCCAGCCTCACTAGCGACTCCAGGGGTTCCTGATAGGTGGCTAATGATCAGTCAAGAAAATAACAAATGGAAGACAGCTTAATCATTACAGCTATGGGATTGCTTTGCATCTGATAGCTACTCCACCATCCCCAGGCCTGGTGTTTATTTTTATACCCATTTTCTTGGCACACAGATACATTACCCAACACACATGTCCAAAGAGAGATAATTGGAAAAGTGATACATTAATTTTTAACAAATTACTTGATTAACATTCTATATTCTTATATTGTGATTACAGACAGCATACAAGATAAATGATTTCATCACAGGTGGCTTAATTTTCTCATTACCCTGTGAGAAATTTTGAGCTTGCAAACAATCAAAGAAAATTACTCATTGCTTTAAATAAAATGGAATAGTTAATTTATAAGTTCTTAAAAGACAATTCAACAATCATATCATTGAGGTTGAGGGGTACTGGGAACACAACTCAAATTTAATATTAGACTGGTCATTTCTCAGGGTTCACTAGGGAGTTTCTGAGTTACTGGTTTGCGAAGTCGAGTCACTGAAGCATGTTGAATCTTGGTGTACCTGTATGTTTTATATGGGCCTTTATGATTGATTTGTGTGCTGGCTTCATGAGAATAAGTTTCTGTGAGTAGGAAAGTTCTGGGCTTGGACTGTAGCTGCAGTTTTGCTGGGAATTATGTACCTAAGTAGAAGTTAACCCATGGTAGTCTTTTGGGATAGGGTTTGAGGGTCTGATCTTTTGGTGATGTTTTGGGGATTTAGGGTACAGGTGTTTTGCTCTTGCATTATTCCTTCTGAGACTAGAGGGGATAGTAATCATGTCAATTTCATAGGTAAGGGATATTGATGAGAGAGGTCATGCAAGGGGGACTGAATGGGCAATCACATCTTGCCAAGGGCCACTCTGTGGCCTCCTTAGCTACCACGTGTGACTCTGTCAAGGCATTGTGGCCAGATGGCTCCCAGCATTCTCCTATCTTTGACTTTCTGAGTTCTTTGCTTTTAATCTTGGATATCCCAGGGCTAGAACCTGAGGTTGTCTATCTCAACTGCCTTCAATGTTGTCGAATGTACTTTTTACCAGACTCATTTTCTGCTATCTGTGATTTCTGTGGGAACACAACTGGCCCCATATAAATGCCGGTCTCTCTTCAATATCAGACATACTGGAACCTCACATACACATTGATATCTTCCCCAATTTTCCTCTTTAATTATTTGAGTGTTATAACAATGTAGCACACTATTATCCTGGGCTGAAAAAGTTTTATTTTTCCCTATCGAGCCATCTTCTCTACACATGCCAGTTCAGGGGTAGCAAGGACTGTTGTCTTGCTAGACTTCTTGGTGTTTTTGCTTGTGGAGACAATTGTAATTACCTCTTGTACATATGTCTTATTTTGGAGAGTTTTGTGAGTTTGGGAGGATTGGGAGAAATATCCACTCCTCTATCTTATTGGTCATCTTACTCAGAAGTCTTTCTACTTTCAGTATCTTTTAAAGAAAAACCAGACTAACTTGCATGTAGAGAGGCCTTAGGAAAAGCTAGCCCAGACTATGTATTAAGGTCCTAGCGAATACTGATCCCACTCTCAACGAACAGTCTACTTCCAAGATACTAAAAAAATATTCTCCAAAAAAAGGCTTCTTGGATGTTTGTTGGGAAGTTCACCGTACTGACTCCTCCTATTTTGCCATGTTGGCTCTGTCCTTCTCCATGAGCTATTTAAACAACGGATTTCTAAGGAGAAGAAGGCTGCTTCTCTAGCAATCTCAAACTGGTTTCTGTTTCTGGAAGAGGTAACAGAGTTGCACTATGGGGCCCTGAAGGAAAGGTGGAAAGGAAAAACAATATCAGTTATTAGGAAACTGCTATGAATCCTTTATGTATTTTCCATATTCTACGTGGGATGAATTAAAGCCTGTCTCATTCCCCACAAGTATTGTAACCCTGAATAGATTTACATGAGAACCCGGAATTCATTTACCCACATCTGTGAGTAAACAGACATGACCTATATTCTGATGTTTCCCAGATGAAGCTCCAGGTGGCAGCAAAATGAGCTAAAGAAGGAATGCTCTGGGGGAACTGCCCTTACGCTATAGAGCCCATGATCCGTCCGGAGCACCAAATGCTCTAGGAAGAGTTTTTTTAATTAATGGGTTCTGTCTTGATATTAACATGGGTAATGTGTGGCTATCAAATGACTCTATCAAGATCTAAAGATGTGATTGAGTTTTACATATCTTGTAATCAATTCCATGAAGCTAAATCCAAACATATCTGGGCAAAGAAATGGTTTTACATTTCTTTCAGCTTCAGGGCCTGAAGACCACTCATAAACGAAGCAGAAAAAATGGTGACAAGCGAGAAAAAAAGAAATCCATTTGGGTTTTGTTTTATATGGGGTTTTAAGTAGTTCTAAAGGGCTGTAGACTTCTTTCCTATGGTTATAGGAAAGATTGGGTTGGGTTGGGGCTGATTCTATGATTTTATTGCTTTAAGGAACTCCTAGATGAAGAGATTCAGCAAGGACTTGACTCTCTCCCAGACATTCAGCTTTGCACAGAGGAACACACCCAACTTCACTGGCACAACTCCTGGGAACACTGTCACCACAACCTCACTCACTGTGGGAGCCTTGAATCCCAGAGGAGGTCGACCCTCCTCCTGTTAGAAGCCTGGGGAATATCTTTTCCCCTTTCTGCCCTATAAAACCTGTTCCTTTACTTCTCTTTCAGCATGTCTCTCACCTCCCACATACATTTTATTTTTCCCATTTAAGTATTTCCTCTACAATTTATGGTTGAAAGAAGTCTGTTTTTCTAGAACACTGAGACATCATGGGACTTGTCCTGGGCCACACTACCAGTAGAAGCTCGAGGCAAGATGTGAAGCCAGATCTTCCTGACATCAAGGCTGGCTTTCTATTCACTGCTTCAGAAGCAGTACTAGACAGGAGAAACAAAGAGACAAACATTTTTAGGGTGGCTTTGGGTACTTTCCAAATTGGTACTCTATACTTAACCCCCCCCAAAGAACCCTTACCTTCTGTCTAAGAATCAATGCTAAGGTACCAGTTCCAAGACAGAAGAGGGGCAAGGACTAGGCAATTAGAATTAAGTGACTTGCCCAGGCTCACACAGCTAGGAAGTGTTTGAGGTCAGAAGTGAACCCAGGACTTCCCATCTCCAGGTCTGGCTCTCTATCCATGGAGCCCCCCAGCTGAAATGATATACTGTATTTTTTAAAAGAGACAAACAAATTAAGGGAGAAATTATTAAAATTGAAAGTAATAGAACTATTGAGCTGATAAATAAGACTAGAAGCTGGTACTTTGAAAAAACAGACAAAATAGACAAAGTACTGGTCAATCTAATTAAAAAAGGAAAGAAGAAAAGCAAATTAACAGCATCAAGGATGAAAAGGGGGATCTCACCTCCAATGAAGAGGAAATTAAGGCAATCATTAAAAACTACTTTGCCCAACTATATGGCAATAAATATACCAACCTAGGTGATATGGATGAATATTTACAAAAATAAAAACTGCCTAGACTAACAGAAGAAGAAATAGTTTTCTTAAATAATCCCATATCAGAAACAGAAATCCAACAGGCCATCAAAGAACTTCCTAAGAAAAAATCCCCAGGGCCTGACGGATTCACCAGTGAATTCTATCAAACATTCAGAGAACAGTTAACCCCAATACTATACAAACTATTTGACATAATAAGCAAAGAGGGAGTTCTACCAAATTCCTTTTATGACACAAACATGGTACTGATTCCAAAGCCAGGCAGGCCAAAAACAGAGAAAGAAAACTATAGACCAATCTCCCTAATGAATATAGATGCAAAAATCTTAAATAGGATACTAGCAAAAAGACTCCAGCAAGTGATCAGAAGAGCCATTCACCATGATCAAGTAGGATTTATACCAGGGATGCAGGGCTGGTTCAATATTAGGAAAACCATCCACATAATTGACCACATCAACAAGCAAACCAACAAGAACCACATGATTATCTCAATAGACGCAGAAAAAGCATTTGATAAAATACAACACCCATTCCTATTAAAAACACTAGAAAGTATAGGAATAGAAGGGTCGTTCCTAAAAATAATAAACAGTATATATCTAAAACCATCAGCTAATATCATCTGCAATGGGGATAAACTAGCTGCATTCCCAATAAGATCAGGAGTGAAACAAGGATGCCCATTATCACCTCTATTATTTGACATTGTACTAGAAACACTAGCAGTAGCAATTAGAGAAGAAAAAGAAATTGATGCCATTAAAATTGGCAATGAGGAGACCAAATTATCGCTCTTTGCAGATGACATGATGGTCTACCTAAAGAATCCTAGAGATTCAAACAAAAAGCTAATCGAAATAATCAACAACTTTAGCAAAGTTGCAGGATACAAAATAAACCCACATAAGTCATCAGCATTTCTATATATTTCCAACACAGCTCAGCAGCAAGAACTAGAAAGAGAAATCCCATTCAAAATCACCTTAGACAAAATAAAAGACTTAGGAATCTATCTCCTGAGACAAACACAGGAACTATATGAACACAACTATAAAACACTCTCCACACAACTAAAACTAGACTTGAACAATTGGAAGAACATTAACTGCTCATGGGTAGGATGAGCCAATATAATAAAAATGACCACCCTACCCAAACTCATCTATCTATTTAGTGCCATACCCATGGAACTTCCAAAAATTTTTTTTACTGATCTAGAAAAAACCATAACAAAGTTCATTTGGAAAAACAAAGGATCAAGGATATCCAGGGAAATAATGAAAAAAAAATACAAAGGAAGGGGGCCTTGCAGTCCCAGATCTCAGACTATATTATAAAGCAGCGGTCATCAAAACAATTTGGTACTGGCTAAGAGACAGAAAGGAGGATCAGTGGAATAGACTCAGGGTAAGTGACCTCAGCAAGACAGTATATGACAAACCCAAAGATCCCAGCTTTTGGGACAAAAATCCACTATTTCATAAAAACTGCTGGGAAAATTGGAGGACAGTGTGGGAAAGATTAGGTTTAGATCAAGACTTCACACTCTACACCAAGATAAATTCAAAATGGGTGAATGACTTGAACATAAAGAAGGAAACTATAAGAAAATTAGGTAAACACAGAATAGTATACATGTCAGACCTTTGGGAAGGGAGAGGATTTAAAACCAAGCAAGACATAGAAAGAATCACAAAATGCAAAATAAATAATTTTGACTGCATCTAATTAAAAAGTTTTTGTACAAACAAAACCAATGTATCTAAAATCAGAAGAGAAGCAACAAATTGGGAAACAATCTTCATAAAAACCTCTGACAAAGGTTTAATTACTCAAATTTACAAAGAGCTACATCAATTGTATAAAAAATCCAACCATTCTCCAATTGATAAATGGACAAGGGACATGAACAGGCAGTTCTCAGCCAAAGAAATCAAAACTATTAATAAGCACATGAAAAAGTGTTCTACATCTCTTATAATCAGAGAGATGCAAATCAAATCAACCCTGACGTATCACCTCACACCTAGCAGATTGATTAACATGACAGCAAAGGAAAGTAATGAATGCTGGAGGGGATGCGGCAAAGTAGGGACATTAATTCATTGCTGGTGGAGTTGTGAACTGATCCAACCATTCTGGAGGGCAATTTGGAACTATGCCCAAAGGGCGACAAAAGACTGTCTGCCCTTTGATCCAGCTATAGAACTGCTGGGCTTGTACCCCAAAGAGACAATAAGTAAAAAGACTTGTACAAGAATATTCATAGCTGCACTCTTTATGGCGGCCAAAAATTGGAAAATGAGGGGATGCCCTTCGATTGGGGAATGGCTGAACAAATTGTAGTATATGTTGGCAATGGAATACCATTGTGCTAAAAGGAATAATAAAGTAGAGGAATTCCATGGAGACTGGAACGACCTCCAAGAAGTGACACAGAGCAAAAGGAGCAGAACCAGGAAAACATCGTACACAGAGACTGATACACTGTGGAACAATCGAAGGTGATGGACTTCTCCATTAGAGACAATGCAATATCCCTGAACAATCTGCAGGGATCTAAAAAACACTATCCACAAGCAGAAGATAAACTGTGGGAGTAAAAACACCAAGGAAAAGCAACTGATTGACTATAGGGGTGGAGGGGATATGACTGAAGAGAGACTCTAAATGAACACTCTAATGCAAATACCAACAACATGGAAATGGGTTCGAACCAAGAACACATGTGATACCCAGTGGAATCATGCGTCTGCTGTGGGAGAGGTGGTGGGAATGGTGGGGGGGGGGGGAGGAAAAGAAAATGATCTTTGTTTCCAATGAATAATGTTTGGAAATGACCAAATAAAATAATGTTTAAAGTGAAAAAAAAAAGACAAACGAGATGGTTCAGTGATAACCTTCATCTTTCAAGTAAAAGTAGCGCATAGCCAAGAGCAGCCCATGACTCCTCAAAAGCTTGTCTACATCAGCATTATATTGGATATTTTCTTTATCTGGAGATAAAGATTTATTTTTTTTTTGGAGATTTTTTTTATTTATTGGAGAACCAGTTATTTTAAAGCATCATCTTCCTCTGTATTTGGCTTAAATCAATGAACATGGGCAGTCATTGGTTGTTGTTATTATCTTACTGCCAGAAGGTAACCATTGAATTTTATCTCTGAGATTACTGAGTTTCATCAAGGAGTTTGATTTGTCCATGTACCCAAATGTATCCGTGTGTGTGTTCTCTGGAAAATTTGATTCAGGGCATTCAAGTAATCCTCTTTTTTGGCTCTTATTTTCCTGCTACAGACAGAAAGAAAACAGTGCCACAGACAAGCGTTTTTCTCCAGATGATGACAGTCACTTTTTTGGGGTCCTTTCCAAGCATCTGGAGAAACAGGGCAAATGACATTTTCAGAACCCTGACTGGTACAAAACTATTAAAGCGTCTAAGGGACTACAATATGTTTCTAGAAATACAAGCCAATATATTTAACTTTCCTCATTTTAATCATCAGTATTTAGTTTGTTTTTCTTGTTCATCATCTCATGGATATCTTAGATGGATCCTTTTAGTGCTTTGTGTCCAGAGATATTGTGATCCATTAACTTTAAGGATGTCATTTAATAAGTAGAATGAAGACATTTTTGTTGTTTTTTAGCTGTTTTCAGTTGTGTTAGACTCTTTGCGACTCCATTTAGTGTTTTCTCAGCAAAGAATTGCTAGAATGGTTTGCCATTTTCTTCTCCAACTCATTTTACCAATCAGAAAACCGAGGCAAACAGAGTTAAGGGTCTTGCTCAAGGTCACACAGGTAGGAAATATCTGAGGCTGGATTTGGCCTCTGGAGTCTGGCCCGGTAATTCATTGCATCAGCCTAGCCTCACCAGTATAGACAGTGAATATCAAACTCTGGCCTCAGTGGCTGTGAGATTTATAGGGTTATTTGACTGTATACAAAATGGTCCCAGTCATGTCTGCTCTAATGGTTCTATTTGCTTTTGAGTTTCTGTCTCATTCAATGTTATGCATTCTTGTACCCACTGGGGCTTCTAAATACACAATTTCAACAGCAGAGCCAAGAAGAATGAAGTTTTCCAGGGAAACCAGCAATTCAGTTTGTTCAATTAATAATCCTATTTTACACACAGTTCTGAGTCTTCTAAACTCTGGATTAAGTCCTGACGTGGTCTTGTGTCCTTTTTATGGACTAAATACAAAAGTACCAATTCCCTGCACAGCTTTTTAACTCTGTGCAACTTTTTCAACTCTGGTCTTTAACTTCGAGTCTTCAGCTTCCCCTTAGACAAATGAGGCACCTGTCCTAGGTGTACCCTGACATCCCTTCCAGTTTTATAGCATTCCTCGATCTGTTCATCCCCTTGATGAAGACTGATTAAATGTTAATTGGGTACGGAGCGCTAGGCTGGCATTCGAAGACATATAACATTTAGTGGCATCGTTCTTGCCCTCCAGAAAGCTATGCCCTAGGATGAGGCTAATACACAGAATGGAAAACTGCGATTCTGACTATGGCAGTGCACGAAGTTTGTCAGAAAGCTGTAAGACCGACTATTTGCTCTGTAAGAGCTGAAGGAGAAGCCAGCGAGGGAAGTAAACGGAACCAATGACAAGAAATGCTCTGTCCTAAGTATTATGGTCTTATCCAGGTTGTCATCAGGAGGCCTTTTAGACAACATCCACTTTCATAACTATGTTGTTGGAAGTTTGACGACTGTATTTTCTATGTCCACTTGATACAGGCGCTCATGAATGTCCCTCTGGGGCTTTAGAATTTGGGACCAGATTACGCTGGTAAGGGAACTCTATAAAGGACCCACTAGGAAGGCTGCAAACAAGCTTTTCAGCTCGTGGCCATAATCACATCAAGCTTTCCAGACTAATCACACGCACTTCGTGGGATACACGATTATTATTGTAGGGGATGCTAATTTGACATCATCAATAAGCAAGACATCTGCTAAGCTGAGAAGACAGAGAAAGGGGGGAAAGCCATGATCCCTTCCCCTGAAGGAAGTCACATTCTAATGGGGGACTGGAAACAACATGCAGACAACTCTATGGATACTAACAAAATGCATTCCCAGTAGAGGGGGGTGGAGTGACGTTAGAGGGGAAAACTAGCAGCTGGGGAGAGGAGAAGCTGGCGTTTGAGCCAAGTCTTGAAGGCTATCTGAGATTTGAAGGGGATGGAATTGAAGAGGGAAAACCATTTTAGGAATTGAGGACAATCAATACGGAGCCCAGAAACAGCAGACAGAGTTGAATTTGGATAACTGGGAGTTAGCTAGTATAGCTGGATTGGAGAGAGCAGAAGGCCTAGAGAAGAAGAAACTCTTTTAAAGAATTAGAAAAAACATGAAGGGGACATTTGAGCCTAGAAGTAATAGGGAGCCACTGGAGTTTACTGAATAGGGATATGACACAAACATAGCTCAGGTTTAGGAAAATCACTCTGGCAGTTGTGTGAAGGACGGATTGGAAGGAAGAAAGACTTAAGATTGGAAGACCAAACAGAATTCTTTTGGGACAAGGTGTGGCGTGGTAAAGGCCTGTACCAGAGTGCCCCCTCCCATATAGAAAAGCTACTATGAGAGAAAAATAACAGGACTTGACAACAAATTGGATTTATAGGATGAGTGAGAATGAGGAGTCAAGGATAACATCAAGATTGGGGATCTGGGTGACTGGGAAGATTGTTGTTAATGGGACAGTGATGGGGAAGTATGGAAGAGAAATGGGTTTGGGGGGAGGAAAGAGCTAATGAGTTCTTTTTTGGACCTATTGAGTTTTGAGGTGCCTACAAAACACAGAATTCAAGATGTAAAAAAAGCAGCTGTTGATACAAAGCTATAGTTCATGAGAGAGAGGTTAGGGCTAGATAATTAGATCAAAGGATCATCTGCAAAGCAATAATAATTGAGCCCAGAGGAACTGAGGAGATCAAGTGAGATAATACAGTAGAACAGAGAAAAGGACCCAGGACACACTCTTGAGGGACACTCGTGGTTAGTAGATGTAACTATTAATATTCCTTGAGTGGATTAATGAGTGGATTAAAACCAAATCATTTTAGTGGCAGCTAAAGCAGGCCCTGTGAAGCTCTTAGAGTCTAGTTACATAACAACAATGCCAGGGTCAACCAATGCATCTTGGGGAGTCATTTTGACTTTTGTCTTGCCCTAGATGAAATGTCTCTGGAAGAAAGAGTAAGACAGACAACTTTGCCACAACTCTGTCTTAAATATAATTCATGTGCAAGTCAAGACATCACCCTCATGATGTCTTTGAAAACAGAGAACAAACAAAAAGAGTTGTAATCAGGATTACGATGCAGCAAAGAAGATTGAAAAGTAGTGGTCATACAGGTAGGAAGAGACAAGAGAGAGAAGTATCATGAAAATCTATAGAAGAGGAGGAGAGGATGATGGACAGCGTTAAAATATACAGAGATGTCAAGATAGATGAGCTTCAGTGCTCATCTATGAGGCCATGAGATTCAGTAATTCACAGATCACTGATGATTTTGGAGAGAGCAATTTCAGTTGAATGATGAAGTCGGAGGCTAAGATGGCAAAAGGTTTTAAGAGGAGAGGAAGTAATAACACCTGATATAAGACTTTCTCAAGAAGTTTAACTGAAAAGGAGAGGAAAAAATATTAGATGGTACCTACTAGGGATATTAGGATCAAGGGATGGTTTTTTGAAGGATGGAGAAGACATAGACATGTTTGTAGGCAGCAGGGAAAGAGGCAGATAGGGAGAGACAATTGGAGAGAGGGAGATGATGATGAAGGGGCAATCTGCTGGAAAAGACAAAGGGAGACAGTAAGGATGCATAGAGAGGTTTAGCTTTAGCAAGAAGGGCCACCTTTTCATCTTAGCAGAAATGATAGTCATTTTATACAGGATCAGAGGATCATAGATAAAGAGCCAGAAAGGATCTTTAGAAGCCTTCTTATCCAACTCTCCTCATTTTACCAATAAAGAAATCAAGATCCATTGAGGTTAGGTGACTTGTCCAAGGCCATACACAGCAAGTGGTGGAGGCTGAATTTGAACCCAGGTTCTCTAACTTTTAAGGCCAGTACTCTTTTAGTCAGATAGATGGCACAGTGACAGAGTGCTAAGCCTAAAATTTTAAATACAAATCCAGCCTCAAATACTAACTAGCTGCATGACCTGAAAAGTCATCTAACTTCTATCTGCCTCAATATTCTTAACTGTAAGATAGGGCTAATAATAATACCTGCCTTCCAGTATCGTGAGGATAAAGTAAGGTAATATTTATAAAACACTTGGCACAATGCCTTGTACAGAGTAAGAATTTAATAAATGTTTGAACCCTTCCCTTGTTTCCTCTTTCCCCTATACTATTCTCAGTATTACCTTCCTACAACCAAACTACAATTTCAATTTTTCTCTTCACATTTAATTAGTCAACATCTATAATTACTTGTTAATGTCACAGTTTCTCCTAATTCTGTATAATTATCATTAACAATAATAAAAACTAGCATTTATATAGTGCTTTAAGGTTTGCAAAAGTAGTTTCCAAATAGAACTTCATTTGATCCACACAATACTCCTAGGCAATAAGTGTATTATGATTCCAATTTTGCAGATGAGAAAACTGAGACAAATGAAGGTTGTGACTTGTCCAGGGTCACATAGCTAACAAGCATGTGAGGCAGGATTTGAACTCTGGCCATCCTTATTCCAGCCCTAATGGTCAATCCACTCACCACCAATTATTAATCAAATGATCAAATATATACAAAGATCCTGGGTCTTATTATATAGATATTAAATTGCTATTGAAGACCTATTGAGCAAAAAGAGCAAAGCCTTTATGGAGTGGCAAAATAACCCAAACTGCTCCTAAAAAGGACAGATTCAAATCTCTCCAAGCCACGGTGCAGCGTGAGATCAGGAAGATGCAAGACCGACGGTGGGGAAAAAAAGGCAGAAGAAATCCAGTGCTTTGCTGATACGAAAAACTACACACAATTTTTCAGTGCCCTCAAGACTGTCTATGGGCCATTAAAACCCACCACCACTCCCTTGCTATCCTCTGACGGTGACACTCTCATAAAAGATAAAAAAGGCATCAGCAACAGGTGGAAAGAACACTTCAGTCAGCTTCTCAACCGACCCTCTTCAGTTGACCAAAGCCCCCTTGACCAGATCCCCCAAAACCGCACCATTGAACAACTTGATGTCCCTCCTTCAATAGAGGAAGTCCAAAAAGCCATTCAACAAATGAGTGCAGGCAAGGCACCCGGTAAAGACGGGATCCCAACCGAGGTGTACAAGGCCTTAAATGGAAAGGCGCTCCAGGCATTCCACATAGTGCTGACCAGCATATGGGAAGAGGAAGACATGCCCCCAGAACTCAGAGATGCCTCCATCATAGCCCTATACAAGAACAAAGGCTCACGAGCAGCCTGTGACAACTACAGAGGCATCTCACTACTCTCCACTGCTGGAAAGATCCTCGCCCGTGTTATACTCAACAGACTCCTGTCATCTGTTTCAGAGCAGAACCTGCCTGAATCACAATGTGGCTTCTGACCAGATCGCAGCACCATCGACATGGTCTTCATGGTGAGACAAATGCAGGAAAAATGCCTCGAGCAGAACCTGAGTCTCTACATTGTCTTCATAGACCTGACAAAGGCATTCGACACAGTGAACAGGGAAGCATTGTGGGTGATCCTCAGCAAGCTCGGCTGCCCAGCAAAATTCGTCAAACTGATCCAGCTCTTTCATGTCGACATGACAGGGGAAGTCCTATCTGGTGGAGAGACTTCCGATCCCTTCAACATCTCCAATGGCATGAAACAAGGCCGTGTTCTCGCTCCGGTACTATTCAACCTATTTTTCACTCAAGTATTACGACATGCTGTGATGGATCTAGACCTGGGCATCTACATCAAATACCGGCTGGATGGCTCACTATTCGACCTTCGCCTCCTGACTGCAAAAACAGACAGCAGAGAGACTCATCCTGGAAGCTCTCTTCGCAGATGACTGTGCTCTCATGGCCCACCAAGAACATCATCTCCAAACCATTGTGGACAGGTTCTCCACCGCAACAAAACTGTTTGGCCTGACTATCAGCCTCAGCACAACAGAGGTGCTGTTCCAGCCTGCACCAGGGAGGCCAACGAACCAGCCGTGCATTACAATCGACGGCACGCAGCTTTCTAACGTCAACACTTTCAAGTACCTGGGCAGCACCATCGCCAACGACGGGTCCCTAGACCACGAGATCAATGCCAGGATCCAAAAGGCCAGCCAGGCACTCGGGTGGCTGCGCTGCAAAGTCCTCCAACAAAGAGGTATAAGCACTGCGACGAAGCTCAAAGTGTACAACGCAGGGTCCTCAGCTCGCTCCTGTACGGTTGTGAGACATGGACACTGTACCGGAAGCACATGAAGCAGCTGGAGCAATTCCACCAACGCTCCCTCCGGTTAATCATGAGGATCCGATGGCAGGACCGAATCACCAACCAGGAAGTCCTCGACAGAGCCAACTCCACCAGCATCGAAGTCCTGATCCTCAAAGCCCAGCTACGATGGTCTGGACACATCATCCGCATGGACCCACAGCGAGTACCAAGACAGGTATTCTATGGTGAACTGTCAGCTGGACTCGGGAAACAAGGCCGACCAAAGAGAAGATTCAAGGATCAGCTAAAGTCCAACTTGAAGTGGGCTGGCATGACACCAAAGCAACTAGAACTCGCTGCCTCTGACAGAAGCAGCTGGCGAGCCCACATTCACCACGCCGCCACCACCTTTGAAGATGAGCGACATCGATGTCTTGCCGCTGCGTGTGAACGCTGACACCAGGCCACAGCCGCACCTCCCGTAACAACTGGCATCCCAGGCCCCATGTGCCACAAACTGTGCACCTCAGCCTGTGGACTCCAAAGCCACATGTGGGTACACCGTAGATGAGACTGCACAAAGACAATAGTCATTCTCGGACACGGAGAGACTACCACTATAATATAAATTGTAAAATATATAATTTAATTTATAATATCATAATTCCTGAGGGATTTATATAATTATAATATATTAAATTGTTCTAATATAAATATAAAATATATAATTAAATAAAATAATGAAGGAATGAACATATAAACATCAATATGTTCATTATATTAAGCATTATAATTAACATCCTAAAATATAGGTAAATAATATTAATATATTCTATGATAATATTATTGTGTCATAGATAATATACTACTATAATTCCATTGCTGTTATATTAATGATAGTATTGACATTATAATTATATATTAGCTATGTAATCATTCTATACTCTGGCAGGTCTCAGCTTCTCATTTCCTCCCCCAATGTGACTTTCCCAAAGCGAAGATCTGATCCCTCATCTATGGCCCGCCCCTATACTCAATAAGCTCCAGTGGCTCCTCCGGGCTCCAGGAGCAGATACAGAATTGATTGACATGCAAAGCTCTTCGTAGCCCCACCTTTCTGGTCTTCCTCGGCCTTCCTTGCCCACAGGTATCTTCCTCCATCCGGAGAGCCTCCTGGCTCTCGCGTGACGCGTTCTATCTGGACTCCCTCCGTTCTCTCTGCTTGTCCCTCCTCTGGAAGACTTCCGCCTCTCAGCTGCAATGCTGGCCTCTCTGGCTTCCCGTCTTCCACAGGGCTCCTTTCGCGATCCCTTCTAATTTCAGCTCCTTCCCTGTTATTTCCTGGTAGTCCTGTATAGATTCATTTGCCGCTGTAGACCAGCAGCCCTTTTGATTGTAAGCTCCCTGCGGGAAGGGACTGCCTGACGCCTCTTTTGCTTTTAATGTGCGGTGGTTAGCACAGCATCTGGCACGGGGCACGCTTCCTGCCTGTTTATGGATGGACTATTGGTAGGTGTAACAGTCAAAGAGGCAAAGAAAGAATTAGAGCCCCGATGAACAAGGCCGACTCATTTCCCCTCATCTCACTGTCTCCAGCCAGGCAAGAGAGACGTGCCCAAGGGCGTGGCCGGAGGACTGGGACCTTTGCAACACTCCCGGCTTCATCTTTGGTCAGCCCCAGTCAGCCCCTCCTCACCGCCTCAGAGCGGAATCCTCTGCCCAATATCCAGCCTGCTCCAAGCCGGGGACACTCACTCCACATCGTCACGTGCTTCTAGAAGCAGCGTCTGCAGCTCTTTTCAAGTCAGGATCACATGAAGAAGAGCGAGCGGAGACCCAAGGAAACTAGAAGCCATTCCCAAGCTCACACGCGCCTGCCGAGGGGAGACTCGATCCGGTGGGGTGCTATTGGTGATGCCTTGGTGTGAGTGATCTCTAGTCAGAGTGTACACGATAAAATGTTTCATATTTAGACAGGACGACCACAACGCTGGAAGGTACCCAGAGACTGAAGGAGCAGGAAAGGATGCTGCTTGGGAAGGAAAAGAGGCTAGAAAGCTGAGTGGGAACAGAGCAGGGGAAGGATCTTACCCTTTGGAATCACGGGACTTGGGTTCAAATACCGCCTCTAAAACAGAAATGACTTTTAACAAATCATTTCACTTCCTGGGCTTCAGTTTCTCCACATATAAAATAGAAAGTAGGAATGAATGTGTGTATGTGGAGAACTAGACAGACTCCGAGGTCCTCATTGATGCTAGATAGCTAGAGCTAGAGCGATGATTCTATATATTCTGTTATATGTGATGTCCATGAAGTATGTCTACCTCAGTTTGGAAGGCATGAAGGAAAGAAAGAAAGGGTAAAGGATTTATTAAATGCCAGGCCCGGTGCTAACCACTTTACAAATCATTTTACTCATCTTATCCTCATAAAACCCTGGGAAATTGGTGTTTAATTATCTCCATTTTAAGATTCTGAGACTGGATTTGAACTCGGGTCTTCTTGACTCCAGGCACAGTATTCTATACATTGTGCTACCTAACTGCCTTTAATAGATATTTCTACAATTTTGCCCACTCTTTTTCCAAGAGAGGCTTTGATGACTACATATAGGAAGCAGGGGATTGAAGCCACTTGGTTGGTCCAGTCCCCTTTTCCCAGAAAGGGAGTACCAAAGCAGAATAATATCTACCTGCCCCATTCCCCTAAATATGATTAGTGTAAGGCAGTGGTTCTCAACCTTTCTAATGCCATGCATGACCCCGCACTACAGTTCCTCAGGTTGCAGTGACTCCAAACCAAAAAACGATTTTGGCGGCTACTTCCAAGCTGTCATTTTGCTACAGTTATGATTCAGAATGTAAACACCTGATATGCATGATGTATTCTCATTGCTACAAATTGAGAGGTTGAGAACCGCTGGTGTAAGGGAAATAAATGATTTTAAGTTCGAGATGCCTTCTGATTGCTATGCCACAAGGAAGAATGGGTCCAAATTATTTTCAAAGCTACTAAAAGCTAATTACAAATCCCTGCTCCATCCCCCATCCCAATGAATAAACAATAATCCTATTTATGCACATAAAAAACCAAACAAACAAAAATAGAGGTCATACAGATTAGAATATACCAGACAACACACAGAGTGAAGGAGCTCTTCTACTGGAAGGAAAATATCTCAGCTAAATTGAGAGAGTGAATCTCTGATATCACTCAAGAGGAAATTCTCCAAAGTCTCTTGAGAAACAAGTTGAAAATCAATGATATATGAATCTTCTTCCTTTCAAAATCGTTTTGTCTTGTGCCCTCTATCCCCACTGTTTTGAGAGAAGACTCCGGTGGCTCAATCTCTCTCCCTCCCCCTCTCCATCCCCTCTCTTTCCCTCTTAGTCCCTCACCCCCATCACTATCTCTTTCTGTTTTTCTTGAAAACAGGAAGCAAAAATGTTTCTCTTCTCCCAAGCTCTTCTGCCAACTCCATCTTTCACTCAGGCATTTTGTATGGAGCCATCATCCTCTCCTTCACTGAGAAGTATTTTATGCAAATTGTCCAGGCTTGAGCTCTGGGATTATATCAAAGGAAGAAGAGTCTGGAGACACCAACAATGAGTTTGGCTAACTATACAGTTTTGCCACAGACTGACTTCCTTTATTTGTGCCCAGAGTTACTTCCGCTTTGTTGCCTTAGGTCACTGCATCTTGGAAGAAACTATAACGTGTGTGTGTGTGTGTGTGTGTGTGTGTGTGTGTGTCTATTCTATCTTATCCATATAAAGACCTCCTTCCCCTCCCAGTTTTCCTTCGTAACCATTTTCGTGTTCAGTAATCCTTTCTCTCCTGATTCATTTCCCTCTCTAGTACCCCATCTTTCCTGCTGCATCTTCTCTTATTCTGCTTTTTTTTTTGGTACGGAATGAATACAGTGTTTTCACTAAACTTCATATTATTGGGACAACCACTGATGATGAAATAACTACTGATCTAACTTCTATTCATTGATTACATTTTCTAATTGTATCAGCATTTGGATTTCTCTCATTTCTGCCCCAGACAAATCCTCCATGGTTCTCATGGCAAGGACTTAGAACATGTCTTCACACTTGTGTGAAGCTTCACAGAAAATGGAGGATGACTTCAATGTATGTACCAAATTCACTTAGCCTCTGATGGCTTGAATTCACCAGTGTAGTTGCCAATCCCAGCTCCAAAGAGCACTGGCTATCTCATAAACTACCCCTTGAGTGTTTTGCCACCTAACCTCCCAAGTTCTTTGCATAGGAAACTTTTTTGGCACTGTTACTGTTTGCTTTTGAAACCTCATTCATTTACAAAATGCCGATCCTTCAGGGATATGGCAATATCACTATTACCAAAGGATATAAGCCCTCAAATACTGGTGAGGCAGTGTGACAAGATGGAGGAGATTTGGCTTGAAGAAAGTAGAGTCAGGAGTCTTATTCTAAAACACTAAATGAGCTCTCCAAATACTCTGGATTTAAACATAATCAATAATGTAATGAGAATGAAGAGAGATTTTCTCTCCCACCTCCCTGCCTTTATTCCCAAACCCATAAATATTGCCATCTAGTTTTCTCAACAGAATGACTAGTAGATTCCATTTTGTTTTTCTATCTTGGAATGTTTATAATTATAGTATCGGTGTTGTTACTGTTGTTGTTTTCCAGTGCGTAGGTAACTAGCTCTCTGTCCTCGCAGCACTTACAGTGCAGCTAGATAAATGGTTAAGATGCAAATAAATAAAGGAAAAAATGTAGATAGTTCAAGACAAGCTGGTTAATGGCTAATTGTTGCATGAATCATGAAGCTATCTCTTTCTCCTGCAGTGATAAAGGAACGTTTCCACACATGTTGTAGGGTTTGAGCTGCCTCTGGCAGTCACGGGTGACTTGTCCTGGAGCTAACTTAGACGGGCTCGCAAGAGCCTATTATTACATTTTCAGTGTGAGCAATGACGCCTCAGACATGTGCAAGTGCTACAGATCCAGCCTGTGGGGTGATTTATTGCCTTATTGATGGTTTGGACTTTAGAAAGTGATGGAGAAAACTCTAGTAGTGGTCCTTCCACTGAAGAGTCTATCTTGGACACGGTTTCTTTTGGGGAGAGCCACGTGCTCAATCAGGTGTAAATGCCTGGGCACCGCTGGTAGCATCACCAAGGACGAGGCCTGCAGGACCCTCCTTACTTGTCATAATGAGGTGGCCCTTGTGTCGAGAGCCAGCGTGCCTTGGGAAAGAGCCCTTCCCAGCAACCGAGGCTTTGTTAGAAAACGGGATCTTCTTCTGATAGCTGGTGGTCATTCTCCATGTAGTTACTGTGAAAAAGCAAAGCCTGGCTGATTCTATGTAGAACAAGACACAATTCCAGGTTCTGGGAAGCCTGAAGGCATCCAGGCCAGAAATAGCAAATGTGTCCGTGTATTTGCAGGGTCTGTGTGGACGCACCTGCCCACAGTGTCGGGACATGCTTGTTAGTCCGTCACTTTCCTGTGGGCTAAAGCTGTTCACCGATGTTATTGGAGGAAAATGAATGTGCCCCGTTTACTTAGTAGACTCACTGAAGAAGCCATTATGCTCAGCGAGGGAAGTACCTGAGCTGTTTTGGTATTCCTTTAATTTTGGAAGCCTTTATTATTTGCAGTGTAGACCAAAATAGCCCCTGTAACACCCATAAATAAACACAGAATTCGACTTTAATACTGCGGTTTCCAATAGCTCCAGGAGAGAAAAAGAGGAAGTAAACCTGTGTGTGTGCAGTCAGTGCAGCACTATTATTGGTGAAAGGGGCTGAATGGCTAACCTCAAAACCAGGGTTGTTTCCTGAGTCTGCAACAAAAATATTACAGCAAAGAGAGTTGGAATGAAATTTGGATTCAGCCCTGGGTTGGAACAGACATCTGCGAGAAGTGCGTGCTCGGTATAGATACTTATCCATCCCAGGCACTTCTGAGGATGACAGAAAGGGCTAGCAATGACGTGGAGAAGCTTTCAGGAGCTGAACGAGCTGCTCAAACCCATTACCTGGGCAACTGAATTATTGGTGTTCCTGGGTAATTGGTAATAATCATGTCTAATTCTCTTCACCTAAGCTCACTATGATCTCTGGGGGGAAGGGAGGAAAGCTGCCATATCTGTTCCCTTTCTGGTCCTCTTTTGTTACTCTGAAAGTTCTCACCTCCTCTGTTTCTGGATAAAAGGATGGAAACAGAAATCTTCCCTTCCCCTGCTCTTGCCATGCTTTACTAAGCATTTCACGTGGCTTATTTCAGAATGTTGTTGTTTGTTGTTTAGTCATTTCAGACACGTCCAATTCTTCATGACCCCATTTGGGGGTTTTCTGGCAAATACACTGGAGTGGGTGCCTTTTCCTTCCCCATTTTATCATTTTCCAGATAAGGAAACTGAAGCAAACAAGGCTAAGTCACTTGCACAGGCTCATGTAGCTAATAAGTGGCAAAGGCTAGATTTAAACTCAGATCTTTCTGACTCCAGCCTTAAAACTCTATCAATCGTGCCACCTTAGTTCAGAATTTTCTTATTCTTTTTGTTCTTTAGTTGTTTCAGTAATATACAACTTTTTATTACCCATTTGGGGTTTTCTTGTCAAAGAGAATAGAGTGGTTTGCCATTTCCTTTTCCAACTCATTTTTCAGATGAGGAAACTGAGGAAAAGAGGGTTAAATAATTTGCCTAGGGTCTCATAGCTAGTAATTGTCTCAGGCCAGTTAGGAACTCAGAAAGATGCATCTTTCCTGATTTCAAGCGTGGTGCTCTATCCACAGCATCATCTCGCTGCGCCACTGTCTCAGAATGGATTGCCCTCATTTTGGTGAACATACATGAAATGATCAAAACAAGTTAAAAACAATATCCCTCAGATGATGAAGGCACACAGACCCTCTGATCTCTGCTAAACTGCCCTCCCCAAAGCCATGATGCCTTAAGATGAATTCTGGAGCAGCGGAACCCACAAAAAGACAGGGTGAACTAACTTTTCAGCTCCAAACAATTTTGAAAGCCTGCATAGGAGTTCTATTGAACTGAGGTGGAAGTGCCAAGGCAGGCACCCCTGTAGCAGCAGGTCTTCTAGGAGCCTGAATAACCACCAAAGGTTTCTAGAGCTCTCAGCCACAGCAGTAAAGGGAGTCTGGCAGCTGCTCAGAGGAAAGGACAGGAGTCCCTTTGCTGCCTCTGTTGCAAGATTCTAATCTCATTGGCTACACACAATTCCTGGGTGCAGCCTGGAGTGAGGAGGAGCCCCATTATACACTAGTGCTTGTGGCCTCGGGGGAACAGAGGAGCGGGGGTCCCTGGGCACAGCTCCAGGTAGAAAAGAGTACTGATGCTCGCTCTCAGAGCAGAGCACAGGCTGGCACAACACTGAACACAGCTCTCCTCATATCCTAGCACATCAGAAGAACTGAAAGCACACAGGTCCCCAGAGCTAGCTCTGAAGGCAGCTGCACAAAGAACCCGAAGCTGACCAAGGTTTCCTTCATCACAGGCACAGAGTCAACGTTAACAGTTCTAAAAACGAAAAGAAAAGAAAAAGCCTGGAAAATGAGCACACAACAACAGCAAAAACCTTCAATAGAAAAAAGTATTCTGGTGACTGGGAAGACCAAAACGCAAACTCAGAAGAAGACAGCACAGTCAATACTGCTGTTCCAAAGCCTCTGAGAAAAAAAAATGGGAATTGGCCCTCAGTGCCAAAAGAATCAGTGGAGGAGCTCAAAAAGGATTCTGAAAATCAGAGTAGAAAAAGTTGGGGAAAGAAATGAGAATGATAAAGGGAAATCATGAAAAAAGAGTCAGCTGCTTGGTAAAGGAGGCACAACAGAATACTGAATAAATTAATTCCTTTACAAATAGAAAAGGTCAAATGGTAAAAGACACTCAAAAGCCCACTAAAGATAACTTCTTAAAAAACAGAATCAGCCAAATGGAAAAAGATAAACAAAAATACACTGAAGAAAACTTAAAAAGATGTAAACATTTTTATTGATTAATTTAGAATATTTTTTCATGGTTGCATGATTCATGTTCTTTCCTTCCCCTCTTTCACGTGGTACATATTTCCATATTGCTCATTTAATGATAGAAGTCTTATATCACACATATAATGGGAATCTCATGAAGGAACTATAATGGGAGATGGCATGCTTTGATCTGTGCTCACACTCCAAAAATCCCTTCTTTGTCTGTGGAGAGCATTTTCATCATAAATTCCTTGTGGTTTTCTTGGAGACTTGCTTTACTAATATGGCTTACCCTTTGCAACTGATCATCACACAGCCTTTCTGCTAATATATACTTTGTTTTCCTGGTTCTGCTTACTTCACTTTGTAGTAGTTCATGTAACAAGTCCAGGTTTTTCTAAACCCAGAATCCTTTCATTGTTCCTTGGCACAACAGTATTCAATTACAACCATATATCACAACTTGTTCATTCATTCCCCAAGTGATGGACAGCCCCTCAAGTTTCCGATTCTTTGCCACCATCAAAAGAGCTGCTAAAAATGTTTTGGAACAGCGAGGTCCTGTTTTCCTTTTATCTGATCTCTTTGGGATATAGACCCAGCAGTGGTATTGCTTGGTCAGAGGGTATGAATAGTTTTGTAGCCCGTTAAACCCAGTTCCAGAATGGTTGTTGAGTTCCATCAACAGTGGATTTGTACCCCTCAAAAGACAACACGGCCATCCAATGCAGCTGAGGAAGTCTCCAAGTGTAACGACTTTTTGTGCCACTGGACCCAGGCTTCCAACACCGAGAGAGTGGGACTGTCTCTGTGCATTGACTTTTCCACTTAAATCTCCTTCACGCGCAAGTGTCTTTGTGCACACTCATCTACATCACAGATGAAAGTGCACAAAGACAATTGTCATCCTCGGTTACCCAGAGACTACTACTACTACTACTACTACTACTACTACTACTACTACTACTACTACTACTACTACTACTACTACTAGTATTTGTGCCCCAATTTCCCCACATCTCTAGCATTTAATATCTTCCTTTTCGGACATGTTAATCAATTTGATATGTGTGAGGTGGTATTTCAGAATTTTAATTTTAATTTCTTTAATCAATAGTGATTCGAGTATTTTTTTCATATGCCTATGGGTAATTTTATTTTCTTCTTCTCAGAACTGCCTGTTGATATCCTTTACCCATTTTTGATTAAGGAATGCTTTGTGTTCTTATAAATTTGACTCAATTCTCAATATATTTGAAAGATGACGCTTTTAGCAGAGACACTTAATAAAGACCCCCCCCCAAGTTTGTGGCTTCCCTTCTAATCTTGGTTACACTGGTTTTATTTGGATAGTTTGAATAGATAAATTAATTTAGGTAGGATTGTCATTTTCACTATATTGGCTTGTCCTATCCATGAGGGATTACTGTTTTCTCAGTTGTTTGGGTCTGATTTTATTTGTATGAAGAGTGCTTTGTCATTGTGTTCATTTAGTTGCTTGTTTTGGTAGATATTTATATTGTTTAGAGTTATTTTGAATGGAATTTCGTCTTCTCTCTCTTGCTGTTGGATTGTTAGTGGTAAATAGAAATGCTGATAATTTGTGTGAGTCTATTTTGGATCCTGTAACTTTGCTGTAGTTGTTAATTATTTCTATTAGTTTTTTGGTTGATTCTTTAGTGCTCTCTAGGTATACTGTCATATCATCTACAAAGAGTGATAACTGTGCTTCTTCACTGCCTATTCGAATTCCTTCAGTTTCTTTTTCTGCTCTTATTGTTATAACAAGCATTTCTAGTACGCTATTAAGAAATAGTATTCATAATGGGCAGTCTTGCGTTCCCTCAGTCTTACTGGGAA
The DNA here is from genome assembly GCF_027887165.1 of Monodelphis domestica. Classification (NCBI taxonomy): domain Eukaryota; kingdom Metazoa; phylum Chordata; class Mammalia; order Didelphimorphia; family Didelphidae; genus Monodelphis; species Monodelphis domestica. The sequence continues at coordinate 288,389,731 of NC_077233.1, forward strand.
AGGTCTTAGTTTATTCCCATTACAAAAATTGCTTGATGATAGTTTTAGATAGATGCCATCTATCACTTTAAGGAAGGTTCCCTTTGTTCCAATGTTTCCTAATGTCTTTATTTGGAAAAAATGTATTTTGTCAAATGTTTTTCCTGCATCTATTGAAATAATCATGTGATTTATGTTGGTTTTGTGATTAATAAGGTCAATTATGCTGATGGTTTTCCTAACATTGAACCACCCCTATATTCCTGATATAAACCCAATGTGATCATGGTGTATTATCCTTGTGATTAAATATTGTAATCTCCTTGCTAGTATTTTATTTAAAATTTTTGCATCAATGTGCATTAGGGAGGTTGATTTCTACTTTCCCCTCTGTTTTATCTTTTCCTGGTTTAGGTATCAATATCATATTTGTGTCAAAAAAAAAGAGTTTGGAAAGATTCCCTCTTCCCTTATTTTTCCAAACAGTTCTGTAGTATTGGACTTGGTTGTTTTTTCAATGGTTGGTTAAATTCACTTGTGAATCCATCTTTGGTGGTTTGTTTAATTTCTTTTTCTGTGATGCAGTTGTTTAAGTAGTGTATTTCTTCTTTTGTTAATCTAGCTAGCTTATATTTTTTTTGTAAATGTTCCTTCATCTCACTTAGATTGTCACATTTGCTGGCATATAGTTTAGCAAAATAACTTCTAATAATTACTTTAATTTCTTCTTTATTGGTGTGATTTAACTTTTTTCATTTTTGATTCTAGAAATTTGGTTTACTTCTTTCTTTTTTAAAACAAGTTAACCAATGGTTTATATTCTTAATTTTTTCATTAAACCAACTCCTTGTTTTATATATTATTTCAATTGTTTTTTAATATTACTTCCAATTTTATCAATATATCTCTTAATTTTCTGGATTTCTAATTTGGTGCTTAATTGGGGATTTTTATTTGTTCTTTTTTCTGGGTTTTCTATTTGCTTGTCCAATTCATTGACCTACTTTTTCTCTAATTTATTGATGGAAGCATTGAGAGATATGGATTTTCCTTTCGAATTCCCTAAATGAATTTGACTACATCCCACAAATTTTGATTTGTTTCCTCGCTGTCACTTTCTTTCATGAAATTATTGTTTCTAGGATTTCTTCTTTGTCCTATTCATTTTTTATTATAAGATTGTTTAGTTTCAAATTTAATTTTAGTCTTTCTGTTGGTATTGGTTGAATATAATTTTTATTTCATTATGGTCTGAAAAGTATGCACTTAGTATTTCTGCTTTTCTACAGTTGGGTGTGTTGTTTTTTATGCCCTATCACATGGTTATTCTTGTATTACTGAAAAACAGTGTATTCCTTTCTATTCCTATTTAGTTTTCTCTGAGGTCTATTGTATTCAACTTTTCTCAAGTTCTGTTAACTTCCTTAAATTCTTTTTTGTTTATTTTTTGGTTGGATTTATCTACTTTTGTAAAAGGAAGGTTGAGATCCCCCACTAATAACGTATCATTATTTCATGTAGTTTTTCTTTTAGGAATCTAGACACTGTACCATTTGGTGCATATACATTTAATATTAATATTGTTTCATTATCTGCCAGGAGCCATCAAATCCACACTGTTTGACATGGTCGCAAGTGGAATCCAGGGACTGCATAGCTGCCCCCAGGAAGGATGGAAATACTCACTAACCTTGCAGTCAGCCCCTTAGACACTAGAATTTTTCTCTAGGCATCCAAAGCAGAAGCTGTGGACTGATACAGAGCCTGTTTAGGCAATCTGATCTGATCAGCATCATTTACCCATTCATCTTCCCCTAATAGCATTTCTTTTATGATCTTATTTCCTTTTTTCTTATTTCTGGTTGCTTCTTTTTTTACTAACTCATCGTATTCTGCTTTCCAAGAAAGGTAGTCCCCTCCAGGGAGACAAGACTTAGCTACCTGTGTCCAATCATAAGGTGTCATCCACTTTCCCCCTAAGGTTTCTACCAAGGTCAAAATAAAGGGGGAGGTGGGACCCTATGAAGCACATGCCATCTTGATCTCCTTTAGCATATTCCACGATACCATTCTAGAGAGCAATTTGGATCTATGCCTAAAGGATGTTCTTGTGCTATGAGAAATGACGAGTAGGAATAAGTCAGGAAATCTGGAAAGACTTACATGAATTAAAGCAGAGTGAAATAAGCAGAACCAGAAGAACATTGAACACAGTGACAAGAACAGTACAGTGAACAACTGTGAATAACCGACTCATGATAAAAATTGCCATCTGCTTCCAGAGAAAGAACTCATGTGGTCTGAATTCAAACAAAAGAAAACTTTCTCACTTTCTTAATTTTTTTGTTCATTGCCTTCCACAAAATATCAATATGGAAAAATATTTTATGTATATGATTGCATGTGAAATCTATATGGAATTGCTTACTATCTCAGTGGGATAGAGAGGAGGAAAGGGGAGAATTTAAGACTCAAAATTCTTTTAAAAATCTCATAAACTGTTTTATATAAAATGTTCCGTAAACTATAATTGGGGGAAAATAAAATAAAAAAAATTTAAATTCCCCACATACTCTTTCAGTTCTTCTATAGTCTCAATCTCATTTTTAAAAACACACATCCAAACAACTATGTATGAACCTATATTGTGTGTATTCAAACTGAACGTGGGAAATCTCATTTCAGAGAAGAGGCCCCTAAATATAAAGGTTTCAGCAGAATCAATCAGATTGGGATCCTGAGGCTAGAGAAAAGAAAAACAACCCTATGTTTACTCTTGTAGAGCAAGAATCTTCTTACTATTCATGTGTTTCTTTTCTCAATCATACAATATGCTCACATATTTAGTCTTAATTTTTAATAGCCTTTTCTCCTGAGGAAAATGGTATGTCTTTATGTCTTTGGTATTTTCAATTTCCTACTGTTTCTTTAGGGTGTAAAAAATTGTTCCTTGAACACATGAGTTCCATTATTGAAAAGATTACTTATCCCAAGAATGTAGGATTTGTTTTACAATGTATTTTTGCCTTCTAAATTCTTTTCTTTAAAATGTTTATTACAAGCGTAATTTTAAACAGATGGGGAAATCCATTTTGTGTTCTAGTGTACTATTTAATAAAGATGTGCTACAAACACCACCATTACCAAAAACAATCACAGCAGTTTTTGATCCTACGTATACCACATTACCTTTCCGAAACAGCAGTGCTTAAGGAGTCATCTTCCTATATAGAATTTGTCATTTGCCTGAATGTACCTGCTTTGCCATATCAGTGAACTTATCCACCTTCCACTTCTACTCCTTTCCCTGGTTTCATGACTGCCTGGAGAACTTGTATCAGTTTCATCCTGTAGTTTCCTACCTTAATTAAACCTTTTTTATTTGTTTTGTTTCCAAATGAAGATAAACTGATTTTTATTGTGCTTTGGTTGATTGATTATTATAGAGGAATGGAAAGTGCAGTGGAGGAAGGACAAAAGGGGACCAATAAGACCTATTACCCTAGAGCCATGGTGGCAAACCTATAGCACATGTGCCAGAGGGGGCATTCAGAGCCCTTTCTATGCCATCTCCCCAGCACAGAATTTGTCAGAGTTCATTACTAGAGAGCCAGAGGGATACGGGGCTGCACTATTCCCCATCCACTCTCTACTCCCACCTGAGGACATCACCTGCTCCTCACCATAACTACCTTAGAGTCTAAGCAAGTCACTTAACCCCCATTACCGGCATTGGTGAACCTTTTAGAGATCACATGCCCAAATGGCACCTTTAAGCTGCCTGTGAGCCCTCTGCAATGCCTCAGACAGTTGATGGAAGAAGTGGACTGCTGGGCAGAGGAGTGGGGCATATGAAAATTGTCCCCAGGTGCTATGGAGAGGGAGAACAGAGCAGCCCCTTCCAGCACACTGGGGCATGTGTGCCATGCTTTTGTCAATATGACTAGACTAATGATGAGCCTATATTACGCTCTTTTTCTGGCAACATAAAAAGAAGCTTAATATTATTAATTGCTTGACCAGGAGGGAAGCCTTGAATAAGAGTGACCTTGGATATCCGTTTCACAGTGTGATTGCTCTACACCAATGTAGTATAGTGTATTAAAAGTGTCTCATGTGCAATATAATCACATTGTAGGAAAGCATGAGGGTGTTTGACCTGTAAGGGGAGTGAGGGACAGCCTCAATTGCATGGAGTACTAATTACCCCATAGGAGGCTGGTACTACGTGAGCTTAACTCACATTTGCCCTGAGTTTAGTTCTTAGTCCTATATGTAAGTGCATATGTGAATGCACATACACACGTAAACGCACATAATGGCTATCTGCTCTCCTTCTTAGGTGGAAGCTGTGTTTGCCTGGGGACGTAATAGAATGTCTCTCTTGCCATGTGAAAATCCATTGAGAAGAGCCCAAGTTCCCCTCCCCTATGTCTCATCCTTCAGTGTGGCACGGAAGTGTCTTCTGTCTAAAGTGACCAGAACTTCATCCAAATCTCTATCAATGCCAGAGTCCATGGTGTTAGGCAAAGATCAGTGACACTCCAGTTTCCTTTTCTCAAAAGGAACGAAGGGAGAGCCATGAATGTACAGTTAACAGTGAGAGAGGTTGGAGGAAGAGTTCTTTTGGAGAGGAAAAAGCTGATAGTTCATTCTGCCAGCTCCAGAGGCCAAACTGTCTCCTCCTTTTACTCTCCCCTTATGTTAAAAGGGAGGAGTAACAGAATTGAGATGATTTGGGCATTCAGATGGTGAGCTAAAGCATTTAAACAAATAGAAACAAGCAAGAAAGTCCATGCTATAAAAGGAATTTATATTTTAATGGGAGAAGACACTATGTAGACATTTTTTTAAAAGGATATGGTGGGGATCCATATGGAGTCATGATGCAGAGACAGTTGAGGAAGACCTTAGAGGTCTGGGTCTCAGCAAGATAAGGTAAGGATAGGGTTCTCATATCAGGGCCAGGGAATCCAGGAGCACAGTCTAAGATGCCTAAGGGGGAATGGGAATCATGATGATGAGAGCAGATGGAATGATTAGAAAATGTCTATAAAGGGGGCAGCTGGGAAGCTCAGTGGATTGAGAACCAGGCTTAGGGATGCAAGGTCCTGGGTTCAAATCTGGCCTCAGACACGTCCCAGCTGTGTGACCCTGGGCAAGTCTCTTAACCCCCATTGCCTAGCCCTGACCACACATCTGCCTTGGAGCTAATACAGAGTAGTGATTCTAAGGTTGAAGGTAAGGGTTTAAAAAAAAAGAAAATGACTATAAAGTCAGTAGCAAGGAAAGGTTAGCATTATCTGGCATGGAGGGAAAGATGAAAAAAGGAAGTATCTGTCTCATCAACAATTATCGGCTCTTAAATCTGCAGAAAAGAGATCTAAGACTGCTTTTTCTTGTTATTTGACTGTCAGGAATCATGGTGAACAGGTATACTTCTCTACTACTCCACCGCTGTCTTGTGCTTTTGCATGGAGTAGGAGAGTGAACTTTGATCTTCCAGCTCCCTTTTCCCAGAAGCCCCCAAAGCCAACTTCAAATATAATATGAAAGTGGTAAATTTGGGGGCAACATTTGTTTGAGTCTGTTTTGCTCTATATCAGTATTCGAAGCCCAAGGTGTTATTTATACCTGTGTACGCCATCTTTTCCTTTCCTGGTAATACACATTGGGCATGACTTCCCTGGACTTTCTCTGACTTTGCCTGCTCTCTTGTTGCCTATAAAACTCCCAGGATTGTTTGTTTTTATTCCCCCACCCTTATAAATGCAACGAATACACGACTAAGCATGAAAAAAATATATTTATAAGACAAGGGTCTTGAAGACATTGGACAGTGGCTATGTAAAGCTTTATGGAAAATTTTCAGGGAGCAATACGGCCTCTCCAGGGAGGGCCTGTCTAGATGAGGTACTAATGGGTCATGGTTTAGAGGTGGGCAGGGAGAGGGCAGACCCTTGGGAACCTTTTGAAGGGAAGCAACAAAAAAGAAGAGGAACGCTCCAGCAGAATTACAGCGTAAAGCGTTACCAAAAACCACTTCATTTTCCCTTGTGCTAGCCTGGGCCAAAGGAAAAGTTCTAGCAGAAAATGGACTTTATGTATTGAAAACGGTTTCTTCTCAGCTGTGGTTTTGAGAGGCACCCAGGAAAGCCGTAAGTAAATGAGCTCATGCTTTAAGCACCTGTTTCTCCAGCTCTTACTGAGGTGTTCATAGGGAGTGCAGAGGAAAGCCGGAAGCTGAAGTCTGGAGGTAGGAAGGAGGCAAGCAGGAATGAGAGGCTTTGGGGGATGCACCTGCCTGAACAAATGGCTCTGTAAAGTCTGCCCTCCTGGAGGCCAGAGGAGGAGAGTCCAGGCACACTTGATGTCAGCTCTCAGGAATTCTTTGCCATTCGCTGTCCACTTCACTTGGGATCTATTTTTGCTGGTTCCTATTTGGAGGCTTCTCAGCTCTTGTGGTGAGTTTGTGGCAGGAACATTCTGGACTCTTCTGGGCTGACGAGAGCCAATCGCCACATCTTCAGGCTGAGGATTTATGCCTCAGAAAGCAGCAATTGCTCCGAATCAGGACTTGCTGATTAGGTTTTGTTGATGATCTGGAATCCTCAAAGGGATGGCGAAGCGGTGCAGAATGCAGATTCCACGGGAGGGTGCGCCATGGGTCCATTTTGGGGGGGGGGGCAGAGCCCAGGTTAGACACCTACCAGTACGCTGCTGTGCTGTCCAACCTACAACCTAGTATTCGTACAAATGAAGATTTGGATCTTTATTAGAACCAGAACCAGAAGTTACTACAAGTTAGTTGTCTGGTTGAGTGATAGGTTGGTTTGGAGCCTGAAATTTCTCCAAAGTAATCCCTGACTATTTTAAGACTGCATGTTTGCTAAATGACTGTCTCTGCTTTAAAAGGGGAAAATGTGCATGTGACTCAGTAAGTACCACCCCGCCCCCCCCCCCCCAGCATACTATTTCCAACATGAAAAAAAGAACCTCAATTCTAAGTATGGGTTCCAAGAGAGAAGAGCAGTATGAGTTAGGCAGACTTTGACATAGGCCAAATGGAGATCATTAGAAAGCGGACATGAAGACTATCAAGGACGTAGCTACAGTTCATCTTGAAACACAGAGACATTCTTTAGCTAAGTCCAGTAGAGAGCAAGGTCCAGACAGCAGGGACATTTTTGTTCTTTGAAGCCACTCATGGAGTGAGGAGTTAACAAACATCGATTGAACTGAATCCCAGCAAAGACTGACAAAATTTCAGGCAGTTGGCAGCCCCCAATCAACAAGCTTTTATTCAACAATATGGCACAGATACTACACCAAGGGCTGGGAAACCAAGTCAAGAAGGAAACACTCCCAGCCCCCAATACCTTCACACCTCAAACTATACTGCAACTTGACATTGGTTAGGAGAGGTGTTGATCAGTGGAACAGATTATGTATATAATATACAAAAATAAATGTTTCCAATACCTGAATATTTGATAAAGACAAATAATTCCTCTATTGGAATATGATAAAATGGATTATTTTAATTATATAACCTTAAAAGGTTTTGTACAATTATCTAATTAAGCTAAGATTAAAAGGGAAACAAATGGCTGAAAAATCTCTGTAGCAAGTTTCTATGATAAGGAGCTAATTTCCAAGATACATAAGGAACTAATTGAAATTTTAAAGAAAAGAGCCATCTGTCAACTGATTAAATGGCCTAAAGATATGAACTGATGGTTTTCAAGAGAAGAAACTGAGCTACCATAGTCACATGAAAAAATGTTCCAAATAATTACTAATTAAATAAATGAAAACTAACTTTATTCTGAGATTCGATCCATACTGATCAGAGGGGCAAAGATGACGAATAAAAAGGCAGCGATAAATGTTGGAAGTGCTCTGGACTAACCTGAACTGTTTGGTGGTCCTGTGAATGAGTACAAACCATTCTGAAAAGCAATTTGTAAATTCACACAAAAAGTTACTAAATAGACCGTGCCCTTTTACCCCGTTATGCCGCAGCTATACCTACACCCTAAAGAGATCAAAGTAAGAGGAAACAATTGTTTATTTCCAAAAAGTTTTGGGACTTCCCCTGGCCCAAGTCCTGTTTGAGATGCCTATAGAGTCTATTATCCCCTTTCTCTGACACAACTCAGAAGTCCCTTTGCTTCATGCTTCCTTACTCCAGTCTCTCCAAGCCATGCGTTCTTTTTTTGTGGTGGCCAAAAACTTGAAACTCAGAATACAGCCAACATTTAAGTAATGGTTGAATAAACTGCGGCTTATAAATATGATGAAGCATCATTTTTCAGTAAAAATGAGGAAATAGATGATCTTAAAAAGACATGGATGACTCCTGAGAGTCATCATGTGCAGAATAAAGTGCAGAGATCTAGAAAAAACAATTTATACAATAACATTAATATAACAATGAATATTTAGGACTTTTACAAACAGATACAGAATTAATTATCGGAATCAGGAAAACAACTTATACAGTGACAAAAACATTCTAAAAATAAAAAACTGAAAATCACAATCAATACAATAACCATTTGTCATTCAAGAGAATCAATGATAAATATGCTCTCTTTTACAAAGAGGTGATAGATTTGGACCTCAGAATGAGAGAAATGCTTGAGTATATTTATAAATCTCTCTCTAATTGTTTTTGTGTACAATCATTAGGGGAATCAGTTTTGTTTGGCTATGAATATTTATTATAATAAAATATGTAGGTTTTTTAATGGAGTGAGGGGTAGGAGAGTGATAAAATAGATTTCTCTTAATATTTTTAAGTTAGAGAAGTGGGAAGATAGTGTTACAGATGCTCTGTGCACTTTCAGATGAGGTCACTGTGTGATGTTATTAGTTTGACTTATCCATACTTTGTTGCAAGAGTCCTCTCATGAAGTAGGTGTAACCTTATACATGTATTTTGAATCAAAAGACAGCTTCTATTTCTGGCTCTCTGAAAGCTCTTCTTGTGCAAATTCCATATCCTCTCAGGCCTTATCTTCCTTACTTTTAAAGACTGACTAGAAGACATTTATCTTATTTTTCTAATCATATTCATGAGTTGTAGGCATACAAGCTAAACACATAATGCACACAGAAAAGGGTAGACATCAAGAGACCTGAATCAATGGCAGTCAAGCTACTTTATAGCAATCTGAATCCTATCAAGCTCTTTCTCCATTGTGGAAAACATGGGCCTGAAGTGAACATGGAATAGTAAGGGACTAATTTACAAACTCTACTCGGATATGCTTGGTTGAAGACAGCTCTATCATGAAAGGTAATCTGGTACTCTTGAAGTCTATTTTCTAACAGAGGACAACTATTGCTGAAAGATCAATTGTCTTGGTCCAAGTGTGGTTCAGCTGCACTGCCTTTTCATTTGTGCTAACATAATCTGCTTATGGTATCTAATTTAACCAGCATCAAGAGAGCTATCACAGATTAATAGAAAAGATACAATATTATTCATCACATAACATTTCCCAGATATCTCAACATCTCAGCAATGTGAAAGTGAAATGGAAGAGTGCTAGTATTGTGTGTATGTATGAATGAATGTATGTATATGGAGAGAGAGAGACAGAGTACTGGTGAGCAAGTCACTAAATGTCTCTAAGTCTCAAGTTTCTTATCTACATAATGGGGCTAATCCTATCTATAGTACCAATGTTATGGGAGTTGTTGTGAGGATCAAATGAGATAATATAGGAATGAAACTAATTAATTAACCTTGAATTAATTTTTGCACAGCAAATCCCCAAAATTTATTGTTTAAGTTATTAAAGCTCAAAACTCTGTGGAAACTTCCTGGTTTAGTCATGTCTGATACGTCATGGCATCATTTGGGGTTTTCTTGGCAAAGATAATGGAGTAATTTTGTCATTTTTTTCTCCAGTTTATTTTACAGATGAGGAAACTGAGGCAAATAGTACTAAGTAACTTGCCCAGGGTCACAAAACTAGAAGTTATTTCAATCCAGATTTTAATTCAGTGCTTCCTCACTTCAGATCTAGCACGCTAGTCACACTTCCTGGACACCCTTTATATTACCTGTTCCTGGCTAACAGGACTTCCAATTAAAAGGTGGCAAAGTAATTAAGATGATGTCTTCGATCAATTAACCTTCAACCAATTAAATTTCAGTTGTTTGCCCATTGCCCCAAACTTGAATCCAAAGGACAGCTTTTTAAACAATATGGTATATTTTAATAGTTTTAGTACTCTTTTACTATGCATGGAAAGAGCATTGGACTTGGAATCAGAAACCTAGGGTTCAGAATCTGTTTTTTTCTACTTTGTATCTACTTGATCTTGAACAAATCACTTATTTTCTCAAGGTCTGAGTTTTCTCATCTGTAATATAACAGGATGTGACATTTATCCAAGTGGTTTTTTCCTCATCCTAATCCTATAATCCTATTGTATTGTATGGGCAAGGAAGGAACAAGGATAACTAATAAATGCCTACTACATACCAAGCACTGTATGAAGCGTTTTTCAAATACTATTTCATTTGATCCTCACAATCCTGGGAGGTCTAGTGCTTATATTATCCCTATTTGACAGTTTAGAAAACTGAGGCAGGCACAAGTTGGGACATACTCAGCATCACAAGAGGTAGTTGTACCGAAGCTAGATTTGAATTTAGTTCTTCCTGACTTGCAGTAATTCAGGCAGTCTGAGAGGTCTTTTAGTCTTCAGCACAGAGTTCTGCTAGAGGGAGCAGAATATCGGTGGCCTGTTGTCGTCACTTCCCTCTGCTTATTCCAGACTGTTTACTTTGCAGAAGAACTAGCTGGAAGACTCTCTTCCAAATGCCCTGCTGCCTGGTGCTCTGAGCAGGGTGGGAGGCAGAGCTATGCTGGTATTTAGCAATCAGATGAAGGCGGGCAAAGGGAAAATATGCCCTGCAAGCTTTTGAATCTGCATTATTAATATTTTCCTTATCACTCTCATGTCCAGACAAGCAACGAAACAATAAATCAAGTCTCAAAGTGTACTTTTGCTGCTTTCCAAAGCATAAAAGGCTCATTCTGAAAATTTAATAACCGACTCTCCGGCCAGCTTGAGCTGGACGCTGGTGGAAAAGCCCCTGCAGAGTAGTCATCTCTTTGCTGCGGAGAAGTGGATGACTAGAGCTGTTCTGCTCTTTGATTCCATGAGTGGTTCCAGAGGTTGGGTATGGTGTGTGGCACTTTAGCAGTCCCAGAGGCAGGCAGGAGCCCTCTGCAAGTCACCACCAACACTTCTGCCCAAGGGATGAAGTTCTGCTTCATTTAACTTAGCTTGGCTCCAAGTGAGCCTAATAGATGGGTGCAGAAGACACCCTCTTCCCCTTTGGGGCTGGAGAAGTCACGTTCCCTGCTACACAGAGAGCTGTTGAGAGGTATACGGTTCATGGAACTTTTCCAGAACAGGAAGGGCAGACTTCATCAATGGCATTGTTAATGGTAGCTCGAAATTTTCCACATGCCATTTTGATCGGGTTTCCTGTTTATAATCTTGAGGTTTAGGGATTGTCTGACTCAGGGGCCAGTGTCATTGAAGGGACTGAAGGTGCAGGTTGTAAAATAGTGACTTTCTGACTCAGTTCTGGTTGGTATGAAACATTTCTTTTAGTGGAGCAGCTAATAAAAGTCTATTTTCATGGGCAGTTTCTCTCTGTTATGCATTCCTTTTCCTGCTTGGTGGAACTTTACTATGAGAGCTCTTTATAAAAAACAGTGAAACACCTTTTTAAGAGAGTTTTGGGCATATTTTCAAACCGGGAATTGTTTTCTCTTTTAAGTTGGAGACATTAATAGGCCAGGAGCCCCCATTTGATGCCATCAGAAGCCAACACTCAAACATGCGTTTAGAATTTGCACGTGGTGACAAATCTCTGGGATTTACCAGATGGACAAATATGTAAAGGAAGACCATAAAAACGTTTGTTAGTGGAGGATTATATCACACTCAAGGAAGAACCAGATACATTGTAGAATGGTAGGTCAGTACGCTTCCTCTTTGTTTCAAGATGAGAATCTTTTATACTTCATGCCTCCCTGCGTGGCCCTGGGCAAGTCACTTAACTCCATTGCTTAATCTTGATACTCTTCTGTCTTAGAATCAACACTGAACCAGAAGGTAAGTGTTTAAAAATAAAACGAATATGCTATATACTTCAATATAACTCTACCTTAAAGCAAGATAACTTCTGATGACAAAATTAATCCTTTGTCATTATTTTACACATAGCAAAATCCTCTTTATCCTTATCCTAAGCTACGTCGGAGAATTCCATCCTCAGAGAGGCAACTTTGGGAGATTGCCATGGAACAAGGGTTGTCTCACAGTCATCTTTTTATCCCTGGCCCTTCACCCAATATATGTTGTAAACCTTAGTAGGTCCTAAATGGATACTTATTCAGTTGAATGGAATAGAAATTTCTAGTTTATTTAGGCTGTAAAATAGATAGCATCTAACCCGCAGGGTTCCTGTAAGGATCAAATGAGAAAAGTAAATGTTGGTTCTTGTTCTTCTGATTCAGAATCTTCCTAAGTGAATCTCAGGGATTCGTGGAATCTTAAAAATGGAAGAGGCCTTCGATACCATCCAGTTAGCATTTAACGGAGGAGGAGGAGTGTCACTTGTGGCTTCTGCCCCAGTTCTCTTTGTATTAGACTACACTTTCCAAATGGCAAGTCCAAAGAGGGTTGGGTCACTCCAGAAATCCTTGTCTGGCCTCCTTGCAGGAAGCATATCTGCTCATGCCAGCCTATCTCACGACTGTTGCCCTGTTTTAATTTGATAAAATGGGCGTGGGTGTAACCTCAGAGGAACTTGAAAATTCTAAGAGCAGTTGGCCTGCCAATCAGATAACAGGCATTATCAGGATGTGTAAATGAAATGTGTAGATGAGTTCGCAGTTGGGTGCAGTTGACATTCCATGTGCCAGGTAAGTGTGTGTGGAAAGGACGGGCACTCTTGACATCCTTTTGACTGGTTTGCATAGACAGAGCTCTCACTGATTTGGCAGAAATGCCCCTACTCTTCTCTGCTGGCAAACTATGGCACCCACTAAAACAACTGTGACTTTCAATAAAATCCAACGTGGGCGCCAAAGCAAACTTGTGAAAATTGTTCACTTTTATGCAACCCCAGAAAAGGCTATAGAGTGCTGAAATCACCATTTGAAAGGATTCCCCTAAGTGCCAAAAGAACCTTGTTTTTGACTTATTCAAGTGGAGATTCATCTAAGGGGTAGACACACTCAGAGCCAAATTTGCATTTCATATCTGGACCAAGCACTGGTTTAGACTGGAGGAGCCAATGAAAACAACAAAGTCTCCCTGGCACGTCTTCTCTGAAAGAAGACTAAATGATGCCTCCAGGACGGTGTGAAGCTCGGTCTTGGTCCTTTGTTGGGGTTTCCTTGGGTAGGGCTTTTGTCACATACAGGATGTTCAGTGTATTCCAAAAATTATCAAAAGCAAATTAGATGATTTAAAGTAACCTCTTATTTTATTTTTGCCAAATGCATGGCTCATGTTCTTTTGTGCTATTTCAGTCCAGGAGTCCCCTTGCCTGTGAATTTTAACGGGACGGTTTAATGGTAAATCAAAATGTCGCCACTGACCTTGGCAATGCCACCCGGTAACAAGGATGAAAGGTACCTGGAACAATTTGGAGCATAAGTGAGTAAGCCAGTTTTCCTCCAACAGCAAGAATGTGTCATGGGTTTTGTCATTATTTTTCTTGAGCTATTGCTTAACAAAAGTCTGTTCACTCTTCTAAACGTAGTTCTTAGTAGATTGTGAACAACATGGTTTAGAAAATGTTTGTCCTCCATTCAATGAAACCACCGTTTTTTTTAACTCCCCTCCATGGGAGGGATTCCCTGTGTTGTAGGGGAACCAGATACTTCCTTGGGGAAGAGAAGATTTGGGTCCTAAATGAATAGCTATATTATAACCTAGTACAGTACAACACTTTGTACATGTAATGCTCTCCACTGCCCGACAGAGACCGGATGGGTTCTGAATATTTACACATTGAAGCGTACCATTTTTCACTTTATTTTCCAGAGTTTTTTTTAAGGTGATATGTCTCCTTCCATAACTTGACAAATATGGAAATATATAGTACATGATAGTACATGGGTAGTCTGTGTCAAATTGCTTGCTGCCTCAGCGAAAAGGAAGGAGAAGGAGGGAGGGAGGGAAAGAATTCAGAATCCAAAATGTGAAAAAAACTGATGGTAAAATTTGATTCGACATGTAAATTGAGAAAAAAGTAAAATGTCGCTGAAAAAATAGTATATGTATACAATCACAAACACATCTATCTATCTATCTGTGTCTATATTTGTTCAATACACACCCTGCATATTACATATATGTACATGTATATATGTATATCATCATGTATGTTTGAAACCAAACCTGCAGTTTCACCAGTATAGGGAATGCCTGGGAAGAACTTCCACTGCTAATTTAGATGGACACTTGCTGTGCAGTTTATGGTGTTAGAGACTTGGCTGGAACACTGAGAAGGTAAGTGAATTATCCAGGGTCACACCGACAGTGGGTGTCAGAGGAAGAACTTAAACTGTCTGTCTGATTTTGTGTCTCCTCTCTATCCAGTGCAAAAGATACAAGAAACATAGGGGAGGGGACTTGTCCTCAAAAGTACTTCTCTATTTGGGCAAATTGGAAATATCTTCAAGAAACAGTTAATTGTATAATGCCTTGAATTATTACTGAAATAATAAAATGGGTAATATCGATATTAGTCCTTTGCATCCAGAGAAGGCTAAGATCAGTTTCTAGTGGAATGTTTAGAAAGATTTCTTAAAGAAGGTAGAATTTGAAATAGAAATCAAATGAAAGATAATATTTGGATAGGTGGAGACATACAGGATCATAGAGTAAAAGATGAACCTAAGAGGACATCTAGTCAACTCCACACCCCTCATTTGACAGATGAGGAAGCAAATGTCTAGCAAGATTAAGGGACATACCCAAGGTCACACAAGTAGTAAATGACAGAGCCAACACTTGAACCCCAAGTCTTCTCCATCTGGACCAAATATTATTTTTTTGAAAACTTACCATCTATCTTGGAATCAATATCATTTATCCCATTCTAAGGAATCCAATACATTCATCTTTCTACTTTCATTTTGATGGCTTAGTTTTCATTTCAAAATTTCTACTCACAGTTGTTCCTTTCATTTCAAATGTTAGGTAAGATTCATTAATATTAAGGATTAATTTTCTCCTTGTACTATTGCACTCAGCTTTGTAGAGGCAGCTATTCTTGAGTGTAAATCTTCATCTTTTGCATTTGGGTATATGTTCCAAGATTTCCTTTGCTATTTTATTGTTGCTGATGTGTCTTTTGTGATATTGATTGTGAGTCCATGGTACTTGAACTCTTTCTCTTTGGCTCCTAACTTCATTTTTTATTTGTCTTGACTGCTCTGGATTTTGTTTTGGATATTCCTGGGTTCCTGGATAAAACTTCTGGTCTTTGACTACTGGAATTTATGCTAGTTTTTGGTTCCCCTTCTCAGATCAGTTTATGACATTTATTTATATGAGTTCACACCAGCTCACCTACTAGTATGTCCCTTCTCCTCTTCCATAATTGCTTTCAGTCTTTTTTCCCTAAGCTTTATGCCTGATTTTTCTGGTGTGACCTCTCTTTCTACCTCTGCAGATTTCTGGCTATTTTTTTATTCAGTTCTCTTTAAGATGAAAGAGCTTAATTATGTTTAATTTTAAGTTTTATTTATTATTTGAATTTTTGGAATCTCTTCCAGATAGTTGATAGATGGGATAGGATCATTTATATAAGGAAGCTTGGATTCTCTAAGACTTTTAGTGTATTTATCTTGTGCAGAAGAGAATTTTGTCATTTTTGTTGTTTCTAACTTAACAGTTTGTCTAAAATCTATTCTCTTCTCTCTATTCACACAGTCATCACACTAGTTCAGATACTTTTTTTAAAAAAATTAATTAATTAAGAATATTTTTACATGGCTATAGGTTTTGTTCTCTTCCTCCCCTCTTCATTCTCCCTTCCTGGAGCTGATAAGGAATTCCACTGGATTATACATAGTATTATTGCTCCAAACCTATTTCCATATTATTCATATTTGTAACAGAGTGATCTTTTATAACCAACACCCCCACCCTCATCATATACCCATCAAACCGTATAATCATCATATGTCTTTTCTTCTATGTTTCTACTCCCACAGTTCTTTCTCTGGACATGGATAGTATTCTTTCTTATAAGTCCCTAGGAATTGCTTTTGATCATTTCATTGCGATTAGTAGCAGAGTTTATTGCATTTGATCATTCCATAATGTTTCACTTTCTTTGTACAGTGTTCTCCTGGTTCTGCTCATTTCACTCTGCATCAGTTCTTGGAGATCTTTCCAGTTCATATAGAAATCTTCTAGTTCATCATTCCTTAAAGCACAATAGTTTTCAATCACCATCATATACCACAACTTATTTAGCTAGTTCCCAATCAATGGACACCCCTCTCCTTTTCCAATTTTTTTTGCCACCACAAAAAGCACAGATATAAATATTTTTGTACAAACATTTTTCTTCATTGTATCTTTGGGGGTACAAATCTAGCAGTAGTATAGCTGGATCAAAGGGCATGCCGTCTTTTAAAGCCCTTTGGGCATAATTCCAAATTCTCTTCCAGAATGGTTGGATCAATTCACAACTCCACCAGCAATGTATTAGTGTCCTAATTTTGCCACATCCCCTCCACTCTTAATTATTTTCCTTTACTGTTGTATTGGCCAGTCTGCTGGGTGTGAGGTGCTACCTCAGAGCTGTTTTGAATTGTATTTCTCTAATTAAGAGGATTATTTATAGTTTTTATTTCTTCATCTGAAAACCCTAACCCTATTTATATCCCTTAACCACTTGTCAATTGGAGAATGGCTTGATTTTTGGTAAATTTGACTTAGTTCCTTATATATTTGGGAAATTAGACCTTTGTCAGAGAGTTTTGTTATAAAAATCCGCCCCCCTTGCACCTTGTTGTTTCCCTTCTAATCTTGGTTGCATTGGTTATGTTTTTAAAAGACTTTTTAAATTTGCTCCTCCTGTCTTCTTTGTCTTAGTTGCAGCCCAAGACTTCTTCTCCAGCCTCTTACCCTGCATGTGTCTATCTATCTCAAGTGTGTTTCTTGTAGACAACATAGGGTAAGATTATCGTTTTTAATCCATTCTGCTACCCAATTTCATTTTGAGTTCATCCCATTCACATTCATAGTTGTGATTTTGACTCTCCTTTACTCATAACCTTTTTCTTTTCCCTCTTTCCTTCCCCTCTAGTGTTTCACTTTTAGTCAGTCTCCCCCCTTTACTCTCCCTTATATTACTCCCCTTCCCACCACTTCCCTTCTTGTTCCTTTCTTACTAAAAGACCTTTTGAAAGCCCGCTACAACTTACCCTCCTTTATATTACTCTCCTCCCTACCACTCTGGAGATGATAAGTGAAGTAACAGAAATGGATAAGGTCACTCCAATAGATAGTATATAGAGAAAAGAAGAACGTTGACTACAACTAGGATAACAACTATACTTATGGCATGAGAGAGGCAATAGGAACCTGAAAAGGAGACAGAAGAGAGGGATGGTGTGGTACTGGGGAGGGAGAGTGAGAAAGGGTTGTTGTTTTTTAGTCTGGATTTTTAAGTAGATTTGTTTTCTCTTTTAGTTTACTGAAAGGTGTTCTGTACAATGTTAGAGTGTTTTGAGTACCTTGGAGTTTAAAGGCAATAAACTTTTTTTTAAAAGTCATATTGTACAAATTTCAGAATTGGCCAAAAGATTACCTCTTGGAAAACCAACTGCCTTGCTGGAGGGAAAACTTCTCATGAAAACTGAACACACTGAACCTCATTTCAGATAGGCAGGAAGGAGAAATCATATGGGCCCTTTCAACTCTCAAATGGCATAATTCTCTGCAATTATTTTGAAAAGAATCAACCACCCTTGCAATTTATTTTTATTAAACCTTAGTACTATCAACTTTGTATTTCTGCTGTGAACACTGAAGAACAATTTCTTACGTAGCTTTGCGTAGACTCAGAACCAGTCGCACTGCATCAATCAATTAGACCATAGGAAAACAACAACAATAATGTACCTTTTGTTCCAAGAAACCAATGTGATTTATTCCTTTAATGAAGAATTTAGTGTGGAACATTGACCCAGCAGCCACAGATTTGGACAAGAAAGATAGCCTAGAATTTCTCAGTGAGGGTAAGGAACATTTGTGAGTCAGAATACGGGCTGTGATGTACTGATGAGACATCCTACTTTGCTGGGCTCTTCAAATCAGTGTATGAGTTCAAAGATGCTTCGTGGTACTTTGGGAAGTAGAAGAACTTCTGGGATGGTCTTGAAAATGACTCAAAGAAAATGAAGGGGTGAATTATAGCTGGCAATCATCTCTGCTTTTTCATCTGTAAAATGAGGAAGCTGGACTAGTCAGAGGTTCTTACACTTTTTGAGTGTCATACCTTTTTTGAAGTCTGGGGATATCTTTGGACTCTTTTCCAGAAAAAAAAAAATCTTAACTGAATAAAATACAATACATAGGATTATAATGGAGGAATACAGTTATCAAAACATTTTTAAAAAACAAGTTCACAGATCTCAGGTTAAAAACCTCTGGTAAGAACGTTCAGTTCTAATAACAAAGCATTTTCTTTGAAGCAGAAGTAAACAAAATCAACTCTATTGGAGGACTGATTGAACAAGGGTTATGGAGTTCTTGGTCTCAGATTGAGTTTAGGAAGACCTGAGCATAGTTATCTTGAAAGTCACTGCTGTTTGTTGCCCCACCAACAGATGTGAGCTGCTTTGGAGCCTTCATGAATCAAGGGCATTTTGCCAGTGTTATAAATAGAGATGGGTAAATACCCTGGATTCATTGGCTTTCAACTGTTCTTCTGATGTTTGGGGCTCCACAACACTCAGAAGATATCGTGCTGAGCTCATTTTCCCTTAATTTGGGGGACCGTGTGTAATTTCTGGGAATGGAATCCATATGTTTCTGTTTCATTTGCCCTGAAATCATCAAAAGGTTGTGTTGTAAGAGCTATTTGATGTCCAAGATGCCTTTTGAGCTTTTCTTTAAAAAAATAAAAAGAAGAAATCTTTAAAGACTTCCCTCCTTTGAAAACAGGAAGGCCTAGTTGCCAACCCCAAATAAACTGGAACCAAAAGGTTCACCTTATGTCGAAACTCCAAACTCATGAATTTCAACTGGGTTCTCCACTCAGAGAAGCCCAAAGGCCATTCTCGCAAAGCTAGTTACCGAGACACACTTGAGGGAATAGAGAGAGCCTGTAGCTAGGCAGCTTCTCACAAGGGACAGCAAGAGCCCTGAAGCATCCCTTGGTACCAGCCTAACAAAGGCTCAGGTTGCTCTAAGGCTGGGTTATGTTCTAGCCTCCTGAAAGCAGTCACTGCAGGGCAGGAGGAAGAGCTTTGGCAACAGCTTCATGGAGGTGAAGCGTTAGACACAATCACCAGGCTTTGTGTGAAACTCAATGATCCAGTGACTGATGTTTCTCTGGGGAGAGTCTGAGTCTAGGACACAGGCTTGGCTGTTTGTTTTTCTGTGTGCTGTTCCCCAGTCTCATATACAATAGCTGTGTAGACCGTGCCGTGTGAAAGTGCTCAAAAGCTCTTGTTAAGACCTATTAAAGTGCTTTGACAAACTAACAAGGAACAATCGAGTTTTTTTCAGTTGGGGGCTTATGTTCAGTTCAATTTTAAAAATAGTATTTTAAAGTGACTACAAAGTGGAAGATACTAGACGAGGTTATGTTATTCATGTTCATAGTTATACCTAGAAAACTATCAGTGAAAAACAAATTATAAACATTATAAGAAAAAAATATAACCATTATAAGTATTGCAGGGAATCAAGCAGGGCCTTGATAGTTCTACCAATTGCCTTGAAGAGTTATGGAGAGAGTAGAATAATATAATATGTTAGAATAAATATGTATATATATATATTTATGCAGGTGGCACCTATATACCACCCAGCCCCTTGCAGAAAGGATACAGTGAGTCCTGGGATGGGTTGCCAAGAATGGAGGCTGCCTGCTGAGAAGGACTTGACGGAAGCTCTTTGGTGAGAGCAGCAACCTTTCTCTCTAAGAGGGAGCTGGGAAATACCTTGGCTTTCCACAATGGTCTTCAAGGCCAGAGTTCCAAAGGGGGCTCGATGGTGTTCTCTACCAATCCTTGCCTGCACAGGAGAGGATAATGGAGACGTGCCAGGGAAGCATAAGCCAAGGGACCTGTGAGTGCCTCGGTGACCTGCATCAACCAATCCTGGCTGCCTTTTTTTTCCTTTTTCCCTTTCTGAACCCAAGTTGAGGCTTATCCTTGGATTCTAAAGAGACTAAAGTGTAAGCCTCCCAGACGAAGAAGGTTTTCTCAGAGAAGGAGGAAAGGATCCTTTACAGAGAAGCCAGCACCTCTTAGCTTATGGGCAAAAGCCTTGCCATGAGAGAGAGGACAGGAGTTTTAGACCTTTGCCAGGCTTCCATGATATTTCTGTAAGTGTTTGTATGGTACAAACCCAAGGTAAATGTGAGTATTTTTTCAGTAGTTTCACAAAAGAATTTTATCTTCCTGGGAGAGAATAAAGGCAATAATGGGCTATTTGAATACTGTATGTTTCCAGACATATTTATATGTGTCATGTCCAATGGGTGTGTGTGTGTGTGTGTATCTGTGTGTGTGCGTGCATGTGTGTACATTGGAGAAAATAAAGTTATTCTGCATGATATACTCCTATTGAACACTGAACACTCTCTATTGGAAGGATCCCTGATATTAAACCCTAGAGCAGAGGCTCTTATTCAGAGTCATAGATACCATCCCTTTTCCCACAGAGTATGTGGATAGGAATTTGTGAAATTGGATGCCAATTTAATTTCAGCATAATTGGTTGCTTTTGTAGTGCTTCAAATTTTATTTTATGCATTTGAAAAGTATTTTTCTCAGGAGGGGGCAGTTAGGTGGTACAACAGATAAAGCGCCCAGTCCTGAAGTCAGAAAGACTCATCTTCCTATTGAACATAGGACTTATTTAGCTGTGTGACCCTGGACAAGTCATTTAACATTGTTTGCCTCCATTTCCTCTTCTATAAAATGGGATCGAGAAGGAAATGGCAAACACTCCAGTATCTTTAACAAGAAAACCCCAAATGGCTCACTAAGAGTCTGTCATGACTGAACTGACTGAGCAACAATAACATTATAAGATGGAATTCATAGATCTTACTAGATTGCCAACAATGTCTCTCACACAAAGAAAAAAAAAGAAGTCTTACTTAACATTTGCTTAAGGGAGTTCCTTTGATTTTTATTCTTGTGTTAGGGCAGAGAAAGAGAGAATTGACCCTTTGCTGTTACCCTTTCCCACCCCCTCTTTGTACATTTATTTTTTCTATATTTTAATTTTATTTCATCAACTTAGAACATTATTCTTTGGTTACAAGAATCATATTCTTCCCCTCCCTCCCTCCCCCCCTTTCCATAGCTGAGGTGCAATTCCACTGGGTATTACTTGTGTCCTTGATCAAAACCTATTTCCATGCTGTTGATGTTTACACTAGGATGATCATTTAGAATCTACATCCCCTATCATATCCCCTTGACCCATGTATTCAAGCGGTTGTTTTTCTTCTGTGTTTCTACTCCCACAGTTTTTCCTCTGAATATAGATAGTGGTTTTTCTTGTAGATCCCTCCAAGTTGTTCAGGATCACTGCATTGCCACTAATGGAGAAGTCCATTACATTCGATTGTACCAGAGTGTATCAGTCTCTGTGTACAATGTTCTCCTGGTTCTGCTCCTCTCACTCTGCATCACTTCCTGGAGGTTGTTCCAGTTCACATGGAATTCCTCCAGTTCATTGTTCCTTTGAGCACAATAGTATTCCATCACCAACAGACACCACAATTTGTTCAGCCATTCCCCAATTGAAGGGCATCCCCTCAATTTCCAATTTTTTGCCACCACAAAGAGTGCAGCTATGAATATTCTTGTACATGTTTTTTTCCTTGTTATCTCTTTGGGATACAAACCCAGCAGTGCTATGGCTGGATCAAAGGGCAGACAGTCTTTTAGTGCCCTTTGGGCATAGTTCCAAATTGCCCTCCAGAATTGTTGGGTCAATTCACAACTCCACCAGCAGTGCATTAATGTTCCAACTTTGCCACATCCCCTCCAAGATTCATTACTTTCCTTTGCTATCATGTTAGCCAATCTGCTAGGTGTGAAGTGATACCTCAGAATTGTTTTGATTTGCATCCCTCTGATTATAAGAGATTTAGAACACTTTTTCATGTGCTTATTAATAGTTTTGATTCCTTTATTTGAAAATTGCCAATTCACATCCCTTGCCCATTTATTAGTTGGGGAATGCCTTTTGTACAATTGATTTAGCTCTTTATAAATTTGAGTAATTAGACCTTTGTCAAAAGTTTTTGTTATGAAGATTGTTTCCCAATTTGTTCCTTCCCTTCTAATTTTGGTTGCATTGGTTTTGTCTGTACAAAAACTTTTTAATTTAACATAATCAAAATTATTTATTTTACATTTTGTGATTTTTTTCTAACTCTTGCTTGGTCTTAAAATCTTTCCTTTCCCAAAGATCTGACATGTATACTATTCTGTGTTCACCTAATTTACTTATAATTTTTTTCTTTATATTCAGGTCATTCACCCATTCTGAGTTTATCTTGGTGTAGGGTGTGAGATGTTGAGCCAAGTCCAATTTCTCCCATACTGCCTTCCAATTTTCCCAGCAGTTTTTATCAAATAGTGAATTTTTGTCCCAAAAGCTGGAATCCTTGGGTTTTATCATAGACGGTCTTGCTAAGGTCACTTACCCCAAGTCTATTCCACTGATCCTCCTTTCTGTCTCTTAGGCAGTACCATATTGTTTTGATGACCACTGCTTTTTAGTATAGTTTGAGATCTGGGACTGCAAGTC
This sequence comes from Monodelphis domestica, assembly GCF_027887165.1. Lineage (NCBI taxonomy): Eukaryota > Metazoa > Chordata > Mammalia > Didelphimorphia > Didelphidae > Monodelphis > Monodelphis domestica. Next base: position 288,412,786 of record NC_077233.1, read on the forward strand.
CTCCTTCCTTTGCATTTTTTTTCATAATTTCCCTGGATATCCTTGATCTTTTGTTCTTCCAAATGAATTTAGTTATGTTTTTTTCTAATTCAGTAAAGAAGTGTTTTGGTAGTTTGATGGGTATGGCACTAAATAAATGAATAAGTTTGGATACGGTTGTATTTTTATTATGTTAGCTTGTCCTACCCATGAGTAGTTGATGCTTTCCAATTGTTTAGATCTAGTTTTAATTGTATGGAAAGTGTTTTGTAGTTGTGTTCGTATAGTTCCTGTGTTTGTCTCAGCAGATAGATTCCTAAGTATTTTACATTGCCTAGGGTGATTTTAAATGGAATGTCTCTTTCTAATTCTTGCTGCTGAAATGGGTTGGAGATATATAGAAATGCTGATGACTTATGTGCGTTTATTTTGTATCTTGCGACTTTGCTAAAGTTGTTGATTATTTCCACTAGCTTTTTGGTTGATTCTCTGGGGTTCGTTAAGTAGATCATCATATCATCTGCAAAGAGAGATAGCTTGGTCTCCTCATTGCCTATTTTAATACTTTCAATTTCTTTTTCTTCTCTAATTGCTACTGCTAGTGTTTCTAGTACAATGTTAAATAATAGAGATGATAATGGGCATCCTTGTTTCACTTTTGATCTTATTGGGAAAGCATCTATTTTATTCCCATTGCAGATGATGTTTTCTGATGGTTTTAGATATGTACTGTTTATTATTTTTAGGAAAGACCCTTCTATTCCTCTACTTTCTAGTGTTTTCAGTAGGAATTGTGTTTTGTCAAAGGCTTTTTCTGCAGCTATTGAGATAGTCATGTGATTTTTGTTGGTTTGCTTATTCATATGGTCAATTATATGGATGGTTTTCTTAATATTGAACAATCCTTGCATTCTTGGTATAAATCCCACCTGATCATAATGAATAACCCTCCTGATTACTTGCTGGAATCTTTTTGCTAGTATTCTATTTAAGATTTTTGCATCTATGTTCATTAAGGAGATTAGTCTATAGTTTTCTTTCTGTTTTTGACCTGTCTGGCTTTGGAATCAGTACCATATTTGTTTCATCAAAGGAATTTGGTAGAACTCCTCATTTGTTTATTCTGTCAAATAGTTCGTATAATATTGGGATTAGTTGTTCTTTGAATATTTGATAGAATTCACTTCTGAATCCATCAGGTCCTGGGGATATTTTCTTGGGGAGTTCTTTGATGTCTTGTTCAATTTCTTTTTCTGATATGGGATTATTTAAGAATTATATTTCTTCTTCTGTTAATCTAGGCAATTGATATTTTTGTAAATATTCATCCTTATCACCTAGATTACCATATTTGTTGCCATATAATTGGGCAAAGTAGTTTTTAATCATTGCCTTAATTTCCTCTTCATTAGAAGTGATGTGTCCCTTTTCATCTATGATACTGTTGATTTGGTTTTCTTCATTCCTTTTTTTACTAGCTTGACCAGTACTTTATTTTGTTTGTTTTTTCAAAATACCAGCTTTTAGTCTTATTAATTCAATAGTTCTTTCACTTTCAATTTTATTAATTTCTCCCTTAATTTTTAGGATCTCTAATTAAGTTTTCATCTGGGGGTTTTTAATTTGTTTGCTTTCAAGTTTTTTGACTTGCATGTCCAATTCATTGACCTCTACCCTCCCTAATTTGTTAATATATGACCTCAAGAATATAAATATCCCCCTGAGTACTGCTTTGGCTGCCTCTCATAGATTTTGAAAGGATGTCTCATCATAGTCATTTTCTTCAATGAAATTATTAATGGTTTCTATGATTTGTTCTTTAATCAATTTTGTAGAATCATATTATTTAATTTCCAATGAGTTTTTGAATTGCTTCTCCATGTACCCTTACTAATTATTATTTTTATTGAATTATGATCCGAAAAGGTTGCACTTATTATTTCTGCTTTTCTGCATTTGTTTGCCATCTTTTTATGCCCCAGTACATGGTCAATCTTTCTGAATGTACCATGTGCTGCTGAAAAGAAGGTGTATTCCTTTTTGTATCTATTTCCTTTTCTCCATATATCTATCAACTCTAATTTTGCTAAGATTTCATTCACTTCTCTTACCTCTTTCTTCTTTATTTTTTGGTTTGATTTATCTAGTTCTGATAGAGGAAGGTTCAGGTCTCCCACTAGTATAGTTTTACTATCTATTTCCTCCTTCAACTCCACTAGTTTCTCCTTTAGAAACTTGGATGCTATCCCATTTTGTGCATACATGCTTAATACTGATATTTCCTCATGGTTTATACTGCATTTTATTAGGATGTAGTTGCCTTCCCTATACATTTTAATCAGAAGTATTTTTACTTTAACTTTGTCAGATATCATGATTGCAACTCTGGCCTTCTTTCTATCTATTGAGGCCCAATAGATTTTACTCCATCCTTTAATTCTAACCTTGTGAGTGTCTACCTTCCTCATGTTTGTTTCTTGTAGACAACATTAGGATTTTGATTTCTAATCCACTCTGATAATTGTTTTCATTTTACAGGTGAATTCATCTCATTCACATTCAAAGTTATGATTGTTACTTGTGTATTCCCCAGCATTTTGATATCCTCTCTTAGTTCTGTCCTTTCTTCTTTTGCTATATCCTTTTAAACCAGTGGTTTGATTTTAACCAGTTCCCCTAAACCCCAAACATAATATGCTTCCCTTTCTGCCCCCTCCCTTTTTGTTTCCTTCTTATTTTTAGAGTCTGTTAAGTTCCCTCCCCCTCTCTTTCCTTCCCTTTTTGTACTCCCTCCCCCCTCCCCCGCTTAGTTTTCCCTTCTTACTTTCCCTGTAGGGTAAGATAGAGTTCAAGACCCCAGTGTATCTAGATGCCCTTCCCTCTCAGAATTGGTTTCACTGAGAGTAAGGTTTAGGTATTAATTATTAGCAGTCTCTTCCTCTCCTTCTTATAATAGTATTCTTCCCCTCCCCTTCCCATGTGCCTCTTTGTGTGGTATAGATTATCCTATTCATCTTATATATTGATATAAACAATTTGATCTAATTGAAGCCCTTAAAGAAGAAAGTTTGAATTAAAAATTTTTTCCCCTTTTCCCTCTCTTTCTTATTTACCTTTTCATGTTTCTCTTGATCTGTGTGTTTGGATATCAAACTTTCCACTTAGTTCTGGTCTTTTCTTTACAAATACTTGGAAATCTTCTATTTTGTTGAGTGCCCATACTTCCCCCTGGAAGTATATAGTCAGTTTTGATGGATACAGATGATCCTTGGTTGAAGACCACCCAATTCTTTTGCCTTTCTGAATATCATATTCCAAGCCTTGTGGTCTTTTAGTGTGGAAGCTGCAGATCATGTGTAATCCTGATTGGTGCTCCTTGATATCTGAATTGTCTCTTTTTTGGCTTCTTGTAAAATGTTCTCCTTAGCTTGGAAGCTCTTGAATTTGGCAATTACATTCCTGGGAGTTGTCTTTTGAGGATTTAGTGTAGATGGTGTTCTATGAACTCTTTCGATGTCTATTTTGCCCCCTTTTCCAAGAACATCAGGGCAGTTTTCTTGGATAATTTCTTGTAATATGATGTCAATATTTCTGTTTATTTCTGGGCTTTCAGGTAGATCAATGATTCCCAAATTGTCTCTTTGTGATCTGCTTTCCTGTTCCATCATCTTTTCAGTGAGATATTTTATGTTTTCTTCTACTTTGTCAGTCTTTTGGCTTTGCTTTGCTAATTCTTGCTGCTTTGCAAGATCATTGGTTTCCAATTGCCCAATTCTGGTCTTTAAGGCCTGTTTTGTTCTGCTAATTTTTTTTTCTTTAATCTTTTAATTTTCCTTTTCAGTTTGGTCTATTCTGCCTTTTTTTTTTTGGCTTCCAGCTATTTCTCCAATTGGGAGTTCTTGTCCCTTAAACTGTTATTTTCTTTTTGAACTATTTTCCATTTTTCTTGCCAGAAGGCTTCCATCTTTTTGGTAAGCTCCAATTTAAATTCTTCAAGATCTTGTGGCCAATTTCCATTTTTGGAGGGGGGAAGGCTTTGGCGCATTTATTTGGATTTCCTCTTCTGCTAGTTCCTCTGTAGTCTGGATTTTTCCTCTGTAAAAAGGTATCCAGGGTTAATGCCTTCTTCTTGTTTTTCTTAGTGTTGGGAAGTTGTTCCCAGGCACTGTTTGCCATCACTATGGTTGTTTTTCCTTCCCTTTGCAATCTGAAATCTGAGTAAGGAGGGCAGACTCTCTGTGTATGGAGCTAAAGAGCAAGGATTTTGCATGAGTGCACCTCTTGAGGCTCTGAAGCTTCTTCTTTTTGCTGCCCCTCTCTGTGCTATCTCCCCGCGGGCACCCATGATCTGAGCTCCTCAGCCTGCAGGGTCCTCAGGTCTAGCTGCTCTCAGGGGTAGGTCCTCGGTAGTCCCAGTCAGCTGCCAAAGACCAAGAGGTGCCCCTCACTCACTCACTGATTCTAGCACACACTGGCTCTGACTCTGGCTCCGTGGGGGGTGGTGGTGGTGGATCAGCTTGTGTTTTGGTGGGAGCTTTTTCACCCCCTTATGGTGTGGAAATGCCCAAATCCCATGTACCTTCAATGCTGTGCCCTACTGTAGAGTCTCTTTGTTCATATGAATTTGTTTTTTGTTTTTGGCTTTTTGAGGGAGTCTGTATTGGTAGGTGGTGAGGAGAGGAAGAGTCCTATGTCTAGACTGCCACCATGTTTACCCAGAAGTCCCCCTGACATTGCCCTTTTGATGGAACTTGGTCTGGAGATTAGCCTGTGGGTTTTGGAGAGCACTGAGCCAGAGTATACTTGCAAACTGAAACAAATTCTAAAAATATGTTATACTATGAAAAGAATGAAGAAAATAAACAAAGCAGGGTGACAATGCATCACAGAACTTGTATGAAGTAAAATAGATATAGTAGAAAGAGCTGACTTTAAAAGCAGAAGACCTAAATCTAAGTAGTGCCTCTGATATATTGGCTATGGGACTCTGGGAAAATTATTTAACTTCTCTGTGTCTCAGTTTCTTCAACTCTAAAATGAGGTGTTTGTACTAGGTCTTATTTATTCTTAGATTACTTTCGAGGTCTCTTCCAGTTCTAAATTCTTTTTTTTTATGGTGAATTTGTTATCCAGCTCTAAATTCTATGAATGCAAGTCAGTGAAAGGTTTGGAAAAGATCAAGGTATTCCAATTCCCTATCACTGTATACTTTATCCAATATGATTATAGATCTCTTAAGGGTTTCCCTTCATAAAGTATTTTTTTAAGTGACAGCTTGGAAAGATCTCAAGTTTGAGGTTTCTAAATCTAATGAAATTAGCATAATTAATAGGATAGGAAGTGCAGACTAATGGCTAAGTAGCTTTTGAGTAAAGAAGACTTAAGTTGAAGTTTTCCTTCTCACACATACTGACGATGTGACTCTCCCAGTGTTCAAGACAAGTCTTTGATTCAACTTTGCAGAGAAGCACTCAATTTGCTCTGGTAGAGGGAGTTTCTCTCCTGGGAGTTCACTTTGAAATGGGGTCTGGACCAAAAAGAGTGTATTAGCAAAACGTATGTTTTAAAGTTTTATTCATTCAATAAGCTTTTATCAAACACTTACTATGTACAGGATCAGGTACTAGAGATAGTCGAATACTCTTTTGACTCTGTGATCTTAGTGTGACATTCCTCTTTAATGACCCATCCTTATCTGCCTCTCCCTTGTGAATCTCTTCTATGCTTCCTATCAATTCATAACAGTGGGCCCACCTATCTTGGTGGGGATCTTTCTCAACTTCTCCTGAAATTCTGTGATATTACTGGAGTACGCACGCACGTATGTGACCAATCCCTTTCTCTCCACCCCATCCCCCCAAGCACACACACACACACACACACACACACACACACACACACACACACCACCTTATCTTCCATCTTTGAATAAACACTATGTATTAGTTTCGAGGCAGAAGACAGGTAAAGGCTAGGCAATGGGGGTCAAGTGACTTGCCCAGGGTCACACAGCTGGGAAGTGTCTGAGGCCAGATTTGAAGGTAGGACCTTCCATCTCTAGGCCTGGCTCTCCATCCACTGAGCTACCCAGTTGCCCCCAGCACCTATATTTTTTAGGATTTTTAAACTATTTCTCCCCAGCATTTCCTCATTTATAACATGTTGCAGCTTCCTTGCGCCCTCTATATGCCTCTCTAATGTTTTTTGACTGATTTTCAACGTCTTGGTAATCACAGAATTGACTGAAAAGCACAAATAATGCACATTTGCTCTGTGCAGATTGCACGGCATTCGTTGTTTGCTGAGAGACAAAAAAGAATATTGTTTGATAAAGCAAAACCTATTCTCAAACCTTCTCCTACAGAAAGGCCATGCCTATGTCAGTCGTACAAAATAACTTGAAGGATGCAGCACCGGCGATAACTTTGTGAGAAGACCTTCTGGTGATTAATATTCCGAGAGGCATAAAACAGGGAGTTGAGGAAAGTTCTAGGGACGGAAGGAGGGTGGGATCCAGGCCCTGCCTTGGAGACCTTACATTCTCTCACAGGATATGTTAGAGAGCAGTGAGAACAATACAGAGTAGGGAGTGATGACAAGATGGTCTCTGAAAAATGGAGAGGGCAGTCAGTGGGGAAGAGCAGGAAGGAGGACCGCTGAGCCTTAAAGGAATAGGAAAACTCTGAATCATGGATAGGAACAGGGCGCGCGGAAGGCAAAGGGCCCTATAAAGATCCATCGCCTCTCCGTTCCAGAGAAACAAGCTATCTCTGGAGCCTAGAAGGGTTGGGTTCCAGCCCCACCTGTACCATCTATCAGCTGTGGGATAGCGATAACTGGGCAAATCAATTAATCTCGCCGTGATCTTGGCAACTCCATTATTCTAATTTCTTCCAAATTGCAGAGGGCAATGGACTAACAAGTCCACTCTCTAGCCTGTAGACTTCCACCTACATATAGTTATCTTGTGGGTATTTATTACAAAACTTTAAAGTCAGAAAATCCTTCAGAGGCCACCTGGTTCGTCAAGCTTCCTGTCTCATGGGTTAGTCAATCGCAATGAACAGTCTTCCGATGATTTCTTCCTTCCATTTTTGATGGGAAGAAGAGGAAAAAGTGACCTTTTGCTTTAGGTAACTTGTCTTGTTGAGGATTCTTGTACACATGTTCCTTTTGTTTATTTTAACACCGATTCAGACTTATAACGGAAAATGCACATTTCCAAAAATCTGGTGTTTTTCCGTAACACATACTGTGTCCTTAACCAAAGTCAGTGCTTTATGCCCCACTAACATGTACTCTGGACTAGCCCAACGTTCTTGTAAACAAAGGAAAATCTTTACAACCTTTTCTAGAGAAAAGAAGGTGAAGTAAACAATGGAAAGAAGGAGGAATGATTGGATTCCCTCCTTTCCCACTAGAGAAAGCGGCTCTGGCATTCTATTTCCCTTCTCTTCCTCTCGGGCAGAATGGAGGAGTTCGTCCTGTGAGTTGGGTTGTGAGAAAGTTGCTGCCTCTTACGTCTTGGCATTGCTTGTTGCTGAGTTCCTTCATTTTTTTACCTCGTCCAATCAGCTGCCACAAAACCCATTCATCTCCCTTTTGTTGACTGGTTGCCAGGCTACATCCAGGGAACAAAGAGCTTGGATTCCCGTTGCCTAGGCGGCCTCAAATGCTAATATTCTAAAGTGTTAAGGAGAGGCGATTTTGGTATTTGAACTTGGCACTTCTGTTTCTATCTCTCACCATCAGGGCTTGCTATATTATGGTAAAAGGCCAAGACTGAAAGGTAAGGGAGGCAGAGTCACAAACCAGAATGTCGTAATGCGATAGAGTTGTATTGTCTGTGCTTCCTTCTCCCTTTAATGCTCCCTTTAACTAAACAGCTGAGGTTTTGTTCCTGGTAAAGGCTTGCCACTGAGCTTGTCTTTTGACAATCATTTTGTTTCCAGCATTTTTTTTGCCATGTCAAAAAAATCAAGGAATTAGCCATTAGGCCAAAATCTCCAATAAAATTATGAAAACAGAAACATTCCACTCATTTCATCGTTTGGTGCTGGCAATGTGAGCCATTGTTAAGTTGCATTAATGCACAACCTGGTGGATCTGTTTCTATGCTGAGGGGAGAACTTTTATCATATTCCTTGGAGTGCAAAAGATTAGAAATTGAGAAAGCTTGTGACAGCTCTTCATCCATAATGTTATCTCTGAAAGAAAAGGGACCACGGGGCCAAATGTACTCACTCGCTAACTGATACCATCTCATTTACGGATTTCCAATGATGCACTTCCTTGGGTTTTTAGTATTTGCATCGGGAGGATTATTAAAAACAAACGGATCTTCCTTTACTCTAGTCCCCTGGAACGGTCATGGATGGAGTGAGGCAGTGCCTGCTTCTCCACATACTGTGCATACACAGACTCACCTGGTACTCTACTGCCAAAATGACTCGGGAGTTAGCCGGAGCCAAAAAGATAAGAGTTCGGATCTCTCCTTTCGTGGAATTTCTTTAGTAATAGAGAACTCTTTTCAAATATGGCATCTAGCACTCCGAGCTGAGAAGACCGCAAATTCCTATTAGGCAGCCGATGTTTTATATGCTACCTATTTAAGCAAGTCTGAGAGTGTGTGACAGTACAGTGTTGCGTGTCCATCGTTTAGTCTCTAAATGAGAACAAAATTAAATATCTTTCCATTTTTAGAGATAGAATTGACAACAAAAATCAGCACTTAGAAATGGTTGCTCATCTATCATCATGATGCAGCAGATTTCAATGTTTTCCATAGTTTGAAGAAAAATACAAAAATATTCTTACGGTATTCTGCAGCTAAAATGCTTTTGGCATCAAATTTTGTCCCACGACAAACCTATGCAGCCAATAGATTTCGTGATAGCCATTTCACAGAGGAGGAAATTAAGGGTCCATGAAAAGGACTTACACAGTGGCATGTCTGGCAGCTCTCTTAGATTAATTGGAAATAATATCGTATCCTATATTTCTGTTGGACGTCTATCTCCTTCCATGAATAAGCAAATTTCTGGGAGCAAACCATGTGAAAAATGAAATGGGGAAAGTCTGATTCTTCCAGAATGCCAAGAGGCTGCCTGTTATAATCATCTCTTTGGAAGCTTCAAACAACTTAAACACTCGTGAAAATAGATACAAAAGCATTTTCTCAACCACATGCAAAAAGAAATTCAATGAACATGTTGAATATTGAATTTTTATTATGCATACCTATTGTATATGCCTTAAATTGACATTTACTGAAATACAAAACAAAAGTTTGTTTGTTTCTTTGTTTTCCAGAAGACTTTCCATTCTAAAGTAAATTAAATTAAAAAGCAACATCCCAGCAAACAGACTCAAACAAATATCCCTCCTAACTGGGCACAATTCCTTTCATAATCTCTTTAAGTTCCACTTCCTTATCAGTCTCTAAAACTTCAGTCAATGGCACAAGCACTTATAAAAAGTAGTTTCTTGGGGGCAGCTGGGTAGCTCAGTGGATTGAGAGCTAGGCCTAGAGATGGGAGGTGCTGGGTTCAAATCTGGCCTCAGATACTTCCCAGCTGTGTGACCCTGGGCAAGTCACTTCACCCCCATTGCTTAACCCTTGCCACTCTTGTGCCTTGGAGCCAATACACAGTATTGACTCCAAGATGGAAGGTAAGGGTTTAAAAAAAAGTAACTTCTTCATGAGAGAAGAGATAAGAACAACTAACAACTTTTGTATTAAATTGGCCAAAACAACCAGGCCAAAGGACACAGCTTCAAGGAAAGGTTCCAAATGGTAAAAGTAAGTTTAAGGGTTATTGTATGAGAAGCTCCAAAAATGGTTTGATGCAGAGTTTTGCTATTTAGGAATGTATAAGGTCTTTAATAGAAGAGTTGGACCATTAAGTGTGAAGTCATTTGTTCCAACATTTGAATGCATGAGAGAAAGTTCTTTGGTTTAATCAGGGGAGGCATTAAGAGAAAAAAGTGCTCAGAATCCAAACTGTGGCATCAGCCAAGAACTCCACAATTTGAGAAGCCTTGAAACCAGCATAGTAGATAAAACCTATGAACCATGACAGAGAAGAGAAAAGATGGCAGCAGGGATCTAGTCAGTCATCATCAGCATGATGGTCTTCAGGCTATAGCAGAAGGAAGGAGTCCCTGATTGTCCAGTGAAAAACATTCCGTCCTTAGTAGAGTTACTACAAGTTATCACCATTCCACCTTTAATTTTTGTATTTCACCAAAAAGTTGAGGTCATGTGCATACAGTGCTTCCTTTTCTCCTCCTCCTCTTCTCACACATCTCAGACATCTCCCACTAGTTCTTCCACCACTCTGGTCTTGAATGAAGAGATGGCCCTTCTTGTCAAGGTTAAAGCCTTCTACGTGCACCCTTGATCGCATGCCTTGCACAGGGGCAGATTGCATCTCTCCCTATGTCTCATCTATCCTAACCAAATTGTCCCTCCATCACCATCCTCCTCCCTCTTTCTTTCTCCTTCTTAGCTAAAGTGTTTGTGAAAGGCACGTACAGTTGGTGACTCCTTACTCCCTCCTCTTGAAAGTCTCTGCAAGGTAGCTTTCCAACTTTATCCAACTGACACTGCTCTCTCCCAATTTCCCACTCATCTCTTACTTCCCTAATGCAATGGGCTTTTTCTGAATTATCATCCTTCTTGATTTCTCAGAAGACCACGACGTTGTCAATTATGTTTTCCTCTCTAGAATTCTATGATTTTGCTCTCTCCTATTGCTTCTTTTGTTCCTTTTCAATGTTCCCTGTTGGGTCTCATCCATATGTTAGCCATGTACCATGGTTTCCCCCCAAGATTGTCCTAGGATTTCTTCTCTACTTTTCTAATATCGAAATTGATTATTTCATAAATTCCCATGTATAGGTTCAGTTATTATCTCTATGAAGACGATTCCCAGATCCACATATTCAGAGCTAATCTTCCTCCTAAGCTTTAATCCCACATCACCAACTGCCTCTTGGATATCTTGAATTGGATGTCTAGCAGGCATTTAAAACTCATTATGTACGAAACAGACCACACTCTCTTTCCCTTCAAACTCTTCTGTTGGGAGCAGCTGAGTGGTTCAGTGGATTGAGAGCCAGGCCTAGAGATGGGAGGTCCTGGGTTCAAATGTGACCTCAGACACTTCCCAGCTGTGTGACCCTGGGCAAGTCACTTGACCCCCATTGTCTAGTCCTTATTGCTCTTCTGTCTTGGAACCAATACTTTGCATTGATACTAAGAGAGAAGGTAAGGGTTTTTTTTTTTTAATTTTATAGTATTTTATTTGATCATTTCCATGCATTTTTCATTAAAGACAAAGATCATTTTCTTTTCCTCCCTCCCACCCCCCGTGGCCGACGTGTGATTCCACTGGTATTATATGTGTTCTTGACTTGAACCCATTGCCATGTTGTTAGTATTTGCATCAGAGTGTTCGCTCCGAGTCTTTCCTCTGTCATGTCCCCTCAGCCATTGTAGTCAGGCAGTTGCTTTTCCTTGGTGTTTCTATTCGAAGGTAAGGGTTTTAAAAAAACTCTCATTGTCCAAACGTTCTAGTTATTATTAATAGTGCCACCATCTTCCTGGCCACCCAGGACTATAATACTGCTGTCATCCTACATTGCTCATTCACATTTACTCCACATGGCCAATTCATTGTCAAATCTTGTCATTTTTACCTTCACATCTTTCACAAATATCCTCTTTTCTCTATTCATATCACTATAACTCTAGTTCAGGAGCTCTGATCACGCCTTGCCTGCAATAACCTTCTAATTGGACTCCTTGCCTGAAATCTTCCTTCACTTTAATCCATCTTCCACACAGCTGCAGAAGTGAGCATCCTAAGACAAACATTTGATCATGTCACTTTCCTATTTAATAAACTCTGGCTCTCCATCGCCTCTAGGAGAAAGTTTAGCATGCTTTAGCAAGGTTCTTTAGCATGCTTTAGCAAGGAACTTTAGCATGGTTCCAAGGCAGAAGAGTGGTAAGGGCTAGGAAATGGGGGTTAAGTGACTTTCCCAGGGTCACACAGCTAAGACGTGTCTGATAGCAGATTTGAACCCAGGACCTCCTGTCTCTGGGTCTGGCTCTCAATCAACTGAATCACCTGGCTGATCCCTCTTATGATTTCTTGAAAAATGGCATCTAGATGTTTTTGGCCATGATTTTAGGGAATTCAGTTATTCCTAAACTATTTCTCTGTAGCCTGTTTCCCAAGTCAGTTAATTTTTCATTACATGTGTCTTAAATCTTTATTTATTTGCTTATTTTTAGTATTTTGGCTTTGTTCTTGTCTTGCTGTCTCATGGAATCATTGAGTTTTACTTGCTCCATTCTCCTTTTCAGAGACCTTTATTTCTATACATTTTACCTTCTGTTCTATTTTTTTCTGCATATCTCTCATTTCTAATTTTATTTTTTAAGTGTTGGCTTCATTTTGATTATCCACTCTTGAAGATCTTATGGTAAAACCAGTAGTATTCTAGGCTCTGCTCTATTTATTCCAAAGTTATTCTGTCTGGGTTTATCCCTTGAGCTTCTCTCAACACATATCAATTCTTTTTTGTTCATATTTTGAACTTCAAATTTTGGATTTTGACTTCATGACAGATCCAGGCGGTGGTGCTCTAGGATTTTATCTTGTTTGGTCCTCTTCTTTATACATTCTTTATGCCATTGCCCTTTTGGATTGTGTGTCTGATACTCGGCACCACTATGTGCTTTGATACCTGTTTTCTGATTCAGTATCCTAATAGTAGAACACAGGTGCTGACCTCATTCCATCTCTGGCTCCTCCTTGCGCAATTCCCAATTAGCTAGTTCCATCCATTGCCCTTAAAAGTCCTAGTTCGATGTTGAACATTGCATGGATCTCCGACCTTCCCATCCCCAATGACATTTAGATGATCGAAGACCGAGTTGGTCACGTCTCCTGTTATGGCACCCACAGCTCCAAGGAGTGTAACAGGCAGGCTCTGTCTCCCTGCACAGAGACCTCTGGAAACAGTGACTAGACTCCACTTACCCTTTAACAAGCCAGTGCTAGAATCTGGTTTCAGATAGTTATTACTATAGTTTCTGCTCACTTGTGACCTCTTCTACCCCTGACCCTGAGAGGGTCCCTGTTCAAATTTTGGGTCCATTTACTGAAGCTCTCATTGGCTGCCTTAGCACAGCTCCACTCCTATCCCTTGCCAGCTTTATACCTGCTTCCAGGAGCTTGGGTTGGATGGGGCCACTTTCCTAGCTTCTCCGAACTTTTGGATGTCCTCTTTTGAAGTTCTGAAGTAGATGATAAAATGACTTCCATTTCTCGTGATTTCCTTTGTCTTTTGTCTATTTAGGATACTTTGCAGTTATTTGCTTGACCTACCACCATTGCTGATTACTTATTCAAGCTACTAATTAAAGTTATTCAAATGTGCTCAGCATTCATAGTTTGTTGCTTTAAAAGATAAATTACCTTCCATCTTAGAATCAGTAGTGTATTGGTTTCAAAGCAGAAGAGCCTTGAGGACTAGGCAAAGGGGGTTAGTGATTTATCCAGGATCACACAATTTTGAAGTACGAGATCAGATTTGAACACAAGACATCTTGTGTCTGGACCTGTTCCTCAATCCACTGAGCCACCTAGCTCCCCCACAGTTTGTTGTTCATGAAGTGTAGCTGTCTCATCTTCGTACTGGTAACATAATCTTTTAAAGATCCATTGATATATTTTGTGTTTGTTCTTATGTCACCTCATTTTTCCAACACGTTTCTTCCTTTATCTCTCCTAAAACACTGTTCTCATAACAAAAAAAAAATTAAGAGAAAACAGTTCAGCAAAACTAACCAACAGATCAACACAGTATGAAATTGTATATTGGTTTCATACTCACAGACTTCTGCCTCTTCAAAAAATGAACACATCTCTTCTTTTGTGACATTTCTCAGGATTCTTTTCTGTTTGGTTTGGTTTTCATTTACATGTTGTAATTGCTCAGTCTCTCTTTAGTTCTGTTTACTTTGCATCAGTTCATGTAAGCTTTCTTCCACTTCTCTGTATTCTTACTATTTGTCTTTTCTTACAATTTCTAAACCCCTATTTCTTTCATTTACCAAAGTTTAGCAACTTCTCTGGGAATATACTTTGTTTTTCACTCTTTGCTACTGCCCCATGTGCTTCTATAAACATTTGGGTATATAGGGGACCTTTTACTTTATAGTATATTTGACTTCCTTGAAGGATGTGCCTCACAGTCTAATCTCTAAGGGAAAGAATGCATGCATTTGGGTATGTCTTTTTTTAAAAGGTTCTTCAACTTTTATATACTAAGGCATAGATTTTCTTACTTAACTCTTTCTCTTTAAAATTTAATTGGTCAAACGCCAGCTAAAGATAACAAAAAATGGTCCCATTCCTTTTTTTTAATCTTCAGCCATCTTTATTATTTTTTGTGAAAACATAGATTTTTTTTCATTTTTATACATAACATAATTTAACATGTAACACAACAATAATGTAATACAGGTCATTTGTTTTAAATATGTAAAATTATAAAATATTCTTATAATTATATTATATAATAATTATCATAACAAATTCTCATATTAGCTATGTCCAAAAATCTGTTTCATTTTTTTCCCTTCCTCCCACTCCTTTCCCTCCCCAAGAAAGCAGGTTATATAATATATATGTGTGTGTGTGTGTGTGTATACACACATATATATAGTCCATCTTTTATCTATCCTTATAATACATATTTATCTGTTCATCATGTGGCGAAACAAGATTCATATTGTTTGCATTAGAGAAAGTTTCATGGAGGAAATAAAGTGAAAAATGGTATGTTTCAGTGGATTCCATCTGTTCCTTCTATGGTGGTGGACTATATTCTTGCCTTTTTAAAGATAATTGTTCATCACAATTGATCATCGCACATTATACTGTTACTACATAGAATGTTTTTCTGTTTCTGCTCATTTCACTTTGCATCACTTCATAGACAGTGATACCTTGACACACAAGTTTAATTCATTTCATGACCAAACTTGCTCATGTGTCAAATAGAATCTCCCCCATTTAAATGAATGGAAATGCAATTAATCTATTCTGCCCCCCAAAAACCACATTAATTTTTTGTTTTATATGGTTTTAAATATAAAAATGTACTTTACAAATAACAAATAAATATATAGATAATAGGAAGGAATGTAAAGAAATGAACTTGCTTACGAAATGTTATTTACCTTCAAGTTCAGGTGAAGAAGCTGGTGGAAAAGACTTCCATTTCCTGCACTATCGCTTAACACAACTTACTCTCTACACACATAAGGCTACATTTAGATGCAAAATTGACATCACACATTACTTATGATCTCCATCTTTTCCATCTTCCCCTTCCTACCAGAGTTCTTTCAGGAACTCTTCTATCAGTTTACCCTTGATTCTATCCCATCCCCTGAGACTTTGCTCCATATATTATTTGAATCACTTCCTCTTCATTGACTCTTTCCACTCCAGCTACAAATATGCTTTGATCTACTCTATCCTCAAACTTTCCCTGTATCTGACTCTAGCCATTGTTTTATCTTCATCCTTCCAATAGCCACCAAGATTCTGAAAAGTTTAGTGTGAACTAGGAAGCTCACTTCCTACTCAGTAAATCAGCTGTGTCAAGCAAAAATCAAAATAGACATTTGTTAAATGCTAACTACTTGGTATACAAATATAAAAGTTAGACATTTCATGCTCTTAAGAATCTCACATTTTGTACATTAAAAACAACTCCAAGATACCACCTCACACCTATCAGATTGACCAAAATGACAGTAAAAGAAAGTGATAAATTTTGGAGGGGATGTGGTAAAATTGGGACACTAATGCTTTGTTGGTGGAGTTGTGGACTGATCCAATCATTCTGGAGGGCAATTTGGAACTATATCCAAAGGGCCATAAAATTGAGATCCTGTAATACAACTATTGGGTCTGTATCCCAAAGAGATCATGAAAATAGAGAAAGGACCTACTTGTACAAAAATATTCAGAGCAACTCTTTTGGGGACAAAGAATTGGAAATCAAGAACAGGTCCACCAATTGGGGAATGGCTGAACAAAATGGTATATGTTGGTGATGGAATACTATTGTGCTTTAAGAAATTATAAGCAAGATGATTTCAGAAAAAAACTGGAAAGATTTACATGAACTGATGCAGAACAAAATAAGCAAAATGGAGAGAACATTGAACACAGTAACCACAATATTGTGGGATGATCAAGTATGAAAGCTTGGTTACTCTGGTTACATGAAATGATCTGGGACAATTCTGAAGATCTTATGATGGGGAATTACTATCCACCTCCAGAGAAAGAACTATTAGAGTTGGATGGATATGGATCAAAGCATAGTATCTTTTATATAAGTGTATTTATGGTTTTATTTTGGGATTTTGTTGTTGTATGCATGTGCTCTTACAACAATGACCAACATGGAAGTGTGTTTTACATGATCAAATTACGTACCATTTCTGAGTGGGGTGAGGAAGAGGGAGATAGGGAGACACCTTGGATCTTGTTATTTGGGGGAAAGTATGTTGAAAATTATTATTACATGCAATTGGGAAAATAAAATATTTTTGAATAAAAAACAAAACAAAACAAAAAGAAGAATCTTACATTTTCCTTATTTGAAGCAGTATAGATTTGAGATATGGATTCTCAGATTCTCGGATTCTAGATTCTTAGAACCTGGTGTTCAAACTTTGTTTCTGAAACTTAGTTTATTCTGTGAGCTCAAGCAAATCACTTCCATCTCTGAGTATCCTTCATATTTCTCAGTATCCTCTTTTGTAAAATGAAGATTATCATATCTGTGTCATAAGGGGGATCAGATATTTAGATTTCGAAGCAACCTTCTAGGTCATCTAGTCCAACTCCCTCATTTTTATGTAGCACAGGGCATGGTGCTTTTCCCCTATTTTTCTCTCTCTTTCCCCCCTCTCTTTCATTTGGGGTCTGGCTCACTTATTTCACTTGTGCTCACTCTGGTAAAGGAAGTTGCCCTGATAAGGCATATAGCATACTCTGTGATAACTCAGTTTTAGAATTCTAGGGATAACCCTTTAGTAGAACAGGTTATATACACCTCTAACTCACAACTGTAGGTCCTAAGCCCCCACTAGTGTACTTCCCATGTAAACAAATCAGCCAACATGACACCCTTATCTTCTATCAATTCTAAAACAGGGCTAGACAATCAGGGTTAAGTGACTTTCTCAGGGTCATCCTACTAGGAAGTGTCTGAGATCTGATTTGAACCCAGGTCCTCCCAACTTGAGATCTGGCACTCTATCCACTGGGCTACACAGCTGCCCCATTATTAACTCTGTTTTATTTTTAAACCCTTCTGTTCCCTCTTAGAATCAATTCTGGGTATTGCTTCTAAGGCAGAAGAGTGGTAAGGGCTAGGGAATGGTGGAGGTTAAGTGACTTGCCCAGGGTCATCCTGCTAGGAAGTGTCTGAGATCTGATTTGAACCCAGTACCTCCTGTCTCTGGACCTGGCTCTCCATCCACTGAGCCACCCAGCTGTCCCCGCTCATTAACTCTTAGTCAAGAATCATCTACTAGACCAAAATGCAAACATAATAATGATAAGAGTTTAGTCACAAACTTGGGTCCCACTGATGTATAGGATACCTGTGGAGGAGAGTAGGCAGAGACTTGCAGAAATCTAGCAGGCAATATATGAACAGAAAACCCCACATGCCTGGAGTAACTCCTGATTCTGGATGTCGACCTTAATGTGCTTGATCTCCTCAGGGAATAGGCTGCACCCTGGGTCACACGTTGGGTGGGATCGAGCCTTTTCTAGGCTTTTGTCCTCTCTTATTGGACATAACAATTTCTTTGCTGGATTTATAGAAATGCTCTGCTTGTACTCTTTATGGGTGCTATTCAGAACGATTAAGGTCTGCTCCTTTGCTTGGGCAATAGAAACACTTCTAAATCTAGAATTTGTCCAGTGGCTTAGGCCAGCTCTTTGGAATCTGGATGTTTCTCCTTGAACTGTAGGCGGCAATAAAGAAGGTGAACAAACCTCTAGTCGTTTCCACCTTAAAAGCTGAAGGTGACCATAAAGCGTGGAGAAGTCCAACCGTTACTTTCTCCAACCACTCTTCATGCTTCAGAGGATTCCCTTTTCCTCTAATCAGCTCTCAAGTAGTAGGACTTTTGTGCAATCAAATTAGCTCTCAGAAGGATCCGTAAATCCCACTTTCTTCCAATTTATAACAATAGCTAGAATTTATGTTGCACTTTAAGGTTTGAAAATCGTTTGACAAATCTTCTCTCATTTTTCCCTCCACCCTCCTTCGGTGCTATTATTATACCCTTATCACAGATGAGGAAACAAAGGCTAAAGGGGTTGGGATAAGGGACTTGTTCAGTGTCGTATGGCTATTAAAAGCTGGCATCATTTCCCATCGGAGCATCGACACTTGTCTTCCTCAACTCAAAGGGTCTCAGCTGGGCTTGGGTTAAACTAGCTTCCCAAGAAGAGCCCCCTCATGGGAAGTGACTTGCTCCTGTTGGTGTGAGGAGGCAAAATCCACATTTCTGACAGAAGCCCAGTTGTCGGGGTTTTCCTAGTTAGCAGCCCCATATAGCAGCTTCATATTCATCTGCTGGGGAACCATCTGTCTTGGCCATTGAGGCTGAAAAGTCAACACGTTTCCCTCTACGGGGCTCTCAGGTCCTCTTAATGCATTCATCTGAGGTGCTGCTTTCTTTCAGGTCCTAAAAATTGTTTGTCTCCACCCATATGCCAACAGGTTGCTTCTCTGACTGTTTCTCCCACAAACGTCTTTTTTCTCCCACCCTTCCATTCACTAAAGATGTCCAAATGAGAAGGAAACGGAAGCCCAGAAGGGACTGGCGAATTGTCTGTGGCTTGTGCTGGTGAAATGCTGCCGTAGATCTGGGATTTGAGTCACGCCTGCTCCCTTTTCTGGATGGTCTTGTCAAATGAATCCACAGAAAAGCGGTGGTTTTTTGTCATACCCGTGTTTACTGGACTCTGAGGAGTGACAGAACCGAGCTATGTTCCCCAACCCTCTCTGAAAACTCCCTTGTTCATGGTTCCCAATTCTGGCACCCGTTTAAGTTGGCTCGAGAAAGACAATTGTGAAATTGTCAGGGTGCAAATTTCTACCTTGAAATGGAGTAAATGCTTCCGATTGGGGCTTCCCTTATTATTGGCTTAATTGTCTAGACTTGTGGAAGCAATAAATGCAATTTTAATAGTGCAGATGAAACTTGAAAGCGAGTCAGATAATACATTTTTTTTCGCAGAAGGCCAATTGTTACACACCTGCCATAGACTTCCTAGTCAATTCTCTGTCTTAATTCTAGGAATAACTAGGATAGAGCACCAGGCTTTGAGTCAAGAAGAGCCAAGTTTCCAATTTGACCTCAGACAATTTTTAGCTCTGTGACTGTGAACAAGGATATTTGCCTCAGTTTCCTCATCTGTAAAATGAGCCAAGGAAGGAAATAGCCACTAGAATCTTTGCCAAGAAAACCCCCAAAGGGGTCATGAAGAGTTAGATAGGACTGAGACAACTAAGCAGCAATGCAACATGGCCGGATCCCAGTTCTCCTCATTCCGCATCTCTCTACTATCCTCCCTACTCTAAAGCACTCCCTCTTTCTTGATATTCTCTCCTCCTTTGGCTTGCGTGACATGACACTCTTCACAATTCCCTTCTTACCTCGGTAACTAAATTTCCCTCTTCTCTGTTGCTCGTGTTCCTTTCTCTGTTTCATACATGTTGCCTCTCTCTGTCCTATTTGTATTTTCTCAATTCTTTCTTCTTAGAAAGCCTCTATTACACTGGTGTAAAATATTCCCTCTCTAAACGAGGACTTCCAGGCTCGATTTCCAGGCGACGTCTTTACCTGCCTGTTTTATAGATGTGCGTATGTAGTATGTAATATATATAGATTTATGCATGTATTAAGCATGTGTACGTACGTGTGTCTATGGTGTATTTAAGGAAATTTAAGATACGTCTGAATAGAAGCTGTCTAGATGTCACCTTATGACCTCAAGATCTAAGGGTTTAAAGTTGAATTTGTCATCTTTCTCTTAGAGCTTTTCTAGCCTCCTAAATTCTTACTGATGTCCATTGAATTGCCGCTCACCCAGTCACCAAGGCTTAAAGCTGCGAATTTGGGCTGAATCGCATATTTCACGACTCCCATGTAATTAGTTCACAAGCGTTTTCCATTTTAGCTCAAAATCTGTCCTCTCCTTCCAATGGCCGTCACAGCCAGCTGAGTTTAAGCCTCAGGAGGTGCCCGTGTCTGAGCGGCGGCACCGACGTTCTATCCTGTTTCTATGTCTCTGTGCTCTGATCCATTCTGAGCTGGCGACCGCTGCTCAAGGGAAAAGTGGTGGAGTCAAAGGAAGACAGAAACGTGGCCGCCACTAAATCGGCTGTTTCGCTATTGACGCAGAAATCACACACGAACATTTCCATGTTCTAGTCTGTTTTATTGGTCTCGTTAAACATTTCTCAGGCACGCTTTAATCTGCTTCAGCCCTGCTCTCAGCGGCATGGCAGCAATGCCTTGCTGGGGATGTCGGACTCCTCTGATCTAAGGCATGCAAAGTATTTGGTAAACATTTTGCAGAACCTCAGCATGTTCTAACTCTTCCCCTCGTGTAAAACTCTAATCTTGTCCCTCCTCTGCGGAAGAATCGTCATCATTTCCCAAACAGACGTCCCACTCCTCAGCTTGGTCCTCCGAACCTCGCCTAATCTTACTGAACCGAGTTTTACATCCTGATTGGATTGGAGCAGCCACCTTGCTGCTTCTGCCTTGCAGCACCTCCTGCTCCGGCTTTCTTTATGACATTATCAAGTTATTTCCACCCATCCACATCATACACCCAGCAAACACAATCCGTGCCATTCTCCTCTTGGCTGCTGCACTTTCCTAGCTCTGTGCTTTGCCTCCTGGACCAAGATCGCCAGGGCTGAGCACAGTTCTTGGCACAATGTAAGTAGGTGCTTAAGAAATAGCAGTTGGTTGCTCTTCTCTGGACTCTTGTGCTAAAGGTTCAGGATATCTTCACAGGCACGTGAGCAGAGGCTTTGAAAGCCGTGGCCGAATGACAAGAAATAGCACAAATGGGAACACTCTGTCCTCTTTGTTTGGCAAGAATATTTATCCAGTTCTCCAATGAAAACATATACGTCTCTTTTGAGAACATTCTAAACTATGGTGTTTCACACCAAAAGGCTAATAGTTATCCTAAATAATTCATGATTTGTCTCCTCAAAAGACAAAACAATTAGGTGACGTCACAACTCGATAGAGAAATCTGAGGAGGATTTAAGTGTTCGGTCCTCAGTGGGCTAGCATACATGTGAACAACTTGAAACGACAACCACATTTCACTTTGGCAACAAGTTGTTTTCTCTATAAAGTGCACTTGCTGGAGCAAGTTAATCAGGAAAACTATCAGGTATAATTGCAGGGTGATAGAGAGTGCCCTACAGAAGCTCCTGGGCTCATTGGTGGGACTGACAAGTGGGAAATGGATCCCATTCTATTTCAAATTCGTGGAGTGACCCCATCCATGCCTTGTTTCCCTAGAAATATTAATGTAGTAGTGATTCACTAATGAGGAAATGATATTTAATAAAACTGGCTTCAGTGCATCATTAGTTTTTCATTTCAACTGGCACCTTTAATTTATTACGACGTTGGAGATTCACAAATCTTTTGACATCTACTCAGGCAAAACCTTGACTGTTGTTTGTGTATAGCATGGATTGATCTTATATATATATCAAAAGCATAGCTCTTCCCCAGTGTCTGGAAGGATTTCTTCTTGTCCTATACACTTTTTTCTTATAACCAAAGAACTTAAAAAAATCCTGGTATTTGAAGAATTATAAGACTGGGAACAAGATGCTGTAAACAAATAAATGAAAACCAGTTCCCAATACTTAAAAAAAGCTAAAGGAAGAAAATTGGAAGGAAGAACAGTGACTGAAGGCAAGTAATAAATTGTGAAATCACCAAAGCACAGGGAGAGCAAATAAGACCTTTCTTCCTTATAGCTCATCTGTGGTTTCCCTCACTGTGGAATTCTATGAATCTCAATCCCATAGCTAAATGAGTTTTTCAGAAGCAAGACTCAAAGCCAGAGAAAATAGTAACAAGAGCTAGCATTTGTGTAGTGCTTTAAGGTCTGCAAAATGCCCTGCATATATATTCTCATTTGATTCTCACAATCCCATGAGGTAGGGCTATTATTATCCCCATTTTACAGATGAGAAAAGTGAGACTGAAAGAGGTAAAATGACTTGCCCAGGGTTTTCCAGCTACTAAGTATATGAGACAAGATTAAAACTCCTATCACCCTGACTCCAAGTCCATCAACCTATCCACTATACTACCTAGCTGCATTTAAGGGAAGGATTGATATGTTTGTGGGTAGAACTGCTAGGTTTAGATGTGTTTAGAAAGGGGAAGCAGGAGAGAGAGGAAGAGAGAGAGAGAGAGAGTGAGAGAGAGAGACAGAGAGAGACAGAGAGAGAGAGAGAGAGACAGAGAGAGAGAGGGAGAGACAGAGAGGGAGAGGGAGAGAGAGAAAGAGACAGAGAGAGAGAGAGACAGAGAGAAAGAGAGAGAGAGAGAGAGAGAGAGAGAGAGAGAGAGAGAGAGAGAGAGAGAGAGAGAGAGAGAGAGAGAGAGAGAACAAATAATGTGTATATTGGTGTCTCCCACACCTCAGGTCTTATGGAAGTCCATGGGAATGAAGTCTAGGAACCCCTCTTATTTAAAGACAATGATAAGAGCTACTAGACAGGTCCTTGGGTAGAGCCTAAGTATACAATATTAGGGTTTCATTCCAGATACAAAAGATTGGGGCTCAGGACATTTGGGATAAATTATGGAACTAGCCAAACCTTAAACTTAGTTGGGAATGGAAATATAATTTTATATGATAGCTAAGGTAATAGAGCATATGGCATGATCAAGGTGACTGTTGTCAGTAGAACCATCAGGAGGAGTAACATTGGATGACATGGATTTCAAACTTCTTCTTTCAATAAACTATGGCATTTGAAACTCTATTTACTCTATATTTTGTTCAAGAGTCCACTGATCATATTAGACTTGGGTGGATATAGGGAGTTTTTTTGGTTCACTAAAGCCTGACTCCAAAGTTTCATTATAGTGTAACTTACTCTGGGGTTCTTTAAAGGCTATGGCAGTGAAACATAAATTCTGGCAGGCAACTCTAAACTAGAAAGTTTTAGAGTGTGGCTGTAGGGGTGAAGGGTATATCTGTTACATCAGAATTATTATAGCTAGGTTCAGAGAGATTTATAGCCTGGCTAATTGCATGCTGACAAATATTTCAGATCGAGCACTGCTTGAAGATTATCTACTAGATTATAGAAGGATTGTTGTGATCTGTTAGTGGAAAGAACATTCAAACCAATAAAATTATAAATATTTGACTTATTAAACAATTGGCCCTCAGCCTTATAAATTAGTCATCTTAAAAGAAGTACATAGACCTCCAGAATTAGAACAGAGATAAACTTGAAAATACAAACTCTAAGATAGCTAAAACATTTTATTTTTGTCTTGTTTGCATCTTCTAACATAATTATTAGTTTTTATTTTTTCTCTCTGACTCATTAATGATGTCATTATTTTATTTCCATTTAGGTCTATATCTTTTCCAAGTATTTCCTTTGTTAATTGCAATTTTTGTATTTTAATATATAAAGAATATATATATATTATTTCTACCCTTTCAGATTTTTTCATGATTTATTTTATATCTTCAAACAATGATTGAGAGGTGTAAAAGATACCATTCAGTTTTGAATAATATGCATATTTTTCATTTTCCCATTCAGAAGTCTTTAATTAGTTAAGTCTGTTTTCTGACATTCTCTTTAGTGCTATCTTTTTTTTTTTTTGTTATCCATCTTTCTCTTGGTTCTCTCCAATTCTGAGAAAGGAATCTTAACATCTAGTTATTATTTTCCTATTAATGTCTTTTTGTAATTCATTCTGTTTTATTTTATGTGTAATGAGACTTTGTGATTTAGTGGGTAGACATTTAATATTATCTTCACCTCATCTCTGGTACTTTTATTTGTAACATATGGGTGAAACCTTACCTTTATACATGTACTGAAATTTTATTTAGCTATTCCTTGTTCAAAGGCCATCTGCTTGGTTTCCCATTCTTTGCTACTACAGAAAAATACAGAAAAATATTTGTTCATGCAGCCCCGAGCAGTGGAATATCAGAGGAGAGGAGCTTAGATATTTTAGTAACTGTTGTGAATAACTCCAAATTGTTCTACAGAATGGTTGGAACAATTCATATCTTTCCACAAACCTCCAAATTTTCATATCACCATCTTTTTTTACCTGTTCGCCAATTAGTTAAATAGGAAGTAAAACTTTAGGGCTCGTTTTATTTGCTTTTCTAATAATTATTAGGACCATCTTTCCTCGTGGCATTCTTCTTCTGAGGAGTTGTTGCTTCTATCCTTTGCCTGGGAATGTAAGATTTTTATTGTTATTCTGTTAGCTTTTACATATCTTGGATATCAAACTTTATCAGTTAGTTATTTCCCTTCCTAACCTAGTTTTATTAATTTCCTTCAGGCAAATGCTTTTCAATTGCAGGACATCGAAATCATCTTTTCTATCTTTTGTGATATGGGTGGTGTGTAAGTTATGGCCCTCACAGAGGACACTGAAGTGACTATTGGCAATACTTTCATGGCTCCTGATATGGGGAAGTTTAGCATTGCAAGGATCATGAATAGCCACAATGAAACAGGATCATTTGCTCCAAAGCACAAAAGAAAGTGCTATTGAAAATGAAGCACAACACCAAGAAATGACAAGCCATTTTTGCAAAAGAGCCTAATTCATCCCCAGACACAACAGAACACTTGCAGAGGTAACTGATATTTGAAGGGGTTCTTATTCATTCTGCTCCAGGACTGCATTGACTTCCAGTCATTGGACCTATTCTTTGCTTCTCTCTGATCGCCCTCTTTTTGTTTCTACTCGGCTTTTGGGGGTGACAGTCCACACTTTCATTCATTCAAGAGGTCTGGTTCTGAAAGGGTTAAATTCCCCTAAGACGACGGAAAAGAAACTTCAAGAAGCCTTTGCAATTGTCTCCTCCACCTTTATCTCTCTCCTTCAGTTCTCTTCCCGTTTCTTCTGTATGAAAGTTTTGTAACCAGAGCTTTGTGCTCCTAAACCCTTCCCTCTTCCACCGCCTTGTCCCTTGGGCTCCAGACTCCATTCCAGTAAATCTCTTTCTTTCCCCCAAAGTTTAGTGGCTGGTCTGACTCACAGGTTTCATGGGATTCCTCTTGAGACACTTCAGTGGTATTCTCCTTTAAAGTCTGTGTCCCAAACTGAGGTATACACAAGGAATTCAGTGTAAAACTGGAAATAATGTGGGCGTATCAAGGGGCTGCTAAACTAACTGGTCCTTAGTCCTTTTTTCTACATGAATTATTGTGTGGTGGCTTCTTTCACTTTTTTCTCTTCTATCATCATTGCTTGCGTCTCATTTTGGTGTGTTTTTCTTTTTGAGTTGATGTGATGGAAGAGGCAAGATTCCCAGGTACAGTCAGTTCTATCATAATGTGTTCTAAAAATGTGAATTCATTCCAACGTGATTGATATAGTAAGGAACAACTTGACCATAGTTAAACTTTCAGGTTTGCTTATGCTAAATTTATTGCTCAAAAAACAGCAAGAAAACTATCTCCACACTGCAATCCACTCATGCAAGCACTCATGTCCACAAGCAATCTTCAGTTCTTTGTCAAGATGAAATGTAACAGTGAGCAGAAAAGAACTGGTTCCTCCAAACCCTTCCTCCATTCCATCTAGCCTCCAAGTCTGAAGCTGTAGCAGGCTGCCCAACTTGCTTGTGAAGCCTCGGCTAGACCACTTTTTATTATAGTAGTGTGATTGATTTTACTAGGATAAAATCTTTCTTTACTGTGACGTTGACAACGCTTTTGAACATTGTGCTCTGAACACCATTTCCCCCATAATCCCTTGTGTTTTTGTTATGTAGTTTTGTGTAATGATGCTTTTGGGGAATAAATCTTTCATCATAGCAGAATTGCTTATATTCTTTTAGGATGCAAATAGAGTTCAGCAAGAAAAAATCATAAGAAATAAATGAACTAGAATAGGATTGCTAGAAAAATAAGATATTGAAGATTTTTTTTTCAAAATGATAGGAAAAATCATGATTTATTTTCTACCCACATGCCTCTATATTGAATGTTTTCAGTGGGAGCTCATGGTCTTCCAATTCTGAGAATGTTTTAAAATAAAAATATTTAACTGCTTTTCTGTTTACCAAAAGTGAAATTTTTTAAAAGGCAGCTCATGATATGCTCTCATTTGTAGCCTCAAGTTCATTAATTTTCCTTTTTTGATAGCTGAAGGCATATCCCAAATTTTTAATAAATATTAAGCAACTACAAAACTTTGGCTAGAAATAATAGTCAGGGTTAAGAGATTACAAATAAAATGCTGTCGCCATGGTTCACATTTTGTTTGAGGGACACTGAGGACCAGCATGTTCCTTCTAATCGGCAGCAGACCAACACTTCATTTATGCCTGTACAAGATAAACACTTAGATTAATTTGACATCATGGGATTTTCCTACAGGGGATTTTATGAAAAACGCAGACTTTATTTAGATGGAGGCTTCTGAACTGTCAGCCAATTCCAATTTCTAGCGAATGAAAAAATAAACTTTTTCACAGGATTCCAATGTATCAGATAGGAGTGACAACAGCTTTTTGAGGAGGTTTTTTTGTTTTTTCCATAGGAGAATCCAGAAAGATATAAAGGTTCATTGTTCAGGAAAAAGCTTTGGACTAATGGGGAATGCACGTTTCCAAAGCACCACCAAAGAAGTCATGATGAACATGCAAAAACAGATTAGCATCAATTAAAGGAAGGCCCAAAACACTAATATCAGCACTCTGAGTTCTGCCCTATTTGACCTCCCTTTTAGCATTATGCTGGTGAAACAGCTCAGGGTAGAAAAGAGTTATTAATGAAGAGCGTTGATATCATTGAGGCAAAGTGTAACGAAGATCAATTAACATGGTTGCCAGGCTCCGGGTGGCCCTGACCTTGGGATGGGATGAGTGATGTAAGACTCACAGACTTTGGGACCAACATGCCATGAAGTTGGCTGTAGTTCAAAATGTTCTCCCAGTTTACAGAGGCTCCTTCTCTTCTGTCAGTTAAGTCTTGCCAACACAACCCTCCTGAACCCTGGGCATGAAGCTCGATGTTCCATTCCTATTCCCTGGCCTCCCTTGGTCTCCTGACTATATCTCTGACACTGCCAGTCTGAAATTTGGAATTTAGAGCTGGTGGCTTAGGGTGTAATAAGAATGAACAGATAGAACTCTAAAATAGGGAAAATTTAGAGAATGAGTATCATGTAGCTGGACTAGGTTAAAAAAAAAGGATACTCGTTTGACTCTTTCCAGTTCGAGAAAAACGCTTTAGGGGGATTGCTGAGGGGCTATTTTTAAAGCGTCTTTCATCATAATGAATAAATTCTAGGCACTCGATTCACATTCAATCTTTTATCCAATGTTGAAAGCGAGTCGCTGAACCATTCCTATATATTTTTGGTTTTTACTGATTTATAGGTGTTGTCCAACAACTTGGCAGAAAGAAAAGTCAACCAAGTAGTGTAATTCCCAAAAGGAAAGACAATTCAGTTATGAAGTATTTCCAGTCCCAATCTTGGAAATCCAACAATAGGCTGTGTTGTTAATAGCTTGCTTAAGGCTTCTTTTATTGACTGATTCATTCTTTCAACTAATAGTTTGAGTCACCCAACATTCTTCATGTGGAGAATCAGTGACTATTTAATGGAGAACCAAGGTCCATTCGCAGAGGGGAAGGATAACACTTGGTATATAACAGATTTATAATTAGATTATTATATGTATTATATTTCTATGTACATTACATGTTTATATAATATATGGAATTATAAGTATATAAGGGTATATAACGGATTTATAATTAGATTATTATATGTATTATATTTATATGTACATTACATGTTTATATAATATATGGAATTATAAGTATATAAGGGTATATAACTGATTTATAATTAGATTATTATATGTATTATATTTATATGTACATTACATGTTTATATAATATATGGAATTATAAGTATATAAGGGTATATAACTGATTTATAATTAGATTATTATATGTATTATATTTATATGTATATTATATGTTTATATAATATATGGAATTATAAGTATATAAGGGTATATAACTGATTTATAATTAGAACACCTCCAAAAGGCTACCTGAGGTATTTCCTTCCCCTCTGTTCCCACCCCATCATCTTTCTATGCTTTATCATAAAATAGTGGCTACTGAAATGCTTATTTGTTCCAGTGCAAAGATGCACGACCTGAGATCTGCTATTAAATACACACACATACACAGAGTGATATAGTTATATATATTCACATATACACATGCATATACTTACACATATGTACATTTACATATAGAGGTGTATATGTACATATATTGATGTAGTGGAGCCTTGGATATATGCATATATATATATGCTTTTGTATATATGTTTTAAATATAATATCTACGTATGGATATAGATATAGATATAGGTATAGATGTAACAGGTCCTTTGGAGCATGCCCTGATTGCCTAGCATGGAAGCATGCTGTTTCTCAGTGTTCCCTTACCACATGGGTGAGTCTAGTCTTCTTTGATTAGCTGCAGTTAGATTTTTTAAACTGTTTTTTCAAATTTACTTTTACTTTAAAACAAACTATGTTTTTTAAAACTGCCTAGAATTGTCTTCCTACACACTCTTTTCCCATCATGTGAAGTGAAAATGACATTTTGCTTACAATTCAAGTGCCATAAACTGAACCAGGAAGAGGACTTCCCTTCTTTGCTCTCCCTTTAATTGATTGTCTCTGAAAAAAACAAAACAAAACTCTAAGGCAGTGATGGCGAACGTTTTAAAAGAGACCAAATGCCCAAACTGCAACCTTTATGCCATAGATTTGCCAACAGAGATCTAGCATGTGTATTTCGATTGCACCACTGGTCTTCAGTTTCAGGAGCTGGTCGCAATTCCCACTGGAACATGAAGTTGCATTCATAGTGACCTTGGAGTCAGGATTTGAAGGGGGATATTTCAGCCAGGAAGCCTGACAGGGAAGGACAAATAATGGAAAAGAAACAGAACAGAGGCCCTTTTCTCAGAACCAAGCAATAAAAGGGAGAGTAAGGGAACGAAATACTTCTGTCACCATTTTCAACCTGTTCCAAAAAAAAACCCACTCATGTGGTAAGGACACAGGAAGTTTCTCTTCCCCAGAACACAGTTCTATGACCTAGACATGCTCTAAAGACCTACAACCCTATCATATCAATAAGCAGTTTTCATCATAATTGGTTTCTGTGCATTTTTAAAAACATTATTTTGAGAAGGAGGCAAGGACTTCACTAAAGATTAAAAATCCTAATATCTCCAGGTGATCCTTTCCCACGAGTCTCTTTTATCTTTTTGCCTTTGTTTCTCCCCCACTCTACATCTCACTAGTTCATATTAGACCAACACTGCTGAGAAAAGGTTAACGAGAGACCCTCATCAGCTAGTCACCAGTTTTAGGCTACTTTTAGGGGGGAGAAGAGGAAAAGGAGAAATCAGAAGGGGTGTAGCTTGAAAGAATAATTCCTTTAGATTCTAAATTCACTTTAAATAGGCACTTATATACTGGACTTAAACACTGAGCAAAAGACCAAAAACCTGCCACTCTGTCTACCCCCAGGGTGGGCAGCAATAACCCCTTCCCAAATGAATATATTTCTATTTCCTGGGGGTCGGAATCACTAAATTTAGCAAGATAATGACTTACTTCTCCTTGGTCCTAGCTACCTTCTTGGAGGCTGAACTGTTCTTTCCTATTATCTTCCCTGTAAGCATTTCCCTGGGCACTTCGCCTCAGTCAATATCTTCAATCTATCCTCCAGAAGTTGTGTCTTCTAGGACCTGCTCAGGAAATGCAACAAGAGGGGCAGAAGTTATTGGAGATCAACGGTCCCAATGGGACTTAAAAAGAAAGCTGCTCTCTTTCAAGCTTCTTTTCTGCATGATGCCACTCATTTAGTATTTAGGACTAGATTCACTTGAATTCTACTTTGGAGGAGCTGAAAAACGTGCTTTTAATAAAGACCTTTTGGGCAATCCCTCTTTGCCACCCCCATCCTTCATGTACCAAGGAGACAGTGTCTAGGTCTTTTTACTTTTCCCCAAAGACATATTTTTGTACACATACACATAATTAATAAATGCATCCCAAACCTATAAAATAAACAGATAACAAAGACAAAATGGGGACAGGGTATAGATTTCTCCTTTGAGAGAATACAAAAGCAACAAGTGAAACCTAAAATTAAAAGAGTCTATAGGACAGTAATGGTGAGCCAAATGGCACATAGAGTACTCTGCCCCTCCCCCCCAGTACCTTGCTAGAACGGCAGAGGTTCTCAGGCAGAGCTGCTCCCCTCCCCCCTCCACTGTGCCTGTAGGCATTTTTTTTCAAATGCCCCTCTACCCAGCAGCTCAATGGCTTTGCTCAGTGAGCAAGGTGGGTGGCTCACAGGCAGCAGAGCTGGAGAGGAGCAGAGCTCTCTGGCCACTCTCCTCCCCCTCTTTGCCTGCACTGAGGACATTTTTCACTTTATCTACACCTCCACCCAGCCATCCAATGGCAGTGCTTCCTCCCTCACCTGTCTGGGGAAAGGGGCAGGCAGGGGCGAAGTGGGGGGGATGACAGAGCACAGCACTCAGTATGGGGGGTGGAGTGGGGGCAGGGACTGTCACTCCAGCTCTAAAAGTTTCCCCATCACTGTTATAGGCAATGCAAATGTTACATTTCCCTGCATCCACTCTTTTCAGCCCATTTCTACAGTCCGTTGTTCAGCTGGCTGTGTCCTTTCCTGCTGTAGTGGCATCCCCCAGTCAGTTCACAACATTATAGCCAAAATTTCCCTCCAGTGCACTGGCAGTTTTTCCTGGGCCTTACCCAACTTACCTTTTTACTCTAACATCATTCCCTTGTTGAAAGTGGCAAGGACTGCTCCCTCTTCTCCTTTTGGAGAGCAGGGTCTGAGCTTTCATGTAGAGGGAATTGGTGCATCTCTGGTTACTCCATCGCTGCACAAATTTCATTTTGGAGAGAGAAAAAAAAGGAGAATCGAGTCGATATAGCTCTCTCAAGCCTACTCTTCTACTCACATTGGAGTTCTCCATAATCCTTGGCTATTATTGGACAAAGAGGGTGGGGCAAGTTCAAATTTTGGGGTCAAGAACATTCCTAGGACCTACCACTACTTCCTGGTTTCGATTTTGACCTGTAATTGTAATTCTTTTCCTTTGATTTCCTCTCTGAAAATAGCAACATGCTGGTTTGCATATATGTAGGGGGGAAATAGCATATGAGGTTTACAGAGTTTATAAATAGCATATGAAATGACAGGGTTCCCTCCATGATTTGGTTCTGTTAATAGGTAGAGTTTATAGTTCTTAGAGCTTACCCCAGGTGAAAAAAATGACTGAGTATGAGTGTCAGTGATGAAAATCAGGACCAAACCACACTGGAACATTTTCAGGATATTGTCCGATTTAAAAACGCACGGGTGCTAGTTGAAGGTGGTTTTCCCATTCTCTTCCATCCCAACTCATGGTGTCAAGGAAGTCCCTAATACACCATCCAAAGAAGAGATTGATTTCTGTCATTTTAGTTGGTCTCCTATGATGATGGACGTTTATTGGTAGTAATCAATATGGTCTTCAACACTGGAAGGGGGTGGGAGAAGAGGAATCTATCTAGTATTTCTTTGAGCCCTGTCAATAGCTACTAGCATAGCTATCTATCAATCAGTCTCCTAATACTAAGAATGACTAGATGATTGACAGTTCAGCAAGCTAGTGGCATTAAAGGAAAAAGAAAAACATGGCAGACATCCATGGTTTCATAGGATTTCATGTTTGAAGGAACCTTAGAGGCTATTTAATTCATAACTTCATTTAACAGATAAGAAAGCTGAAACCTATAGATGGAAAGTGAGTAATTTGGTCAAGGTAATATAGATAGTAGTAAAATAGTATTTTTCTCTCTACATTTTCATATGACCAATAATCATAGGGCTCTATTAGTATAATTTCCCATATGCATCTTTTCAACATTTTACATTAAGTTATATGAATTTTATATTTACTTTCCAGGACTCACATAAATTTTGTTTTGAAATTTATTTTAATAGACATAACATGTAATTGATCATAGATTTTAATTTTTATACCCTGGCGGTGATGTATAAGCCCTTAAGAAAATCAAATATACACCCAAAAACAAATGAATGCCTACCAAATAAATAACTATCTCTGATGGGTCATGGGAAAAATATAATTTTATTCTAAAGTATGATATGTCATTTCATTATATATGGTAAAGGAAGCTAATTCAATTTCTCTGTATTTTGGGACTCTATATAAATTTAAAATTTCTTATTTGCAGAACAAAAACTGTTTCCAAATTTCCCATTCTGGGCTAATTCAAGCTTTACTGTCTTAAGACATCTAAATCTCACCATACCCTATCTAGGGATGACCTTAAAGGTATTCAAAATATGGTGGTGGGGTTGTTACCAATAAAAAACGGGATCTGATTTTCTCCACATCTTCCAGTCAATTGTGTAACAGGAAAGATATTGATGAATATCACTTTTGAAAGTCTTTCTCTAATTATATCTTTACTGAAGATGCCTGCATTTTATGTTTAGATGATTAATATGTTTTCTATAAAGGGGAAGGGAGAGATATACAGTGGTAATTATTATATTTTCTCATTTGCCTTTTTTGGGGAGGAGTTTTGATCTATGATTTTTCCATTGTTTTTTCTAATCTTTTAGACACCTTATATATAGATCTCTTGGTGATCTTAAAATTGTGTCACCTCCAGGCCAGTTCTCCTTTTGTTCTGATTTGACTACTTTTCTTATTCTTCTCTTTAGTGGCCTTTTTAGCTCTGATAAACTCATCTGAGCCTATATTAGCTAAGGACCAAATGTGGTGGAGAAAACCATTTGTTAAGAGTCATCTTTACAAATACTTTCCAATTTTCTTCTATTTTCTATCCATCCATTTTTCTCTTTAAGTGTTGTAGGGATGATTTTGCTCTTTCTCTTGAGAAACTAATATTGGTTCATAAACTACAGTTATTTTCATGGTTGCCTTTTTGGAAGTCCTCATCACCAGTTACGTAATACAATATGGCCAGATATCCCATAAAATATTTCTTATTTCCTTTTGTCATACAATAAAGACAATTTCTCCAGTTTTTTCCCTCTTTTTACTCTATTGGAAATACCTGATATTCTTTCATTTCACTGCAACTTTCTTCTTTTATATTACTTTATAACAAAGATTTCAAGACTGAAATTACTTCGCTCATCCAGCATCTTTTGGTTACTGGAAGAAAAGATGTTACATTTAGCATATCAAGAGTAAAGTGAAAATTTGTTGATAGTCTAATTAATAATAGATGATTCTTGGACCTCCTTGTCTGCTTTACCAGCACTCTGTCATGATCACTGCAAAAATGAAAGGGGGTATGTAGGGTCAAGCATAGTTTTCTATTTTTTTATGTGTCGTGGGTTGCCGTAGCCAACACATTCATCCTCAAATAATCAGCCTAGTGGTGATGAACCGTTCCATACTTAGCTGGGCTGGTGTTGGGAAGATAGACTCAGGCTGTTCTCAGGACCATACTGAAGATTTTCTAGCTAGTAGAACCTGCCAGAATTTATACTGTGCTGGCACCAATTTTGAGAACCCAAAGCAACTTCTGTGTCACTATTAGGCATTTAGTATGATTTTGTGGAGCATTTTTAAACTATCGAGACTCAGAATTCATTCTGATTTTTAAATAGAAATGTTAACTAAATAGTTAGATAAGAAACTTCACCAAAGTCGCTTTTGTAGACTTGAAATATACCTCTTAACAATAAAGCCTAACATGATAGCCCTGCCCAGGTACTCACATTATGGATTTTTGTTGGATGAAGAATGGATTCAATCCAGTTAGAAGGGAAATAACTTTCTCTAGTTCCCTAAAGGTCGCCTTCCAGTTATGAGCGAGTGCGAAGCCTATGGACTGTAGCTATCTCAAAAGTCCCCATGTGCTTTTCACCCTATTCTCTAAAGTATTCCCTGGAGAAAGATGAAGTCAGAGAAAACTTGAAGAATTCAGACCACTTTCTAAGCAGAAAAAGAAGCTCTTGTGTGCTTTCCCCCTTCCTGCTTACTACCCCTTCGTGGTCAGCCAGATGCCATGTTCAAGACAGTCTATAAAAATTCAGTTTTCAATCTCCCCAAGCCCCAAAGCTCTCAAGTATCCCTAGCCTTGACTTTGAGTCAATAACTCTATCTGCCTGCGTTTATCCTGCAGCTTCTGGAAGTCTGGGAGGGAACCTGCACTTCTTAATTAGAAATGAAGAATTCTACT
Organism: Monodelphis domestica; assembly: GCF_027887165.1. NCBI lineage: Eukaryota > Metazoa > Chordata > Mammalia > Didelphimorphia > Didelphidae > Monodelphis > Monodelphis domestica. The sequence continues at coordinate 288,447,477 of NC_077233.1, forward strand.
CTGACAGAAGCTAGCCTAAGGGGCTCATTAAATAGCGGAGATGCAATGATAAAATTAGTTCAAAGCAGGCAGCCTTTTAGCAGAAGGTTGCTGGAAAGAGAGAGGAGCAAAGTCCACCATCCGCCATTCCTTTTACTTATGGCTTAGTCCTAAGCCCATCCTTCCTCTTATTTTTATTGTCATTTGCAGGCATATTGATCCTCTATCCAATGAACAGTGGCCTTGTATTAGTGTAGATTTCTTTTAATTTCTTGGTATGAAACAACTTTTTAAAAGTCTAAATAAATGTTTTATTTGTGTCTCCTCCCCATCCCCCAATCCCGTTTCGCCTTTACAGAACTATTATCTATTGCCAATATGCAATCTGGATTTCCATATCCCTTCCAAATGTGGATACATGAAGTTTTCTCCCTAGTCCCAGGACCAGAAGAACTTGGAAAATCAGTGTCACCTGGATTCAGAAGTAAGATATTTCAAGACATGTTAGAAAGGCCATACTTGTAGAAATAGCACAATTTTTAAAATATCTATTTGGATAACGGGCCAATTTGGTAAGCTTTTTTTTAAGTGCATGTACTTGATACTTCCTAATAGTCATTTCCTTTTTCCTTTTTTATCTTTGCTTTTTCATCAGACTTTCTTTTGACTTTCTAGCATTAAATTCCAATAGTGTAATAGATTGTTTAGTTCTCCACATGATTTCCAATTTTCTCGGTCATGACTATATCATATTTCAATGATAAGTAATATGCAGTGGTGGTTTGTCATTTGTAATAGTGACAATAATCTTCTTGTCATAGAAGATGCTGCTAGTTCTGTCCTCTTGATTCAAAAGTACAAGAAGAGGCAGAGCCTGACTTGGGTATGAATTCTGATTCAAGAATGGAAGTTGAAAATATGAGCCAACAAATAATAAAGAAATAATTGAGGGGATCTCTAGGTAAAATCACAGAGGAAGCTGTCCTGGGGAGAGTTTTGTCACTTTCAGGGAAAAGCTGGCCTAACCCATGTGGTAGGAGAGAGGACTTCGAGAATCCTCATAGAGTATCGTTATTTCACACATCCTCTGGGCAAAGAAATTTGTACCATCTCTAAGCACATATATGTCAGGCTCTAATTAATATTTAGAAAAATATTGATTCCATTTCCAAAGAGAACATTTTAGAAAAGATACCTAGAGTCGAGGTTGTCCAGTCTTCCGGACAAGGGACAGAGTACTAATCCAATAAGGATCTCAGACTGAAAAAAGGAGGAGGAAGAAGAGGAGTGAGGGTCAATGGGCATGATCATGTTTTCAAGTATCTGAAGGCCAGTCTTGTGGGCCATTAGACTTGCTCTGTGCAGCCCCAGGGACAGAACCCAAAACAATAGGTAGGTGTTTCAGGAGCAAATTTCAGTTCAATGTGAGGAAAGTCAACGTGGAATGGAAAGAAGGTAGTGGGTTTCCTGTGTGTCACTAGAGGCCTTCACTCTTGTTTGTGATGTTAGGTAACAGTTGAACTAGAAGACCTCAGACATCCCCCCCAATACTGACATTTTGTGTTATCCTATAGGTTTTTGAGGCCATGACACTTACATAGCATTCTTGGTGAGAGGCAGCTAGGTGGTACAATGGATAGAGCACAAGGCCTGAAGTCAGGAAGACCCGAGTTCAAATACAGCCTCAGACACTTACTAGCTGTGGGGCCCTAGGGTAAGTTGTTTCAACTCTCTCTTCCTCATTTTCCTCATCTGTAAGATGGGAATGATCATTCCCAATAACTGCCTCCCATGGTGGTTCTGAGATGAAAATGGGAATACGTTGTAAAGTGCTCTGCAAATCTTAAGTGCTTTCCTCTAAAGGTAGACCAGGCAAACCTTTGTGAAAAAGTAGGAATTGCCACATAGAACAGTACCCTTCTTCTCCCATTAGCCAGCACCCTTGCTGTGCCCTAGGATGAGGAGGAGCAAAGGAGTGGAACACTAGCACTAGAGCCTACTACTTTAGGTTTCATAAGACTAGACTGAACAGGGATTGGCATCATTTCTCCAGCCCCTTTTCAACTTTAGTTACTGAGATCCACATTCCCAAACTAGCACTGGAGGATGTCCAGGCAGTGTGAGCGACCTGGACACAGAGTTAGCTTTGGAGTCAAGGAGACCCGAATTCATACCTCAATGATAACAGTTAGAAGCTGTATTAACCACAGAAAAATCACTTCAGTGATAGAGGATACTTCCTGTTGTGGAGTTGCTTATCTGCTTTGGTGGGGAGACTTACCGTGCTGGGAGATCCCAACACTAATGAAATCATAGCTCAGGATCTTGCCTCTATCAGGAAAGGAAAAAATAAAAGAAAACGATGCCTCAGAGATTTGCGTGTGACTAGAAATCCTTTTAACGGTTGATTGAAAATGTATCTGCTCTTTGTGAGTGTGCCTCCAATCCCCTTTCTTTCACTGGAATGTTTAAGTTTCTTAATTGTCCATGACAGAGTGAAGAGTTCAAGTTGAATTCTTAGTGTAAGCCCCAGATCTGAGATAATCCTGATGAAGTGTTACGGGAAGAAGACTTTGAAAAGAACATTCAATACTGAATAGAGAGGAGCAGACATTGAATGAAATGTACAGACATTTTGTGCCCGCCCACGACATGATTTTGGCTGGCAGAAGAAGATGTGAATAGGAGAGAAAATTGGATGAAGAGCCCCAGACCCCCAAAGATGTGTTCTTACTCAGGAGTAGGAAAGGGGGGTAGAAAAAAGGAAACAGGTTCATGAGAGGAGAAAGAGGGGCCAGAGCTTCTGTGGAAATCTGGGTAAGGGAGGAGACAGAACACCAAGGACATCTTGACATGGTGAAACATGTACAAAGAAACCTTTCTGGAATCTATCTAATTCCACTTCATTTTCTAGTCTCTAACTCAAATATAATTACATCACAGAATCCGTTAGGAGGAACCTTAGAGCCCATTAGATCTAATTCGTATATAAATAGTGGTTCCCCCTATAATATGCTCAACAATTGGTCAGGCAACTTTGCTCGATACCTTCTGGTAGGAAGAGTTGGAGGGAAGGGGTCACTATTTTTCAGGGCAGTCTTTCAGTTTGGGATTTTTCTAGTTGTTAGAAAGTTTCTCCTTACTTTAAGCCCAAATTTGCTTGTCTGAAACTTTCCCTCATTGCTTTCAGTTGTACCCTATTGTCTAATTCCTTTGCCACACAAAATCCCTTAAAATAATTGAAGAAAATGCACATGTCCCTTCTCTCTCTCCCAGTAGTCTTTTCTCCTGGCTCAACGTCCTCAGCTTTCTTCAGCTGATCCTCATATAATATGTCTACAAAGCTGTTGTTCATTCTTTAATGTACCAGTGTCTTTCTTGGGAACCAGAATGCATCACTGGTATCGGCAATCATCACATAACAATGGCAAACATTTTCCAAAAATGTTAATATTTATTTTATTTTTGACATTAAAATGCTGTCCTCTATTGCTAATTGGTTAGAGGAGGCCCATGTCTCTGTGGCACAACACTATTAAAAGTACTTATAGGCTATTATTGTTTAAATTACAACTTATATACAGTTCATAGTAGTGCTGGGCCAGGCTTGATTCAGTCCAACCTCATGGTTCTGCCCAAGAATTGGAATGAAGTGAGACTCTTATAGATCACATTTTATTTTTCAAGACATTCGGTTATGCACAACTCTTGGTGACTTCATGGATGATAACATGTCAGGCCCTTCAGTCCTCCATTCTCTCATCTAATGTCTGTCCAAACACATATTTGTTGCTTCCATGACACTTTCCATTTCATCCTTTGCTGTCACCTTCTCTTTTTGCCTTCAAACTTTCCTAGCATCACAGTCCTTTACAATGAGTATGAAGAAGTCAGTCGTTAAGCTTTGGTTTCAATATTGGTTTTGAAATGAATTTATTTCTTTTTTCTTTTTCTTTCTTTACTTTTTGACTAATTTGATCTATTTGTTGTCCAAAGGATTCTCAAAAGTCATCTCCAGCACCACAATTTGAAGACACTGATTTTGTGGCACTCACCTTTCCTAATAGCCCAACTCTCACAGCCATACATTACCAATAGGAAAATCTTAGCTTTGATTTTATAGATTATATGTTAGCAAGATGATGTCTCTGCTTTTTAGTAGGCTGTCAGATTTGCCATAGCTTTCCTTCCAAGAAGTGTCTTTTAATTTCATAGCTGCAATCACCATCTATAGTGATCTTTGAACCCAAGAATATATAAAATATGATTCAGCTTCCATTTTTTCTTCTACTTTACAGGAAGTGATGAAATCATTGTTGTAATCTTAGTTTTTAAGTTTTTTTTTTTTAAGATTAAGCTCCAATTCATCTTTTACCTCTTTTTACCCTCCTCTTTCATCCTTATTAAGAGCCTTCTTAATTCTTTTTTCACTTTTTGCTAATAGAGTGGTATCATCTGCATATATGAGATTGTTGTTATTTCTTCTGACATCCTTAATTCTGGCTTTTGATTCATCCAATCTGGCATTTTGCACGATGCACTCTGCATGTAAGTTAAAGATAAAGGTGACAATATACAGCCTCATTGTACTCCTTTCCCAATCGTAAACCAATCCATTATCCCATGTTTGATTCTAACTCTTGCTTCTTGACCCATATACACGTTCCTTAGGAGATAAATAAGATGATTTGGTACCCCCAACTCTTTGAGGACTTGCCACATTTTGCTGTAATGCACAGAGTCAAAGGTTTAAGTATAAACACAACGGAAACAAATGTTTTTCTGGTACTTCTTTGTTTTGCCCATAACCCAACAAATGTTGGCAATTTGGTCTCTAATTCTTATGCCTCTTCAAAAACAAGCTTTCACTTCCTCACATATTTCTGAAGGGATCTTATAGAATCTTAAGTCAGTATTTTGCTGGCATGTGACAGGTGTACAATTGTTTGGTTATGTGAATATTCTTTAGCATTACCCTTCCTTGGGACTGGGACATAAACGGATCTTTTCCAATCCAATGGCTACTGCTGAGTTTTCCAAATTTGTTGGCATATTAAGTGCAGCACTTAAACAGGATCAACTTTTAGGATTTTATTTGTTATTAGTATTATTATTGTTATTGTTGTTGATTATTATTATTATTATTAGGCAGAAGAGCAGTAAGAGTTAGGCAGTGGGGGTTAAGTGATTTGCCCAGGGTGACACAGCTAGATAGTGTCTGAGGCCAAATTTGAATCTAGGACGTCCTCTCTCTAGGCCTGGCTCTCAATCCACTGAATTACCCAGCTGCCCCCAACTTTTAGGATTTTAAGTAGCACATCTAGAAGTCTATTGCCTCCACTAAGCTTATTGTTAGCAATGCTTTTTAAGACACACTTGACTTTATTCCAGGATATCTGGCTTTAGATCAATAACCATGCCATCATGGCTATTAGTGAAATTAAGTGCTTTCTTGATATCAGTTTTGTATATTCTTGCCATCTCTTATTAATCTATTTTACTTCTTTTAAGTCCCTACCTTTTTGGTCTTTTATCATGCCAGTTTTCATATGAAATGTTTCCTTAATATGTCTAATTTTCTTCAAAAAAATCTCATCTTTCCTATTTTATTGGTGTCTTCTATTTTTTGTTTTGCTCATTTAAGAAAACTTTATCATCAAGAATATCAAGGGAACTAATGAAAAAAAAATGTGAAGGCCTACCAGTATCAGATCTTAAATTGTACTATAAAGTGGTAATCATCAAAACAATATGGTTCTGGCTAAGAGATAGAAAGATGAATCAATGGAATAGCCTCAGAGTAAATGACCTCAGCAAGATGGGTTTAATAAACCCAAAGATCCCAACTTTTGGGACAAGAACCCACTATTTGACAAAAAGTGTTGGGAAAATTGGAAAACAGCATGGGAGAGACTAGGCTTAGATCATCTTCTAATACCCTATACCAAGATAAATTCAGAATGGATAAATGACTCAAATATAAAGAGAGAAATTACAAGTAAATTAAGTGAACATAGAATAGCATACCTGTCAGATCTATGGGAAAGGAAGGAATGTAAGATCAAGCAAGAGATGGAGAATATCACAAAATATAAAATGAATAATTTTGATTACATTAAATTAAAAAGGTTTTGTACAAACAAAACAAATGCAAACAAAATTAGAAGGGAATCAACAAATTGGGGAAAAGATTTATAACAAAAACCTCTGACAAAGGTCTAATTTCTTAAATGTATAAGGACCTAAGCCAACTGTACAAAAAAATCCAGCCATTCCCCAATGGACAAATGGTCAAGGGACATGAATAGGCTGCTTTCACATAAATAAATCAAAACTATCAGTAAACACATGAAAAAGTGTTCTAAATTTCTTATAAGCAGAGAAATGCAAATCAGCACACTGAGGTACCACCTCACACCTAGCAGGTTAGCCTATATAACAATAAAGGAAAATAACAAATGTTGGAGGGCTTATGGCTAATGCATTGCTGGTGGAGTTGTGAATTGATCCAACCATTCTGGAAGGCAATTTGAAACTATGCCCGAAGGACTTTAAAATAATGCATACCCTTTGATCCAGAAATACCACTACTAGGTTTCTACCCTAAAGAGATAATAATGAAAAATATTTGTACAAAAATTGTAGTAACAAAAAATTGGAAAATATAAGGGTGTCCCTTGATTGGGGAATGGCTAAACAAATTGTAGTATAACATGGTGATGGAATATTATTGTGCTGTAAGGAATGATGAACTGGAGGATTTCTATATGTACTGGAAGAATCTCCAGGAACTGATGCAGAGTGAAATGAGCAGAACCAGGAGAACATTATACACAGAAAGTGAAACATTGTATAACAGTTCAATGTAATGGACTTTGCTATAATCCTAAGGGACTTATGAGAAAGAATGTTATCCATATCTAGAGAAATAATTGTGGGTGTAGAAACACAGAAGAAAAACAAATGATGTTTATATGGAGTTTTGGTTTTAAAAGATTGTTTTATTGCAAAAATGAATAATATGGAAATAGGTTTAAGTGATAACATTTGTATAACCAAGTGGAGGTGTTTATTGGATTCAGGAGAGGGGAGGAAAGACAAGAGGGAAACAAAACAAAATATGAAAGCATGGAAAAAATTTTTTAATAAAAAATAAAATAAAATAGCAAAAGAGCCCAAAAAATAAAGAAAAAGAAAACCTTATCTCTCTCTGCAATTCTCTGGAATTCCGCATTCAATTGGGTATATCTTTCCCTTTCTCCTTTCTTTTTTGCTTTCCTTCTTTCCTCAGTTATTTGTAAAGCCTCATCAGACAGCCATTTTGCTTTCTTGCTGTTTTTTCCTTTGGAATTTTTGTTGTTGTTGTTGTTGCTGCTGCCTTTTTGCAATACTGCAAACCTTTGTCCATAATTCTTCAGGCACTCTATCTACGAGATAAAATCTTTTGAATTTCTTTATCACCTCACCTTCATATTCATAAGAGATGTTATTTATGTCTTTTCTATATGATATGATGGTTTTCCTTACTTTATTCAATTTGGAAATCTAAATTTTGCAATAAGAAGCTCATGATCTGAGCTGCGTTGAGCTCCAAGCCTTGTTTTAACTGACTGCATGGGGCTTCTCTATTTTGGCTGTCAAGTAAATAATCAATATCAAATCAGGTATTGACCATGTGATGCTCATATGTAAAGCCACCTTTGGGGTTGTTGAGAATCTGCCTTGCTTCAGGTTGTGCTCCAAGGTCAAACTAGCTTGTTCCAATTATCTTTTCATTTCCTACTTTAGCATTGCATCCCCTATGATAAGTAGGACATTCTCTGAATCATGCCCAGTGGTTTATGTAGCCAGTTTCCCTCTTTTGGGGGGGGGGGGGGTTAAGAAACGACTCTATTTCTTACCTAATGCTTTATGCTTGACTAGGGGTGGGGAATCATATTAGATGCGGTGGATCTTCATAGAGTTCTTCACTTCTGCTTGGCAGTACTAGTTGGAGCATCCACTTGTTTCCCTGTGATTTGGAATCATTTGCCTTGGATTCGAACAGAAATAAGGCATTGCTCCCACTACGTGGTGGTCGGGTTTCGTTCTTCAGGTTTTCTTAAGGGCTCTCAAAGCTCTGAAAAGCCATGTATCCCGCCAGGGCTTCTATTTGCTACCTTTGCTATATAATGATAATCATTTGGTCTACATTTTCTTTTAGGACTCAAAGACTTCTAAGGGTTTGATGGAGACTTTACAACTCTCCAGACCATTGCTCTGCAATGACGTTTTGAATACTAGATCTTTGGGATTATGGTACTTGCAGCAACATGGGGCTTCAGCCAACATCAGCAGCCGTCATACTAAGAAGCCCACCCTAAGCCCTGCCTTAAATTAAAGCAAGCAGTACAGGAAGAGAGAGCATCCTGAATGGAAAAATCGAAGGAAAAGAGTATCCGTGGCTTAAGACACAGTATAGCAGGGCCTAGCCATGCAGTCCTTTCTAGTGATTCCAGTGATTCATCAGAAACCAAAAGACTTCATACTTCTAAGGTCATTAAAAAGGCCAGTCAGGTAAAGAGACCAAGTACTGTCATTGTACGTAAAAGATCCAGTAGGGAAAGTGCATCTAGTGGTACAGACAGCCATCCTATCATCCCCCCGCGAAGACCAGCTTTTAAACTGTGCTATATCTGTGGAAGAGAATTTGGCTCTCTGTCCCTTGCCATCCATGAGCCCCAGTGCCTGCGGAAGTGGCATAATGAAAACAACAAGTTGCCCAGACACCTAAAGAGACAACCGCCCAGAAAACCCCAACCCCTCGGCACGGCTGTCTCTAACAATCTGCACTCTCTCCAAAAAGCTGCCTTGCAGAATGGTCAGCCTCAGCAATTGCCTTGTGAATACTGTGGGCAAACTTTCTGGCCGGTTGATCTTGCCATCCACCAAAGAACTTGTAAGCAAAGTCCTCCTACCAAGAAGGACATGTTTGTTGAATTCATGTTCCTACCCAGGACTGCCATCTGTTACATCTGTGGCCAGAAGTTTGTCAGCCAGGACCTTCCTGCCCATGAGGCCGAGTGCCTGGAGAAATGGAAAGCAGAGAACGATCGACTCCCCGAAGAGCTTCGCCAGATGCCCCCTCAGAAACCGCAGCAGTTTCCAAATAATCTAGACAAGCCTGAGAAAAAAGCAAGTTCCAACGACCGTCCCAAGGACGAGCCCATCGTTTGCTCCCTGTGTCACAAGCCCGTGAAGGCAGATCGTTTTCAAGTACACCAGAAATTTTGCAAAGGGCAAGTGTCTGGGACTGGCACCTATGAAAGTGGGGCCAAAATGGCAGAGGCAGTCAAAATACATCCACAAACCAGCAAGGCAGGATCCTCACCACCTGACAAGGTAATCCCTTGTCCCTAAAGCATACTAATGGGGCCTGGTGACTCTTTCATGACTCTGAAAGAAACTCTTCTCCTGGACAACTTCTTAAAATGTCTAACTTGTCTCTTAAGGGACCCTCGGTGAGCCTGAGGGGAGGCGTCATGCTTTCTATAGCAGAGAAATCATGATTTGCCTGTTGTTTCTTCATTCTCCGAATCTTTACTGTCAAAAGGAAGAAGAAGAAGAAAGCTGGACACTATCCCTTGGTATTGCTCTTTATCTCTGGGAGAGGCTGTTGTTGGCAAATGAGTCATTGATGCTGTGTCTGTGTCGAGAAGTTATAACGCCCATTTCAATAGCCAGGATTCACTGTGGTTTAGTTCAGTATTTGCTTTTGGCAAAACTTAGTTATGTTGAGATTATTTGACTAAAATAGAATCTGTGTCAAAAATCCCAGATGACTAAAGCAATACACACTAGAGGACTTTGGGTAACTCACAGACCTACATTTTTGAAAATAGTCAACAGACAGTTAAATAAAATGAAGGCTCTGCTTTGACACAGCCATTATTTCATGTTCAGGAGGAAAGGAAGCTTCGAGGAAGGGAAGAAGCATCTGTACAGTCCTACTATGTTCCAGGCACTTTGTGCCTTATAAGTGCTGCACAAATATTATCTTGTTTGATCCTCACAGTAACCCTTTGGTGTAGGTATTGTTACCCCCCTTTAAAGAAGAAACTGAAGCCTCCTGAAGGTCAGCCCAGTGACATAGCTAGTAAGATTCTGAGGTTGGATTTGAACTTGGGTTTTCTTCATTCCAGACCTCGCACTATATCCACTATGCCATCTAGCCAATCTGGCAGGCTAATATTAAAGACATTCTGTGTACTAGCTAAGTGCTCTCTGTTGCTATAAGAGAGAGCCCCAATCCCTCCCTTTCACTGACTCTCATGCTCCTAGATTGGGAATGGGCCTTGTTCTCCCCTGGACTATGCCCGGTGGTTATTACATCAAGTTTCCCTATCTTTGGGGGCTAAAGAACTACAGTGGTACCTTTACACATGAGTTTGATTCATTCCATCGCCAAGCTCATAGCCCAATTTGCTCATGTGTCAAATCAAATGTCCCCATTTAAATTAATGGAAATGCAATTAATCTATTCTGCCCCCAAAACAAAATTGTTTGTTTATGCTTTTAAATATGAAAATGTATTTTATAAATAACAAATAAATATATTTATAGATAATAAGAAAGAATGTAAAGAAATAAACTTGCTTTATGAAATGTTATTTACACACTTAACACTATATTTAAATGCAAAATTGACCTTACACATTACTTGTGATATGCAACTTTATTGCTAGCCTTAATTGCTATTTTTTTACTTTACTTATCATTTTCTTCAAATTTTGGCTTTTTTGCCACACTTTCCTCTATTTCACTTAGAGGCCGTTTCGACAAAAACCTTTCCTTGGAAGTTTGTTTCTTCCTCCCTTTCAGAATGTTTCCATGTGTGAAACAAGTGTTGTCACACAGCTCCAATGCATGACCTGTTGCAACTTTCTCTAGGTGTGTCTTTTTTTTCTAGTGCTCTTATTTATTTATTTATTTAAAATCTTTTGCCATGATTACATGATTTACAATTTTTCCCACCCCTCTTCCCTCCCTGACAAGCAGTTCCACTGGGCTGTACATGTATCATTGTTCAAAACCTATTTCCATGTAATTCCTATTTTCAATAGAGTGATCTTTTAACATCAAAAGCCCAATCATATCCCCTTCAAATTACATGATCAATCATATGTTTTTCTTCTGCATTTCTGTTCCCACAGTTCTTTGTCTGGATGTGGATAACGTTCTTTCTCCCAAGTTCCTCTGGATTGTCCTGGGTCATTGCATTGCTGCTAGTAGAAAAGTCTATTACATTCAATTGTGCCACAATGTATCAGTCTCTGTGTACAATGTTCTCCTGCTTTTGCTCCTTTCACTCTGTATCACTTCCTGGAGGTCTTTCCAGTTCACATGGAATCCCTCCAGTTCATCATTTCTTTCAGCACAATAATATTCCATCCCTATCAGATACCACAATTTGTTCAGCCATTTCCTAATTGATGGACACCCCTTTATTTTCCAATTTTTTGCCATCACAAAGAGCACAGCTATAAATATTTTCGTACAAGTATTTTTCCTTATCTCTTTGGGGTATAAACCCAGCAGTGGTGTGGATGGATCCAAGGGCAGCCATTCTTTTAAATTCCTTTGCTCATAATTCCAAATTGCCTTCCAGAATGTTTGGACCAATTCACAAATCCACCAGCAGTGCATTAGTTTCTCAATTTTGCTACATTCCCTCCAACATTTATCAATTTTCTTTGCTGCCATATTGGCCAGTCTCCTAGGTATGAGATGGTACCTCAAAGTTGTTTTTATTTGCATTTCTCTAAACAGGAGTGATTTAGAACACGTTTTCATGTACTTATTGATAGTTTTGATTTCCTCAGTGAAAACTGCCTAGTCATGTCCTTGGACCATTTGTCGACTGGGAAATGGCTTGATTTTTTGCAAATTTGAATTAGTTCCTAATGTATTTGGGAAATTAAACTTTTGTCAGAGAGTTTTAGTATAAAAATTTTTTCCTAGCTTGTTTCTTTACTTCTAATTTTGGTTACATTGATTTTGTTTGTAAAAAACTTTTAAATTTGATGTAATCAAATTCATTCAGTTTACATTTTGCAGTGTTCTCTATCTCTTGCTTGGTCTTCAATTCTTCCTTTCCCACCAATCTGACAGGTATACTAGTCTATGTTCACCTAATTTATTTATGATTTCACTCTTTATATTTAAGTCATTTACCCATTTTGAAATTATCTTGGTATAGGGTTGATGTTGATCAGGTATCTCTTTTCAATAAACTGTTTAATTTTTTCCCAAATCTTCAACATTTCCTTAATCTCGCTTGTACTGATTACCTCATCCATCTCGGGCTCCTCCCCACTAATTTCCTGCAAAACCTCTGTATGCTGCTGCTGCTGTAACTCCTTCAATTCCTCCATAGTCAGAACACATGGTAAAAAGTTAAGAAATTTGCCCAAATAACTGATAAAAAAGACAAAAAAAAAAGAAGAAACCAAAAGCAATTCAATACAGATGCTCCCACGGCCAGATAAACACTGAACTAAATGAGACAGCCTCGTGTAACTTGTGAAACCGAAAATTCGGCAGGCTATGTAGTGGAGAGTGGCGGAAGCTCGTGATTCAAATATCCTATCCTGACTTAAAGCAAAAAATCCCGATCGTGACTGCTCATGTCTCAAATTGCTCGTGAATTAAGGTGAGCGTGTATCAAGGTACCACTGTACTCTACTTTTTACCCTAATCCTTTATGGTTGACTACAGATGGGGGAATCAAATTGTGAGGGCAGGGGGTGAATGTCCAAAGGGCCCTACCCTCCTTCCATGCCATGGTGAGCCTCAGCTTACCTTCTATTGCTTGCTTGCTGAAATGCTGACTAGCAGATCAGTCAATAATCAACCAAATTGGGTGATTTGATTCTTGGGGGAATCCTGAAATGTACAAGTAATTTTTCAGAATAAAATAGTAATGATTTATGATTTTTTCATCTCCATGGTTTTGTTCTTCTTTAGTAGTTTTCTGTTTCTTTGGGTCAAAGGTATTCCTTTTCTTCTAATTTTTTAGAATAAAAGCAATATGTTTTTTAATTAAGAAAATCCCCAAAGGATTACATTGAAATACCAGAAAAAAATTAAGATAATATATAGTTTTGAAGTGAACACTTATGAAAGACCTGGAGTCAGTACAACCCTGTGACCCTGAACAACTCATTTCACTGTTTGTCTGTTTCTTCATCTGTCTAATGGGGAAAATAAAAGCGCCTACATTCCAAGATTGTTGTGAGGATCAAATAAAATAATAATTGGTGGCTGGGTGGCTCAGTAGATTGAGAGTCAGACCCAGAGATGGGAAGTCCTGGGTTCAAATCTGACCTCAGACACTTCCTAGCTGTGTGATCCTGGGCAAGTCACTTGACCCCCATTGCCTAGCCCTTACCACTCTTCTGCCTTAGAACCAATACCCAGTATTGATACCAAGACAGAAGGTAAAGGTTTTAAATTTTTTTTAATAAAATAAAAGAAATAATAATTAGGTCAGTTAGGTCTGGTATAAATGAAGTGCTATATAAACATTAGTGATTGTTATTATTATTGTTAATTTTCTTTTATACCAAAAATCCCAAGTTCAAAGTGTGGCACACAAAGTCACGGTAGAAAGGTTGCTTCTATTTTTTCCTTACTTTTTTAGAATTTCATTATTCATCCATGATATTATATAATGTGAATTCATCAAGAGACAGAATCAGAGAGGAAAGATGGGTAAAAAAGAGATGTAGAGAAAATGACAGGCAGAGATGGAGAGAGGAAGGGGAGAGAGAAGGGATGAAAAAAGATAGAAAGGGAAAGAAAGGAGAGGAGAAACAGAGAAAGAGTTAGAAAATAAGTTCCTGTATATATTATATAGAGAGAGACATAACTTCATTCTTTGTACTTTTCTCCCCAAATACCTACTACAGACTGGTCCTACTGAGCAGGAAATGTTTGTTGAATTCATGTTCCTACCAAGGACAATCAACTGTTACATCTGTAACCAGAAGATTTTCGTGGAGGCCTTTCTTGCCCATGAGGTGCAGTGTCTGGAGAAATGGAAAGAAGAAAACGATCAACTCCCTGAAGAGCAACGCCAGACACCCCCTCAGAGGCCAGAGCATTTTGCAAGTGAACTAGCTCTGTCGAGGAAAAAACCAAGTCCCAATCCTGAGGATGACCTGGTTGTTTGCTTCCGTTGTCACAACACCGTAAACCGAAATGATTTTAATGAACACCAAAAAACTTGCCAATTTCAAGGCTCTGAGTCTGCCAATGCAGAATCCTCACCACCCAACGAGGTAATCCCTTGTCCAGAAAGCATACTAATGGGTGCTGGTGATACTTTTCATGACTCTGAAAGAAACTCTTTTCCTGGACAACTTCTTAAAATGTCTAACTTGTCTCTTAAGGGACCCTCGGTGAACCAGAGGCAAGGGTGTCCTGCTTCCTATAGCAGAGAAATCATGACTCCTCTTGTTTCTTCCTTCTCTGAATCTTTACTGTCAAAGGGAAGGAGAAGAAAGATGGAAACTTTGTTCTTTATTATTTTTATATATATTTTTATATATATAATTATTCTTTATCTCTGGGAGAGGCTGTTGTTGGCAAATGAGTCATTAATGCTGTGTCTGAGTTGAGAAGTTCTAGCTCCCATTTCGATAGCCAGGAGTCACTGTGGTTTATTTCAGTCATCTGGATTAGGAATTGACTTTTGGTAATACTTAGTTACTAATACTTAGTTATGCTGAGTTTAATAGCCTAAAATAGAATCTGTGTCAAAAATCACAGATGACAAAAGCAAAACACATTAAAGTACTTTTGGTAACTCGCAGACCAAAGTTTGAAGCCATTAAATTTTTTTTTTAAATACTCAACAGAGAATTAATAAAATGAAGGATATACTTTGACACAGCTGTTACTTCATGTTCAGGAGGAAAGAAAGGGGAAAGGAATAAACATCGATATCGTCCTACTATGTTCCAGGCACTTTGTGCTAAGTGCTACACAAATGTTATCTCCTTTGATCCTCACAATAACCCTTTGATGTAGGTATTGTTACCCCCCTTTAAAGAAGAAACTGAGGCCTCCTGGAGGTCAGCCCAGTGACATAGCTAGTAAGATTCTGAGGTTGGATTTGAACTTGGGTTTTCCTGATTCCAGACCTTGCACTCTATCCACTATGCCGTCTAGCCAATCTAGCAGGCTAATATTAGAGACATTCTATGTGCTAGCTAAGTGTTCTTCATTGCTACAAGAGATAGCCCGAGTCCCTCCCTTCCACTGAATCTCCTGCTCCTGCAACATGAATAGGTCTTGTTCTCCCCTGGACCAAGCCCGGTGGTTATTACATCAAATTTCCCTATCTTGGGGGCCTAAAGAACTACTCTACTTTTTACCCAACCCTTTAGGGTTGACTAGAGATGGGGGAATGAGATTGTAAGGGCTGGGGGTGAATGTCCAAAGGGCCCTGCCTGCCTTTGATGCCATAGTGAGCCTCAGGTTGCCTTCTAGTGTGTGCTTGCTGAAATGCTGATTTGCAGATCAATCCATAAACAGTCAAATTGGGTGATTTGTCTAAGTGGGGAATCCTGGATGTACAAGTACATTTTTGGAATAAAATAATAATGATCTATGATTTTTTATCTATGTTCTCCTTTTATTCCCATGTTCTACACTGAAAGCTATATATTTTTGAATTTAGAAAATCCCCCAAAGATTACATTGAAACCCCAGAAAAAGTTAAGATACTGTATAGTTTTGAAGTGAACACTTAATGAAAGAACTCATGGAACGACTGAGTGGTATAATGGATAGACCATTTGGCCTGGAGTCAGGAAGACTAAGACATGTATAAGCCCTGTGACCTGGAACATACCACTTTGCCTCCATTTCTCTCAGTTTCCTTTTCTGAATAATGGGAACAATAACAGCACCTACTTTCTAAAATTGTTGTGAGGATCAAAGGAAATAATAATTAGGACAGTGTCTGGTATATGTGATAAACTATGAAAATATTAGTTATTACTAGAATTATTATTAATTATTTGTATACCAAAAAATCCCAAATTCTAAGTGTGGCACAAAAAGGCACTGTAGAAAGCTTGTTTCTCTTTTTGTACTTAGGTTTTTAGAAGGTCTTTATTCATCCATGATATTATGTAATCTGAATTCAAGAGAGACAGTATCAGAGAGGAAAGAAGGGGAAGAGAGAGGAAGAGAGAGTCCAAGATCTACCCCCCAGTAGTGAGAGTAGGCCCTAGTAAAATCTAAGCCATAGTCTGGACAGAATCACTCATCACATGAGGCCCCCAAACCCCTCCTTTTCACTCCTCCCCGATGTGCCTGGTAAATAACTGGTTGTTCTAGACAATCCCACTGAAGCAATTTTTTTCCCCCTGGGAATCTGGACTAGATGGTTACATATTTACCTGTCATGTTTTATCTATAGAAAACTCTGCTTAGAGCCACTGAGGTAATCTACATCCATTGTCTCTACTTTGTAAATCATTACTGACCATTATCTATGCAGAAGGCATACCTAATCTAATCCCTTGGCATATGTCACTTTCCCTATAAAGTGTGTACCCCAAATCATTAAACTTTGTTACTGATCAGCCAAGTGTTCTCTGTCAGTCTGTCAGTTTGAGCCTCCTGTAATACCAGAATGATTTCTCTCATCCAGGTTCATCTACCCATCATTAATTTGTTGATCAGATCTCAACACTGAGACAGAAAATGATGGAGAGATGGAGAGAGGAAGGAGTAGAGAGAAGGGAATAAAGAAAGAGATATAAAGGGAAAGAAAAGAGAGGAGAAACAGAGAAAGAATTAGAATAGAAGTTCCTTGTGTATAGATATTATTTCATTCTTTGTACTTTTCTCCCCAAATACTTACTACAGACTGGTCCTACCGAGCAGGAAATGTTTGTTGAATTCATGTTCCTACCAAGGATGATCACCTGTTACATCTGTAACCAGAAGATTGTCGTGGAGGCCTTTCTTGCCCATGAGGTGCAGTGTCTGGAGAAATGGAATGAAGAAAACGATCAACTCCCTGAAGAGCAACGCCAGACACCTCCTCAGAGGCCAGAGCATTTTACAAGTGAACTAGCTCTATGGAGGAAAAAACCAAGTCCCAATCCTGAGGATGACCTGGTTGTTTGCTTCCGTTGTCACAACACCATAAACCGATATGATTTTAATGAACACCAAAAAGCTTGCCAATTTCAAAGCTCTGAGTCTGCCAATGCAGAATCCTCGCCACCCAACGAGGTAATCCCTTGCCCAGAAAGCATACTAATGGGTGCTGGTGATACTTTTCATGACTCTGAAAGAAACTCTTCTCCCGGACAACTTCTTAAAATGTCTAACTTGTCTCTTAAGGGACCCTCGGTGAACCAGAGGCAAGAGTGTCCTGCTTCCTATAGCAGAGAAATCATGACTCCTCTTGTTTCTTCCTTCTCTGAATCTTTACTGTCAAAGGGAAGGAGAAGAAAGATGGAAACTCTGTTCCCCGGTATTATTCTTTATCTGTGGGAGAAGCTGTTTATTACAAATGAGTCATTAATACTGTGTCTGTGTTAAAAAAGATATTTTTCATGTTTCAATTTCAATTTTATTTCAATAGCCAAGATTTACTGTGGTTTGTTTCCATTATAAGCAGTAGGAATTGGTTTTTGACCCCATTTAGTTAGTCATACTTAGTTATATTGAATTTAATAGCCTAAAATAGAATCTATGTGAAAAATCACAGATGCCCAAAGCAATACACATTACAGTCCTTTTGGTAACTGGCACACCTCTTTTTTGAAGCCATTTAAAAATATTTCTTTTTTCAATAGTCAACAGAGAATTAATAAAATGAAGGATATACTTTGACACAACTGTTACTTCATGTCCAGGATGAAAGGAAGGGGGAAGGGAATACAGATCTATATAGTCCTGCTGTGTTCTAGGTAGTATGTGCTAAGTACAGTACATATATTATCTCAACTAATCCTAACAGTAACCCTTTGGTGTAGTTATTGTTATCTCCCTTTAAAGAAAGAATTGAGTCCTCCTGAAGTTCAGCCCAGTGGCATAGCTTGTCGTTTTGAGCTTGGATTTGAATTTGGGTTTTCCTGATGCCAGACCTTGCACTCGATCCATTATGCCATCTAGCCAATCTGGCAGGCTAATACTCTCTGTGTTAGCTAAGTGCTCTTCATTGTAACAAGATATAGGCCACGTCCCTCTCTTCAGTGAGTTTCGTGCTCCTGGGAAGGGAATGGACCTTGTTCTCCCCTGGCCCATGCCTGGTGTTTATTAAATCAAGTTTCCCTATCTTTGTGGGAAAAAGAACTACACTACTTTTTACCCAACCCTTTAGGATTGACTAGAATGGGGGAATCAGATTGTGAGGGGGGAGAGGGGGGTGAATGCCTGAAGGGCCCTGCCCTCATCTGATGTCATAATGAGCTTCAGCTTACCTTCTTAGGGCTTGCTTGCTTGCTGAAATGCTGATTAGGAGATCACTCAATTGAATTGGGTGATTTGACTGAGTGGGGAACCCTGAAATGTGAAAGTAATTTTTCAAGATCAAATAGTAATGATTTAAGATTTTTTTTCTGTATAGTTTTTTCTGATCTCCTTTTCTCCCAGTTTTTACACTGAAAGCCATATATTTTTGAATTTAGAAAATCCCCAAAAGATTACATTGAAACACCAGAAACAGTTAAAATACTGTATAGTTTTGAGGTGAATACTTAATGAAAGAACTGAAGGGACAACTAAGTGGTACAATGGATAGAACATCTAACCTGGAGTCAGGAAAACCTCAGACATTGTCAGGGGCAAAATTTAGGGTTGAGATTGAATATATTATTTAGTTGGTTGCCAGGAATATAAATTCTAAGTCCCAATGAAATATTCAAGTCAGAATGGAATTTTATGGTGCTTTATTTACAATAGAAAGAAGAAATTAAGAATGAAGGAGAGAGAGAGAAAAGGGAAGAAGATCTTCTCCAGCCTGGTCTGAGCCAGGGGAGTGCAGAAACACTTCCTGTGTCTCACATGTACCAATGGTGGCTTAAACTTAGCTTTGGACAGCCCAGGGGGTCAGTCAGTTGTTTCTGATTTATAATTTGCTAGCATACTCAGGTCATAGACCTTCCCCCCCACACACACACACAATCCTTAAATGGGGGTGTATACACTCCTGGTTGGTAAAATTCTAAAGATTAAGCAGGGTGGAGTACAATTCACAACATGTGCAAGCCATGTGACCTGGAACAAGACATTTCACCTCTGTTTATCAAAGTTTCCTCTTCTGTATAATGGTGACAATAAGAGTGTCTATTTTCTAAGATTGCTTTGAGAATATAATGAAATAATTAGTACAGTGTCTGGTATATATGAAATGCTGTATAAATATTTGCCATTACTAGAATTATTATAAATTTTCTGATATACCAAAAAATCCCAAATTCTTTTTTTTTCTTTAACCCTTACCTTCTGTCTTGGAGTCAATACTGTGTATTGGCTCCAAGGCAGAAGAGTGGTAAGGGCTAGGCAATGGGGGTCAAGTGACTTGCCCAGGGTCACACAGCTAGGAAGTGGCTGAGGCCAGATTTGAACCTAGGACCTCCCATCTCTAGGCCAGGCTCTCAATCCACTGAGATACCCAGCTGCCCCCAAAAATCCCAAATTCTAAGTGTGGCACAAAAAGGCACTGTAGAAATTTTGTTTCTCTTTTTGTACTTAGGTTTTTAGAAAGTCTTTATTCATCCATGATATTATGTAATCTGAATTCATCAAGAGAGACAGTATCAGAGAGGAAAGAAGGGGAAGAGAGAGGAAGAGAGAGACCAAGATCTATCCCCCTAGTAGTGAGAGTAGGCCCTAGTAAAATCTAAGCCATAGTCTGGACAGAATCACTCATCACATGAGGCCCCCAAACCCCTCCTTTTTACCCCTCCCTGATATGCTCAGTAAATAACTGGTTGTTCTAGACAATCCCACTGAAGCAATCCCCCCCCCCCCCGAGAATCTGAACTAAATGGTTACATATTTACTGGTGACTTATTTTACTATAGAAAACTCTGCTTAGAGTCACTGAAGTAATCTACATCCATTGTCTCTATCTTGTAAATTATTACGAACCATTGTCTATGCAGAAGGCTTACCTAATCCCTAGGCATATGTCACCTTCCCTATAAAGTATGTACCCCAAATCATTAAACTTTGTCACAGATCAGCAAGAAGTCTTTGTGTGTCTGTCTTTCAGTCTGTCAGTTTGAGCCTCCTGTAATACCAGAATGATTTCTCTCATCCAGGTTCATCTACCCATCATTAATTTGTTGATCAGATCTCAACACTGAGACAGAAAATGATGGAGAGATGGAGAGAGGAAGGAGTAGAGAGAAGGGAATAAAGAAAGAGATATGAAGGGAAAGAAAAGAGAGGAGAAACAGAGAAAGAATTAGAATAGAAGTTCCTTGTGTATAGATATTATTTCATTCTTTGTACTTTTCTCCCCAAATACCTACTACAGACTGGTCCTACTGAGCAGGAAATGTTTGTTGAATTCATGTTTCTACCAAGGACGATCAACTGTTACATCTGTAACCAGAAGATTTTCGTGGAGGCCTTTCTTGACCATGAGGTGCAGTGTCTGGAGAAATGGAAAGAAGAAAACGATCAACTCCCTGAAGAGCAACGCCAGACACCTCCTCAGAGGCCAGAGCATTTTGCAAGTGAACTAGCTCTGTCGAGGAAAAAACCAAGTCCCAATCCTGAGGATGACCTGGTTGTTTGCTCCCGTTGTCACAACACCGTAAACCGATATGATTTTTATGAACACCAAAAAACTTGCCAATTTCAAGGCTCTGAGTCTGCCAATGCAGAATCCTCACCACCCACCGAGGTAATCCCTTGCCCAGAAAGCATACTAATGGGTGCTGGTGATACTTTTCATGACTCTGAAAGAAACTCTTTTCCTGGACAACTTCTTAAAATGTCTAACTTGTCTCTTAAGGGAGCCTCGGTGAACCAGAGGGGAGGGTGTCCTGCTTCCTGTAGCAGAGAAATCATGACTCCTCTTGTTTCTTCCTTCTCTGAATCTTTACTGTCAAAGGGAAGGAGAAGAAAGATGGAAACTCTGTTCCCCGGTATTATTCTTTATCTCTGGGAGAGGCTGTTTTTGGCAAATGAGTCATTAATGCTGTGTCTGAGTTGAGAAGTTCTAGCTCCCATTTCGATAGCCAAAATTCATTGTGGTTTATTTCAGTCATCTGGATTAGGAATTGACTTTTGGTAAAACTTAGTAACATTTAATTATGTTCAGTTCATTTGTCTAAAATAAAATCTGTGTCAAAAATCACAGATGACTAAAGCAATACACATTAGAGTTCATTTGGGAACTCACAGACCACTGTTTGAAGCCATTAAATTTTTTTTTAAATAGTCAACAGAGAGTTAATAAAATGAAGTACTTACTTTGACACAGCTGTTACTTCATGTTCAGGAAGAAAGAAAGGGGAAAAGAATAAACATCTATATAGTCCTACTATGTTCCAGGCACTTTGTGCTAAGTACTGAACAAATATTATCTCATCTAATCCTCATGATCATCCTTTGATGTGGGTATTGTTATCCCCATTTAAAGAAGAAACTGAGGCCTCCTGGAGGTCAGCCCAGTGACATAGCTAGTAAGATTCTGAGGTTGGATTTGAACTTGGGTTTTCCTGATTCCAGACCTTGCACTCTATCCACTATTCCATCTAGCCAATCTAGCAGGCTAATATTAAAGACATTCTGTGTGCTAGCTAAGTGTTCTTCATTGCTACAAGAGATAACCCGAGTCCCTCCCTTCCACTGAATCTCCTGCTCCTGCAATATGAATGGGTCTTGTTCTCCCCTGGACCAGCCCAGTGGTTATTACATCAAGTTTTCCTTTCTTTGTGGAGTAATTCTTTAGCGACTCTACTTTTTACCCAGCCATTTAAGGTTGACTAGAGATGGGGGAATGAGATTGTAAGGGCTGGGGGTGAATGTCTAAAGAGTCCTGCCCTCCTTTGATGCCATAGTTAGCCTCAACTTACCTTCTATGACTTGCTTGCTCAAATGCTGATTAGGAGATCAGTCCATAATCAAATAAATTGTGTGATATGACTGAATGGGGAATCCTGAAATGTACAAGTAATTTTTTAACACAAAACAGCAATGATTTTTTACTTTTTCATCTCCTTGGTTTCTGTTCTTCTTTTCTTCCAGTTCTTTTCAGAGAAACCCTGATATTTTAAAATTCAGAAAATCCCCAAAGGATTACATTGAAACACCAGAAAAAGTTAAGATATTGTATTAATTTTAAGTGAACACTTAATGAAAGAAGTCAAGAGCCAACTAAGTCATACAAAGGATAGAACACTTGACCTGAAGTCAGAAAGACCTCAGACATGTACAAAAATGTGACCTGGAACAAGTCACTTCACCTCTGTTTACCAAAGTTTCCTCTTCTGTAAAATGTGGATAATAATAGAGCCTAATTTCCATGTATATTGTGAGAATATAATGAAATAATTACTAGGACAGTGCCTGGTATATATGAAATGCTATATAAATATTTGCTATTGCTATAATTATTATGAATTTTCTTGTATACCAAAAAGTCCCAAATTCTAAGTGTGGCACAAAAAGGCACTGTAGAAAGCTTGTTTCTCTTTTTGTACTTAGGTTTTTAGAATGTCTTTATTCATCCATGATATCATGTAAACTGAATTCATTAAGAGAAACAATATCAGAGAGGAAAGAGGGGAAAGAGAGAGGAAGAGAGAGACCCCCCAGTAGTGAAAGTAGACCCTAGTAAAATCAAAGCCATGGTCTGGACAGAATCACTCATCACATGAGGCCCCCAAACTCCTCCTTTTCATCCCTCCCTGATATGCTCAGTAAATAACTGGTTGTTCTAGACAATCCCACTGAAGCAATTCCCCCCTCCACACCCCCCCCCCGAGAATCTGAACTAAATGGTTACATATTTACTGGTGACTTATTTTCCTATAGAAAACTCTGCTTAGAGTCACGGAAGTACTCTACATCCATTGTCTCTATCTTGTAAATTATTATGAACCATTGTCTATGCAGAAGGCTTACCTAATCCCTTGGTGTATGTCACCTTCCCTATAAAGTATGTACCCCAAATCACTAAACTTTGTCACTGATCAGCAAGAAGTCTCTGTGTGTCTGTCTTTCAGTCTGTCACTTCGATCCTCCTGTAATCCCAGAATGATTTCTCTCATCCAGGTTCATCTACCCACCAGTAATTTGTTGATCAGATCTTGACACCGAGAGACAGACAAAGACAGTCATAAATAGAGAAAAAAAGGGGAGAGAAAAGGAAGTAAAGAAAGAGATGGGGGGGGGGAGGAGAGGAGAAAGACAGAGAAAGAGTTAGAATAGAAGTTCCTTGTGTATAGATATTATTTCATTCTTTGTACTTTTCTCCCTAAATACCTACTACAGACTGGTCCTACCGAGCAGGAAATGTTTGTTGAATTCATGTTCCTACCAAGGACAATCAACTGTTACATCTGTGACCAGAAGATTGTCGTGGAGGCCTTTCTTGCCCATGAGGTGCAGTGTCTGGAGAAATGGAATGAAGAAAACGATCAACTCCCTGAAGAGCAACGCCAGACACCCCCTCAGAGGCCAGAGCATTTTGCAAGTGAACTAGCTCTGTCGAGGAAAAAACCAAGTCCCAATCCTGAGGATGACCTGGTTGTTTGCTCCCGTTGTCATAACACCGTAAACCGATATGATTTTTATGAACACCAAAAAACTTGCCAATTTCAAGGCTCTGAGTCTGCCAATGCAGAATCCTCACCACCCAACGAGGTAATCCCTTGCCCAGAAAGCATACTAATGGGTGTTGGTGATACTTTTCATGACTCTGAAAGAAACTCTTCTCCTAGACAACTTCTATTTTTTTTTAAAAACCCTTACCTTCCGCCTTGGAGTCAATACCGCCTTGGAGTCAATACCGCCTTGGAGCCAATACTGTGTATTGGCTCCAAGGCAGAAGAGTGGTACGGGCTAGGCAATGGGGGTCAAGTGACTTGCCCAGGGTCACACAGCTGGGAAGTGTCTGAGGCCGGATTTGAACCTAGAACCTCCCGTCTCTAGGGCTAGCTCTCAATCCACTGAGCTACCCAGCTGCCCCCTAGACAACTTCTTAAAATGTCTTACTTGTCTCTTAAGGGACCCTTGGTGAACCAGAGGCAAGGGTGTCCTGCTTCCTATAGCAGAGAAATCATGATTTTCCTCTTGTTTCTTCATTCTCTGAATCTTTACTGTCAAAGAGAAGAAGAAAGATGGAAACTCTGTTCCCTGGTATTATTCTTTATCTGTTTTTGGGAGAGGCTGTTGTTGGCAAATGAGTCATTAATGCTGTGTCTGAGTTGAGAAGTTCTAGCTCCCATTTTGATAGCCAGGAGTCACTGTGGTTTATTTCAGTCATCTGGATTAGGAATTGACTTTTGGTAAAACTTAGTAACATTTAATTATGTTCAGTTCATTTGTCTAAAATAAAATCTGTGTCAAAAATCACAGATGACCAAAGCAATACACTTTAGAGTTCATTTGGGAACTCACAGACCACTGTTTGAAGCCATTAAATTTTTTTTAAATAGTCAACAGAGAGTTAATAAAATGAAGTACTTACTTTGACACAGCTGTTACTTCATGTTCAGGAAGAAAGAAAGGGGAAAAGAATAAACATCTATATAGTCCTACTATGTTCCAGGCACTTTGTGCTAAGTACTGAACAAATATTATCTCATCTAATCCTCATGATCATCCTTTGATGTGGGTATTGTTATCCCTATTTAAAGAAGAAACTGAGGCCTCCTGGAGGTCAGCCCAGTGACATAGCTAGTAAGATTCTGAGGTTGGATTTGAACTTGGGTTTTCCTGATTCCAGACCTTGCACTCTATCCACTATGCCATCTAGCCAATCTAGCAGGCTAATATTAGATACATTCTGTGTGATAGCTAAGTGTTCTTCATTGCTACAAGAGATAGCCCGAGTCCCTCCCTTCCACTGAATCTCCTGCTCCTGCAACATGAATAGGTCTTGTTCTCCCCTGGACCAGCCCAGTGGTTATTACATCAAATTTCCCTATCTTGGGGGCCTAAAGAACTACTCTACTTTTTACCCAACCCTTTAGGGCTGACTAGAGATGGGGGAATCACATTGTGAGGGCTGGGGGTGAATGTCTGAAGAGTCCGGCCCTCCTTTGATGCCATAGTGAGCCTCAGCTTACCTTCTAGGGCTTGCTTGCTGAAATGGTGATTAGGAGAAATGCTGATTAGCTGATCAATCCATAATCAATCCATTTGGGTGATTTCACTGAGTGGGGAATCCTGAAATGTACAAGTAATTTTTCAGAATAAAATAGTAATGATTCATGATTTTTTCATCTCTGTGGTTGTATTCTCCTTTTCTTCCATTTTTTACACTGAAACCATATATTTTGAATTTATAAAACCCCCAAAGGATTATATTGATATACCAGAAACAGTTAAGATACTGTATCAGAAGCACTTAAGATACTGTGTAGTATTGATGTCAACCCTTAATAGAAGAACACAAGGGAGAAGTAAGTGATACAATGGATAAAATATTTGGCCTGGAGTTAGGAAGACCTCAGACATATACAAACCATGTGACGCAGAACAAGTCACTTGAAGTCTATCTCAGTTTCCTCATCTGTTTATTGTGGATAGTAACAGAGCCTACTTTCTAAGATTGTTGTGAGGATATAATGAAATAATAATTAGGACAGTGTATGGTACATATGAAGTATTATATAAGCATTAGCCATTGCTATTATAATTATTAATTTTCTTGTAAACTAAAAATCCCAAGTTCTACGTCTGGCACACAAAGGCACTGTAGAAAGTTTGTTTCTCTTCTTTCTTTAGCTTTTTAGAATGTCTTTATTCATCCATGATATTACGTAATCTGAATTCATCAAGAGGGACAGAATCAGAAAGGAAAGAGAGAGGAAGAGAGAAACCAAGATTTACCTCCCCAGTAGTGAGAGTAGGCCCTAGTAATATCAAAGGCATTGTCTGAACAGAATCACTCCTCACAAGAGACCTGAAAACCCCTTCTTTTCATTCCTTCCTGATGTACTTGGTAGACAACTGCCTGTTCTAGATAAACCCACAGAAGCAAACATTTCTCTGGGAATCTGGACTAGATAGTTACATATTTACCTGTGATATATTCTATAGAAAACTCTGCTTAGAGCCACTACATCCATTGTCTCTATCTTGTAAATCATTACTAACCATTGTCCCTGCAAAAGTCTTACCTAATCCCTTAGCCTCGATCATTTTCCCTATAAAGTATGTACACACAGTCATTAAACTTTGTCGCTGATCAGCCAACTGTTCTTGGTCAGTCTGCCAGTATGAGCCTCCTGTAATCCCAGAATCCTCTTTCTCATCCACATTCATCTACCCACCAGTAATTTGTCAAACAGATCTCAATACCAAAAGACAGACAAAAACAGGCGGAGATGGAGAGAGGAAGGGGAGAGAGAAGGGAAAAAGAAAGATAAAAAGGGAAAGAAAGGAGAGGAGAAAGACAGAGAAAGAGTTAGAAGTTACTTGTGTATAGAGATAATTTAATTCTTTGTACTTATCTCCCCAAATACCTACTACAGGCTGGTGCTACTGAGAAGGAAACGTTTGTTGAATTCATATTCCTACCAAGGACGATCAACTGTTACATCTGTGACCAGAAGATTGTCGTGGAGGCCTTTCTTGCCCATGAGGTGCAGTGTCTGGAGAAATGGAAAGCAGAAAACGATCAACTCCCTGAAGAGCAACGCCAGACGCCCCCTCAGAGGCCAGAGCATTTTGCAAGTGAACTAGCTCTGTCGAGGAAAAAACCAAGTCCCAATCCTGAGGATGACCTGGTTGTTTGCTTCCGTTGTCACAACACCGTAAACCGATATGATTTTCATGAACACCAAAAAACTTGCCAATTTCAAGGCTCTGAGTCTGTCAATGCAGAATCCTCACCACCCAACGAGGTAATCCCTTGTCCAGAAAGCATACTAATAGGGCCTGGTGGGAAAAAAGTGATTTTCCCCTCGTTTCTTCCTTCTCTGAATCTTTACTGTCAAAGGGAAGAAGATGGAAACTCTATTCTCTGGTATTATTCATTATCTGTGGGAGAACCTTTTTTTTTTTTTTGCAAATGAGTCATTAATGCTGTGTCTGTGTTGAGAAGTTCTAGCTCCCATTTTGATAGCCAGCATTCACTGTGGTTTAGTTCAGTCCTTTGCATTAGGAATTGGCTTTTGGCAATATTTAGTAATATTTAGTTAATTATGTTGAGTTCATTTGCCCAAAATAAAATCTGTGTCAAAAATCACAGATGACCAAAGCAATACACATTAGAGTTCATTTGGGAACTCACAGAGCACCGTTTGAAACCATTAAAAAAAATTTTAAGTCAACAGAGAGTTAATAAAATGAAGTACTTACTTTGACACAGCTGTTACTTCACGTTCAGGAGGAAAGAAAGGGGAAAGGAGTAAACATCTATATAGTCCTACTATGCGTGCCAAATATAGTACATGTATTATCTCATCTAATCGTCACAATAATCCTTTGATGTAGGTATTGTTATCCCCATTTAAACAAGAAACTGAGGCCACCAAAAGGTCAGCCCAGTGACATAGCTAGTAAGATTCTGAGGTTGGATTTGAACTTGAGTTTTCCTGATTCCAGACCTCGCACTCTATCCACTATGCAATCCAACCAATCTAGCAGGCTAATATTAAAGACATTCTGTGTGCTAGCTAAGTGCTCTTCATTGCTACAAGAGATAGCCCATGTCCCTCCCTTCACTGAGTTTAGTGCTCCTAGAACAGGAATGAGCCTTGTTCTTCCCTGGACAATGCCTGATGGTTATTACATCAAGTTTCCCTATTTTTGTGGGCTAAAAAATTACTCTACTTTTTACCCATCCCTTTAGGGTTCACTGGAGGTGAGGGAATCAGATTGTGAGGGCTGGGGGCGAATGTCTAAAGGGCCCTGCCCTGCTTCAATGCCATAGTGAGCTTCATCTTACTTTTTAGGAAGTGCTTGCTGAAATGCTGATTAGCAGATCACTCAATAATCAATTGAATTGGGTGATTTGACTGAGTGGGGAACCCTGAAATGTATTTTTTTCAGGATCGAATAATAATGATTTATGATCTTTTCATCTCCGTGGTTTCTGATCTCCTTTCCTTCCATTTTTTTATGCTGGAAGCCATTCATTTTTGAATTTAGAAAATTCCCGAAGGATTACATTGACACAACAGAAACAGTTAAGATACTGTATAGTTTGAGGTGAACACTTAATGAAAGAACTCAAGGGACAACGAAGTGGTACAATGGAGAGAACATTTGACCTGGAGTCAGGAAAACCTCTGACATGTACAAGCTGTGTGACCTGGAACACATCACTGCACCTCTGTTTGTCTCAGTTTCTTGTTCTGTATAATAGGGACAATAATACCGCCTACTTTCCAAGACTCTCGTGGGGACCAAAGGAAATAATAGTTAGGACAGTGTCTGGTACATATGAAGTGCTACATAAGTATTAGCTATTGCTATTATAATGATTAGATTGCGTATTTGCTGAAAATCCCAAGTTCTCAATGTTGCACCCAAAGGCACTGCAGAAAGCTTGTTACTCTTCTTTCCTTAGCCTTTTAGATTTTCATTCATTCAATAGATTATGTAATATGAATTCATCAAGAGAAACAGAATCAGAGAGGAAAGTGGGGGAAGAGAGAAACAGAGAGACCAAGAGACAGACTCAGACAGGCAGAGATGGAGAGCAGAAGGGATGAGAGAAGGGAGTCGAGAAAAATATAGAAAGCAAAAGAAAAGAGAGGAGAAACACAGAGAAAGAGTGAGAAGATGAGTTCCTTGTGTATAGACATAATTTCATTCTTTGTATGTATCGCCCACTACAGAATGGTCCAAGGAAGAAGGAAAACATTGTTGAATTCATGTCCCTCCCAAAGATGATCAGCTGTTACATCTGCGGCCAGAAGATTGTCACTCAGGTCTTTCCTGCCCATGAGGCCGAGTGCCTGGAGAAATGGAAAGTAGAAAATGACCAACTTCCCGAAGAGCAACGCCAGACGCCCCCTCAGAGGCCCGAGCATTTTGCAAGTGAACTAGGTCTGTCTGAGGAAAAACCAAGCCCCAATCCTGAGGAGGAGCTAGTTGTTTGCTCCCGGTGCCACCAGTCCATTCACCCAGATAATTTTCATGAACACCAAAAAACTTGCCAAGTTCAAGCCTCCGAGACTGTCAAGGTACGATTCTCATCACCTACAAGGTAACCCCTTGCTCATAAAGCACCCTATTAGGGCCCAGTCTTACTTTTCATGACTCTGAAAGAAACTCTTCTCCTGGACAACTTCTTAAAATGTCCAACTTGTCTCTTAAGGACCCTCGGGGAGCCTGAGGGGAGCCGCCATGCTTCCTGTAGCAGAGGAACCATGACTTTCCTCTTGTTTCTTCCTTCTCTGAATCTTTACTGTCAAAGGGAAGGAGAAGAAAGATGGAAACTCTGTTCCCTGGCATTATTCTGTATCTGTGGGAGAGGCTGTTGTTGGCAAATGAGTCATTAATGCTGTGTCTGAGTTGAGAAGTTCTAGCTCCCATTTCGATAGCCAAAATTCATTGTGGTTTAGTTCAGTCATCTGGATTAGGAATTGACTTTTGGCAATACGATACTCAGCTAGTTATGTTGAGTTCATTTGCCTCAAAGTGAATCTGTATCAAAAATTACAAATGAGGGGGCAGCTGGGTGGCTCAGTGGATGGAGAGCCAGGCCCAGAGACGGGAGGTCCTGGGTTCAAATCTGGCCTCAGACACTTCCCAGCTCTGTGACCCTGGGCAAGTCACTTAGTCCCCATTGCGTAGCCCTTACCACTCTTCTGCCTTGGAACCAATACACAGTAGTGATTCTAAGATGGAAGGTGACGGTTCAAAAAAAAGTTACAGATGACCAGAGCAACACACACTGGAGTCCTTTTGGTAATCGACAAGTTTGAAGCCGTTTTTAAAACAAAAAAAAAAATTTAAATAGTCAACAGACAGTTAATAAAATGAAGGATACACTCCATGTTTAGGAGGAAAGGAAGGGGGAAGGGAATAAACATTTATATAGTCATGTTCTATGTGTACCATGTGGACTAAGTACTGCACAAATATTATCTTGCTTGATCCTCACAATAACCCTCTGGTGTAGATATTGTTATTCCCCCTTTCAAGAAGAAACTGAGGCCTCCTGGAGGTCAGCCCAGTGACATAGCTAGTAAGATTCTGAGGTTGGATTTGAACTTGGGTTTTCCTGATTCCAGACCTTGCACTCTATCCACTATGCAGTCTAGCCAATCTGGCAGGCTAATATTAAAGACATTCTGTGTGCTAGCTAAGTGCTCTTCGTTGCTATAAGAGATAGCCCACGTCCCTCCCTTTATTGGGTCTTGTGCTCCTGGAACAGGTATGGGCCTTGTTCTCCCCTGGACAATTCCTGATGGTTATTACATCAAGTTTCCTGTCTTTGTGGGCTAAAGAACTATTCTATTTTTACCCAACCATTTAGGGTTGACTAGAGATGTGGGAATGAGTTTGTGAGGGCTGGGGTGAATGTCCAAAGGGCCCGGCCTGCCTTTGATGCCATAGTGAGCCTCAGCTTACCTTCTAGGGCTTGCTTGCTGAAATGGTGATTAGGAGAAGTGCTGATTAGCCGATCAATCCATAGTCAACCCATCTGGGTGATTTGACTAAGTGGGGAATCCTGAAATGTACAAGTAATTTTTCAGGACAAAATAGTAATGATTCATGATTTTTTCATCTCCGTGGTTTCTGATCTCCTTTTCTTCCAATTTTTTACATTGAAAGCCATTTATTTTTGAATTTAGAGAATCCCAAAAGCATTACATTGAAACACCAGAAAAAGTTAAGATGCTATATAGTTCTGAAGTGAACACTTAATGAAAGAACTCAAGGGACAACTAAGTGGTATAATGGTTAGAACATTTGGTCTAAGAGTCAGGAAGACCTCAGACAGGTACAAGTTGTGTGACTTGGAACATGTCACTTCACCTGTTTTCCTCAGTTTCCTCTTCTGTATAATGGGGATAATAATACTACTTACTCTCCAAGACTGTTGTGAGGGTCAAAGGAAATAATAATTAGGACAGTGTCTGGTACATATGAAGTGCTATATAAGTATTATCTGTTGCTATTATTATTATTAATTCTCTTGTATAGCAAAAAATCCCAAGTTCTAAGTATGGCACACAAAGGCACTGTAGAAAGTTTGCTTCTCTTTTTTCCTTCGCTTTTTAGAATTTCTTTATTTATCCAAGATATATCTGAATTCATTAAGACAGAATTAGAGAGGAAAGAGGGGGAAGAGAGATGAAGAGAGAAGCCAAGAGACAGAGGAAGACAGGCAGAGATAGAGAGAGAGAGAAGAAAGGGAGGGAGGAGTAGAGAAAGAGAAAGGGAAACAAAGGGAAGGAGAAACACAGAGAAAAAGTTAGAATATAAGTTCCTTATGAATAGAAATAATTTCATTCTTTGTATTTATCCCCCTAAATACCTACTACAGATCCTGGCACAGAGTAGACACTTATGGAAAGTTTTTCATTGATTGAATGTGGATGTGTCTGTGTTACATATCAGACTCCTTTGTTTCTTAATTGGATCCATTTATTTCAAATGTTCTTATCATGAGATATGGAATACTTTGGTCGGGGGTCTTGTTCTTGCTGCTGTCATCCTAAGAATGGATCCAACAAGCAGAGCACATCTTGTGCTTCTTTGTAATTCTAACTACTAAAACAAAGAACCTGAGTGGATGGCTTATAATACTTTGTTGATTCAGGCTGAAGACAAATCAACCCTAATATAGGCCCATTGGTGGCACACACTCCACTAGGCTAAGGGGAGTCCCATGAACCAAATCAGAACTCTTTAGGAGATGCTTTAAGTTGTGGGCATCAAAGCATGTGAATCACAACTCCCAGCCTTGAATAAGTTCGTCAATAGCAAACCGTCATCCTTCGCTCTTAGGCATGCACATGATGCTCCTAGGACCTCTCATATTTTCAGAGAGGGTATAGGACGGCCATTCAAGATAGATCCTTTAGTTACATGATTTAAAAAAGCTTCAGTTTGTTAGGGAGGAGGAAATTCTTTGCTTTCTGAAAAGGAAGAATTACTTTTACAGCGATTGGACATTCATTCTTTCCCTTAGCTACATTATTTCTCATTTCAATAAAATTATTCAGCAAGACGTCATTTTCCTCCACTTTGGTGCAATCTGCTGAGTCTTATTCTTTTGTTGTCATTCTGATACAACTCAACTCTGCAACTCTGCTTAAGAGTTTCTGCCCAGACTTCCTTCTTCTGGACTGTGATAGTGTCCTTTCAGTATTCTTTAGTTTCTCAGTATCACCCTACTTTCCTATCTCCTAATAATCTACTCTAGAAGACTCCCCCAATTCAGTTTTGGTCACCAGAGTAGTGTTGATTCCAGGGATCTTGGGCTGTACTTTGTTATTTCCTTAGCAAACAATCAGGAGACTCAGCTTTTAGTAGTCCTTTACTAAGATATTATAAAAGCAATAATTACAGTCCTATCCCAATACCCCTCAACACATACACACACTCACTCACACACACACACATGTATACACAAGGTCCTTAGGTGTATTCTCCAGAAAAATACATATAGGATTCATGGAAAGAGAGAGCTCAAATTTATAATGCATATGAGCCATATGTGTGAGGAATAACATGTCGAAGATACTACAACTCCTAGTATTGGAACTTTTTTCTCCCTTTCTAGAATCCATAGATAACTCACTTTTCTGTAATGACATTGATGTCAGGCAGGCTTCTTAGCTCCTACTTTGAATTGGCTCCCCAAATTTGTAATTTTCTTGAATCTTTACCCAATAGTGGTAGTCTCTCAGTGACCGAAAATGACCATTCTCTTTGTGCAGTTTCATCTACAGTGTACCCTCCTGTGGCTTTGGAGTCCAAAGGCTGAGGCGCACAGTTTGTGGCACATGGGGCCTGGGACGCCAGTTGTGACGGGAGGTGCGGCTGTGGCCTGGTGTCGGCGTTCACGCGCAGCGGCAAGACGTCGACGTTGCTCCTCCTCAAAGGTGGTGGCGGCAAGGTTAATGTGGGTTCGCCAGCTGCTTCTGACAGAGGCAGCGAGTTCTAGTTGCTTTGGTGTCATGCCAGCCCACTTCAAGTTGGACTTTAGCTGATCCTTGAATCTTTTCTTTGGTTGGCCTTGTTTCCTGAGTCCAGCTGACAGTTCACCATAGAATACCTGTCTTGGTATTTGCTGTGGGTCCATGCGGATGACGTGTCCAGACCATTGTAGCTGGGCTTTGAGGACCAGGACTTCGATGCTGGTGGAGTTGGCTCTGTTGAGGACTTCCTGGTTGGTGATTCGGTCCTGCCATCGGATCCTCATGACTGACTGGAGGGAGCGTTGGTGGAATTGCTCCAGCTGCTTCATGTGCTTCCGGTACAGTGTCCATGTCTCACACCGTACAGGAGCGAGCTGAGGACCACTGAGTTGTACACTTTGAGCTTCGTGGCAGTGCTTACACCGCTGTGTTGGAGGACTTTGCAGCGCAGCCGCCCGAGTGCCTGACTGGCCTTTTGGATCCTGGCATTAATCTCGTGGTCTCGGGACCCATTGTTGGCGATGGTGCTGCCCAGGTACTTGAAGGTGTTGACATTAGAAAGCTGCGTGCCGTCGATTGTAATGCACGGCTGGTTCATTGGCCTCCCTGGTACAGGTTGGAACAGCACCTCTGTTTTGCTGAGGCTGATTGTCAGGCCAAACAGTTTTGTTGCGGTGGAGAACCTGTCCACAATGGTTTGGATATGGTTTTCTTGGTGGGCTATGAGAGCACCGTCATCTGCAAAGAGAGCTTCCAGGAGGAGTCTCTCTGTTGTCTGTTTTTGCAGCCAGGCGGCGAAGGTCGAATAGTGAGCCATCCAGTCGGTATTTGATGTAGATGCCCAGGTCTAGATCCATCACAGCATGTCGTAATACTTGGGTGAAAAATAGGTTGAATAGTACTGGAGCAAGGACACAGCCTTGTTTCACGCCATTGGAGATGTTGAAGTGATCGGAAGTCTCTCCACCAGATAGGACTTCCCCTGTCATGTTGACATGAAAGAGCTGGATCAGTTTGACGAATTTTGCTGGGCAACCGAGCTTGCTGAGGATCACCCACAATGCGTCCCTGTTCACTGTGTTGAACGACTTTGTCAGGTCTATGAAGACAATGTAGAGACTCAGGTTCTGCTTGAGGCATTTTTCCTGCATTTGCTTCACCGTGAAGACCATGTTGATGGTGCTGCCATCTGGTTGGAAGCCACATTGTGATTCAGGCAGGTTCTGCTCTGAAACAGATGACAGGAGTCTGTTGAGTATAACATGGGAGAGGATCTTTCCAGCAGTGGAGAGTAGTGAGATGCCTCTGTAGTTGTCACAGGCTGCTCGTGAGGCTTTGTTCTTATATAGGGCTATGATGGAGGTATCTCTGAGTTCTGGGGGCATGTCTTCCTCTTCCCATATGCTGGTCAGCACTATGTGGAATGCCTGGAGCACCTTTCCATTTAAGGCCTTGTACACCTCGGTTGGGATCCCGTCTTTACCGGGTGCCTTGCCTGCACTCATTTGTTTAATGGCTTTTTGGACTTCCTCTATTGAAGGAGGGACATCAAGTTGTTCAATGGTGCGGTTTTGGAGGATCTGGTCAAGGGTGCTTTGGTTGACTGAAGAGGGTCGGTTGAGAAGCTGACTGAAGTGTTCTTTCCACCTGTTGCTGATGCCTTTTTTATCTTTTATGAGAGTGTCACCATCAGAGGATAGCAAGGGAGTGGTGGTGGGTTTTAATGGCCCATAGACAGTCTTGAGGGCACTGAAAAATTGTTTGTAGTTTTTCGTATCAAGAAAACGCTGGATTTCTTCTGCCTTTTTTCCCCACCATCGGTCTTGCATCTTCCTGATCTCATGCTGTGCCGTGGCTTGGAGAGACGTGAATCTGTCCTTTTTAGGAGCAGAGTTTGGGTTATTTTGCCACTCCATAAAGGCTTTGTTCTTTTTTGCTCAATAGGTCTTCAATAGCAGTGTTGTTCTCATTGAACCAGTCCTGGTGGTTGCGTTGTTTCGGGCCTAGGACTGCCTTTGATGTTTCCTTCACTGCATCTCTGAACTGGTTCCATTTCTCGGTTGAGCTTCCAGTGAGTAGTCCCTTGGCAGACAGCTTGTCGTCCAGGCAGACCCAATACTTCTCTATTATAAGAGGTCACACCTGAAGCGATCTTCTCTCTTTCTTTCTCCATATATCTGTCCTCACTCTCTACTCCCAGAAAGATGCATTATCTCCTAATGGCTAAGTTTTTCTGGTGATGTAGTCAAAAGGAATGGGGTTATTTCCTTTCCCTACCTTTTTGTTTCTCCCTTATATAGGTAAAAGCAAGGATCTGCCTCATAAAGCACCCCTAATCCCAGCTTCTCTTACTGCTGAACTAGGCATACTCCCTAGTCTCATTTTCTACCTTTATACATATACCAAAATGGGTGAATGATTCTTTCAGCCAATAAAATTTATTTATTTCTTATCTGTTTTAGAAGTTTGCACCTGAGGAAAGAATCAAGATATAGAAAATTTTGTATGCATATTAAAATATTAGGAATCAATCTGTGGTTCAATGAAAGTCAACTTCTCACCCTTCAGATAAAAAATTAAACCACTTTTGTTTAGTGCTTGGGTAATAGCACTGGGCCTGGGACATTCATTCTTTCCCTCTCCTTCTTCTATACTTTGCACTGGGTTCTTTCAGGTAGTAAGTTCCATAATAAAGTGGTATTGGATCCAGGGAAACTGGAGTACTTGTCCTCTCTCTGAGAACCCCTAAGTATTCCCCTTCTCAGTTAAATGAGCCCCCCTCTTCCCTGGGTCCACACATGTAGCCTGGACTTAATCATGTTAAATATAAGGCATCTATAATTTCTCTAGAGATCCCTGAAAAATGTGGCAAATCTAATTGCAAGTCTAGACAAAACATTTCCACGTGTCCCATCACACACAAAGCATACCAAATTTCTAGGGATTACTTCATACAAAAGGCAATTCCTTTGAAGGGAATTGTTATCTCTGATTCCCTATACCATATATCATCCAAAATTCCTGAAACACATAGGGAATCCATCTATTGGTCCAAACTCACCCCTCACTAGGACAAGTAGATAAGAAAGAGAATGAAAACAAACTCAGAAAAAAGCTGAAGAGGTTGATGGGTCCTCAAAGGGCTAATTATTGAGGATTTCTAGATGAGAAAGCAAACCTTATCCTATTTACATTCTAATCCATAATGATAAAAGAAAAGCTACATATATTCACACTTCAGTAAGGAAAACAGTCTAGAAGTGCTTAAAAGTAAAAGTATAAAGTGAATATGTATGATCTTTTATATAGCCTCCTCCATGTGAACTGCTTAGCATCAGTTATTTTATTGACACAAAATTCATCCTGCTCATATTAGCTACAATGCTCATAATGGGAGGCAGAGTCAAGATGGCAGCTTAGAGGCAGTGAAAGTTCAGATCGATTTACAACTAAATGCTCCTAGGGGACTGAAAACCAGACCTAACAACAGGACAGAGCCAAGGAACCCTCCTGCTGGACTCAACTTAAAAGGTACTCCCCAAAAAAGCCTGAATTCAAGAGCACTCTGGGTTTAAGGGGAAGGAAGAAGGAACTTCCCGGAACCTCTCTCCCACTTAGAGTGCTAAGCCTCCAGTGGTGGTTGAAACCTCTGGGCCAGCAAGGGTGCTGGTCTAGAGGGAGTTTCTTGTGGGCAAAGCTGTGCTAGACTCAGAGTTCCAAACACAGGTGGTGTGGAAGCAGTTGGAGAAGAAGTGCAGAACAGGAAGCTTAGTTGAAGCAGTGGAGACACTCCATATTGCACCCCCCTTCCCAAGGTTTTGGCCTCAGGGTACACCCAGATCTGCAAAGTCAACTCAGCTGGACTTAATATCATCTAGCTCTCAGAGGGCCAGGAAGCTCGAGCTCCAACACCCCTCCCCCACAGACTGAGCTGAGAGATTTGCTCACTAAGCTCTAAGGGTGAAGGCTGACAGAAAAGTTCAAAACCAGATATCCAGCACAAAATGAGAGGAGTAAGAGTGCAGGAAACTACAGGGAGTAAAGAAGGGGTAAATATGAGCAAACAACAGAAAAAGAAAAAGGAAATTACAATTGACAGCTTCTATACAGGCAATGAACAAATAGCAAAAGTAATAGAGAAGGATTAAGGATCACCAAGCAAAAACACAGAAACTCTAGCGAATTGGACACAGGTTTTGAAAGAACTCAAAATACAATTCAAAACACAATTAAGTGAGGCTGAAGTCAACTGGAGAAAAAACTTAAAAAGCAAGATTAGTCATCTGGAAACAGAAACCAGTGTCTTGAAAGCCAAAATTAATAAGCTTGAAAATGAGGCAACGGAGATGAAATGAGACAAAGAAGATGAAAAATGACTTCCAAAGAAAATCAGATCAGGAGGAGAAGGATGACCAAAAAGCCAGGGATGAAATCCAGTCTTTAAAATCCAGAATACAATAATTAGAAGCAAGTGACTTCACAAGGCAGCCTGACAGTATAAAACAAAATTTAAAAAAATGAAAAAATTGAGGAAAATATGAAACACCTCATTCACAAAACAGAAGATTTAGAAAATCATTCCAGGAGAGACAACTTAAGAATCATTGGTCCACTAGAAGACCATGAGAAAAGAAAAAGGCTGGACATCATACTACAGGAAATTATCCAAGAAAACTGCCCTGATATTCTAGAACAAGAGGGAAAATTGGAGATGGAAAGAATCCACAGATCACCTCCTGTACTTAATACCCAACTGACAACACCCAGGAATGTTATAGCCAAATTCAAGAACTATCAGACCAAGGGAAAAAATATTACAAGCTGCTAAGAAGAAGTCATTCAGATACCATGGAACCATAGTGAGGATAACACAGGATCTGGCTGCATCTACACTGAAGGACCAAAAGGCATGGAATATGATATTATGGAAAGCAAGGGAACTAGGTCTACATCCAAGAATCAACTACCCAGCAAAACCGACTATATTCTTATAGGGAAAGTATGGTCATTTAACAAAATAGAAAAATTCCAAACATTTGTAAAGAAAAGACCAGACCTGAATAGAAAATTTGATACCCAAATACAGAACTCAAGAGAACCATCAAATGGTAATTAAGAAAGAGGGAAAAAAGAAAAACAAAACAAAACAAAAAAAACTTTTTTAAGAGACTCAATAAGTTAAAATGATATGTATCCCTATAAGAAAAGAGGTCATTAGTAACTCTTAAAAATTGTTATTATCACCTGGGCAGCTAGAAGAATTATACTTAGAGGGAATAGTGACAAACTGTATAGGATGAAATGCCAAGACATAAATATGTATAAAGATATATATATATATATATATATTCATAAATACATATATGTGTATGTACATATGTACATATATAGAACTAGAGTTAAAAAAGAGGTTAATACTAAGAGAAATGGGAAAAATAAAATGGGATAAATTTGTATGTCACAAAGAAGCACATGGTGGGAGGGAGCAAAAACATCAATGCAATGGAAGCATAAAGAGGTTGGAGATAGAAAATACTCAACTCATAGTTGCATTGAAATTGACTTAAAGAGGGAAGAACAATCAAATCTATTGGGGGCAGAGAAATTATTTGTGCCATATAGGGAAGTAGAAGGGTAACAAATGGACTGGTGGGGAGGGAAGCAATACAAGGGAGGTTGAGGATGGTGGTGGGTAGTTTAAAAAGACTTTAAAGAAAATAAGAGGGGAATAAGAAGGGAGGGAGTAGAAAGGGAAGTAGGGGGACTGATTAAAAACAAAATACTGGTGTAGAAGGAAATAATGAAAGAAGCAAGGGTCAGACTAGGAGTGGAAATCAAAATGCTGGGAAATACACAGCTGGTAATCATAATTCTGAATGTGAATGGAATGAACTCACCCATAAAACACAAGCAAATAGCAGAGTGAATTAGAAACCAAAACCCTACCATATGCTGTCTACAAGAAATGCACATGAGAAAAGTAGACACATACAGGGTAAAAGTAAGAGAATGGAGCCAAATCATTTGGGTATCAACTGATAAAAAGAAGGCCAGAGTCACAATCATGATATCTGACAAAGCCAAAGTAAAAATAGATCTAGGCAAAAGGGATATGGAAGGTAGTTACATCCTAATAAAAGTCAGTATAGAAAATGAGGAAATATCACTACTCAACATGTATGCACCAAATGGCATAGCATCCAAATTTCTAAAGGAGAAACTAGTGGAGCTCAGGATGAAATAGACAGAAAAATTATACTAGTGGGAGACCTGAACCTTCCTCTATCAGAACCAGATAAATCAAACCAAAAAATGAATAAGAGGTGAGAGAAGTGAATGAAATCTTAGAAAAATTAGTGTTAGTAGATATATGGAGAAAAATAAATAGGGACCAAAAGGAATACACCTTCTTTTTAGTAGCACATGGTACATTCACAAAGATTGACCATGTACTAGGGCATAAAAACATTGAAAACAAGTGCAAAAGAGCAGAAATAATAAATGCAACTTTCTCAGACCAAAATATAATGAAAATAATCATTAGTAAGGGTACATGGAGAAGCAAATCAAAAATTAATTGGAAATTAAACAATACGATTTTCCAAAATCGGTTAAAGAACAAATCATAGAAACAACTAATAATTTGATTGAAGAAAATAACAATGATGAGACATCCTTTCAAAATCTATGGGATGCAGTCAGAGCAGTACTCAGGGGGAAATTTATATCCTGGAGTTCATATATTAACAAATTAGGTAGGGCATAAGTCAATTAATTGGGCATGGAAATTAAAAAACTAGAAAGTGAACAAATTTAAAATCCTTAGATGAAGACTACATTAGAGATCCTAAAAATCCAAGGAGAAATTAATAAAACTTAAAGTCAAAGAACTATTGATTTAATAAATAAGACTAGAAGCTGTTAATTTGGAAAAAAAACAAATAAAATAGACAAAGTACTGGTCAATCTAATTAAAGGAAGGAAAGAAGAAAACCAAATTGATAGTATCCAAGATGAAAAAGGAGACCTCACCTTTAATGAGGAGAAAATTAAGGCAATCATTAAAAACTATTATGCCCAATTACATGGCAATAAATATGGCAATATAGGTGATATTGATGAATATTTACAAAAATATAAATCACCTAGACTAACAGAGGAAGAAACAGAACACCTAAACAATCCCATATCAGAAAAAGAAATTGAACAAACCATAAGTACTCCCTAAGAAAAAATCCCCAGGACCAGATGGATTCACAAATGAATTCTATCAAACATTCAAAGAACAACTAATACCACTATTATACAAACTATTTGACAGAATAAGCAAAGAAGGAATTCTACCAAATTTCTCTTAAGACACAAATATGGCATTGATTCCAAAGCCAGGCAGGTCAAAAACAGAGAAAGAAAGCTACAGATCAATCTCCTTAATGAATATAGATGCAAAAATCTTAAATAGAATACTAGCAAAAAAAAAAACAAAAAAAAACTCCAGCAAGTGATCACAAGGGTTATTCAACTATGACCAGGTAGGATTCATACCAGGAATGCAAGGTTCAATATGAGGAAAACCATCCACATAACTGACCATATTAACAACCAAACTAACAAAAATCACGTGATTATCTCAATACATCGAGAAAAAGCCTTTGACAAAATACAATATCCACTCCTTTTGAAAATACTAGAAAGCATAGGAATAGAAGGGCCTTTCCTAAAAATAAAAAAAAACTGTATATATCTAAAGTCATCAGCAAACATCATCTGCAATGGGGATGAACTAGAAGCCTTCCCAATAAGATGAGGAGTGAAACAAGGATGCCCATTATCACCTCTATTATTTAACATTGTACTAGAAACACTAGCAGTAGCAATTAGAGAAGAAAAAGAAATTGAAGGTATTAAAATAGGCAATGAGGAGACCAAGCTCTCCCTGTTTGCAGATGATATGATGGTCTACTTAAAGAATCCTAGAGAATCAAAGAAAAAGCTAGTAGAAATAATCAACAACTTTAGCAAAGTTGCAGGATACAAAATATACCCACATAAGTCATCAGCATTTCTATATATTTCCAATATATCTCAGCAGCAAGAATTAGAAAGAGATATTTCATTTAAAATCACCCTAGACAATACCTTGGAATATATCTGCCGAGACAAACACAGTAACTACATGAACACAACTACAAAATACTCTCCACACAATTAAAACTAGATCTAAACAATTGGAAAAACATCGATTGCTCATGGATAAGATGAGCTAACATAATAAAAATGACAATCCTACCCAAATTAATTTACTTATTTAGTGCCATACCCATTGAACTACCAAAAAACTTTTTTAATGAATTAGAAAAAAACCATAACAAAGTTCATTTGGAAGAACAAAAGATCAAGGATATCCAGGGAAATCATGAAAAAAAAATGTGATGGAAGGGGGCTTTGCAGCACCAGATCTCAAACTATACTATAAAGTAGTGGTCATCAAAACCATTTGGTACTGGCTAAGAGACAGAAAGGAGGATCAGTGGAATAGACTTGGAATAAATGACCTCAGCAAAGCAGTCTATGACAAGCCCAAAGATCCCAGTTTTTGGGTCCAAAATCCACTATTTGATAAAAACTGCTGGGAACATTGGAACAGTATGGGACAGATTATGTTTGGATCAACACCTCACACTCTACACCAAGATAAACTCAGAATGGGTGAATGACTTGAATATAAAGAAGGAAACTATAAGTAAATTAGGTGAACAAAGAATAGTATACATGTCAGAATTTTGGAAAAGGAAAAAATTTAAATCAAGGAAGGGCTAGAAAAAATCAGACAATGTAAAATCAATAATTTTGATTATATCAAATTAAAACATTTTTGCACAAACAAAACCAATGCAACCAAAATTAGAAGGGAAGCAACAAATTGGGAAACAATCTTCATAACAAAAACCTCAACAAAGGTCTGATTACTCAAATTTATAAAGAGCTAAACCAATTGTACAAAAAATCAAGCCATTCTCCAATTGATAAATGGGCAAGAGTCAAGAATAGGCAATTTTCAGTTAAAGGAATCAAAACTATCAATAAGCACATGATAAAGTGTTCTAAATCTCATAATCAGAGAGATGCAAATCAAAACAACTCTGAGGTATCACCTCACACCTAGCAGATTGGTTAACATGACAGCAAAGGAATGTAATGAATGCTGGAGAAGATGTGGCAAAGTTTGGACATTAATTCATTGCTGTTTGAGTTGTGAATTGACCCATCTAGAGGGCAATTTGTAACTATACCCAAGGGACACTAAAAGACTGTCTGCCCTTTGATCCAGCCATAGCCCTGCTGGACTTGTACCCCAAAAAATAAGGAAAAAGACATGTACAAGAATATTCATAGCTGTGCTCTTTGTGATGGCAAAAAAAAATTGGAAAATGAGGGGATGCCCTCCAATT
Source organism: Monodelphis domestica (assembly GCF_027887165.1). Lineage (NCBI taxonomy): Eukaryota > Metazoa > Chordata > Mammalia > Didelphimorphia > Didelphidae > Monodelphis > Monodelphis domestica. The sequence continues at coordinate 288,490,213 of NC_077233.1, forward strand.
GGGGAATGGCTGAACAAATTGTGGTATATGTTGATGATGGAATACTATTGTGCTAAAAGGAATAATAAACTGGAGGAATTCCATGTAAATTGGAATGACCTCCAGGTACTGATGCAGAGTGAAAGGGACAGAACTAGGAGAACATTGTACAGAGAGATGGATACACTGTGGTACAATCGAATGTAATGGACTTCTCCATTAGTGGCAATGCAGTGATCCTGAACAACTCTGAGGGGTTTATGAGAATAAACACTATCCACATTCAGAGGAAAAATTGTGGGAGTAGAAACACAGAAGAAAAACAACTGCTTGATTACAGGGGTCGAGGGCATATGATTGGGTATCTAGAGTCTAAATTAACATCCTGTTGCAAACATCCACAGCATGGAAATAGGTTCTGAACAAGGACACATGTAGAATTGCATGTTGGCTATGGGAAGGGTACGGGCAGGGAAGGGAAGGAAAGAATATGATTCTTGTAACCAAGGAATAATGTTCTAAATTGGCTAAAAAATTCAAATTCAAATTAAGGTAAAGTAAATCACCCCCAAAAAATACAATGCTCATAATGGTTACAGTAATATAATAGATGTTAGTGTATAAATATTAAAAGAGACAAAAGCTATCTCAGAGAACTTGGTTTTATTTAGAAAGACAATATCCTGGAAAAATATCTTATTACACTTTAAAACAAAATAAGAGAGAATAAATTATTATTTTCTTCATTCAATCTCTACAAATTTTGGTACATAGGAACACAAGTCCAATGTGATCCTCTTCAATTCCTGCACTGAGGAGGGGATATAGGAGAGATTCATCTGAATTTCATATTTTAATTTCACAGGACTAAACCCAGGCTGCATGTATGGGCTTGAATAGAGTGGACCTTTAAATAGAGAGGCAGAGGACTTAAGGGTGATTACTCAGAGAGAAGATAAGTGCTTCAGCCATTCTGAGTTCAATGGCAGTTTAGTATGGCACCCATGTCCAAACTCATATTTCCTGACCAAGCTTTTCTAAGATATTACTTCAACTTGCACAAATAGTTTGGGGTCCTCCAAAGTGCAAGTGTTGACTTGGGGTAGCTCTGTGGAGCTTCACTCTTGAAATTACAATTCTCAAGCCCCTATCTATGTGCCTCCTATTAACAACCAACCACTAGACAATTAGCTTTTAGCAAAAGGAATTTGCTTTGATGATATAGTAAGAAAAAATTGATATAAACAAACAAACAAAAAAACAATTTCTCCCAAAGCTTGGAAAACACTTTCCCCCAAATACATAGAGTATCATTGGGAAAAGTGGGCTCATATGTACCAAAAGGATGATTCAAAATGCCTTGTACAAGAAATCCTTTGCCCCTCTTCATTGCACGCTGATGCAGTTTACTTCTGGGCCCCAGTATGGCTTGCTCTTTTCTTGGGGCCATAACTAGTAATTGTCTCCAAGGGCTAACAGTTCTTGAAGTTGCCTCCTTCTTCAGATGATTCGCAGCATCTGTCCTCAGCATGTGTCTCTTTTCCCAGATGGATCTATTATCTCCTAAAGCTTCAGTTTCTTCAGTGACATAGTGAGTGTTGGGTGGAGGAGAGAAATACTTCTTGGGAACACTCCCTCTCCATGTCCCTCCACCTTGCTGCACTCTGAGACAAATAGAAGGATTTGCCTCAATAAAGTGTTGCTATGCGTGGAACCATCCATCAACCAGACTGGCTGAACTCCTAGAAAAACTTAATGTTTTGATTCATAGACCCAAGGGGTTTAACAGATTGTCTCAGCCAATCATGTTGTTCTCTTGATCTTAGTAAAGAGAATTTTGCACCTCATAAAGGAATCAAGGCTTATTTCTCCATCAAAACCTAGCCTTGTGTTATTATTTTATTGTGAGGTTGTTGGAAAATGCCTTAATACCTTCTACTTTGTGATTACATTCTGGGATTTCATGTGTTCATGGCAGTGTCTGGGCCTTCCGCGATTATATTCATTGAGGTATATATTGGGAATGGGTGGTGAGTGGGGAAGTGGGATCCCATTCCCTTATGCCAGAGTTCCCAGTCTGGTCTAAACCAAACTGGAACATAATAATACAAGATCCGATTTGCTAGGCATCCTCGTCCCATAATAAATCATCCGGAGGAACATATTTTCCAGACCGCTGCTCCAATAATTCCTTTAAAGTGAATCATATCTGAATGGGAGACAATGACTGCTCTCCTGGAAGAACAAATTCCCTTTCTAATGTTTCACTTCCTTTCTCTTCCACGACTTCTGCAGTTCTCTTAGTTTTTCCTGCAAACAGCTAGGCAATTTACTCAAGAAGTCATTGTAGCCTGATTATGGCCATGAATCAGTTCAATGGAGTGGAGCAAGTTACAGTTTCTCCATCTCGCCCCTAAGTGTCATTTTACTGTCTAAGGAAAAATCTGTAAAGGTGGCTTTATACAAAAAAGGAAGAGAAGAAACAGCAAGAGCATGGAATGGAAGGCTAGATTCGTTTCTTAACTGTATATATTCTACCTGCTAAAACAGCACCTTTCGTATGTATTTTAGACCATGTCCAAAATAATCCCCATTTCTAAATAAAATGAAGAAAGGTACTCAGACACTTGAAATGATTTATTTCTCTTTCACTCTTTCATCAGTAGCAGATCCAGTTGGAAATCCATTTTAAATGCTGGCAATTTAATATCTGGTAAAATTTTTGCCCTTTCCTCAAAGAGATTAATTTTTATTCTGCTATCTTTACACTCTTTTAGACCATTTGGAGTGAAGATAGAATCTGTAACATTTAACTAGAAACCAAAACTAAGCCTTCACTTAATTAATGTCAAATACGCATATGCTACTTGTGTAATTATATTCACACGTGACACGTGAGACATTTTTTAGACAATCCTTTAAGAAAAATATTCATTTTACATTTTGATGTTAGTCACCGTGAATACAATTTTAGGACTGATTTTGGAAGATGCAATGTGTTGGATTCTAAAACCTTGTAGCATCTGGTGCTGCCATCTGCTGTTTTTCTCCTAGTGCAACTTTCTTTTAGAATTTTTTAAAAACCTCTCATTGATATCTTGCAATTATAATCTCCATTAAAGACTCTCTTTTAATGGATTCTCAAGTTTACAAGTAAATCTGTCTAGATGAGGAGGAGCTCATAGATATACCTCACCTAGATTTTATTAAAATATTTGAAAGGTGTCATATGATTCTTGTGGGGAAGATATAAAGTAAACACGAATATAGAAAAACCTCTTCACCCACTGAACACTACAGTCAAACTGGAATATTCACAGTTACTTCCCTTCCCTTTCCTTGCTGTGACACACTTGTGGAGGCCTTTAACTGTCGGTCCAGATGCTAGTTTTACCAGGAAGTATTTCCCTGATCTCGTTAGGCAGGATTGATGCTTTCCTTCTCAAATCTCTTGGGCATTTAATCCGTATTTGGAAATAGATTTTTGTTATTTGTGTACATGTATCATTCCTTTATGCATATATAGACAAAGACAGATTATTAGCTCCCTGACAGATTTTTATTTTCATCTCTGCATCGCCAGCATATCGTATAATGCCTTCAAGATAACAGATGCTTAATAAATGATTATTGAATACATCAACAACCTACGAAGTATGTTGGCAGAAGCAATCAGAAATTGTCCCCCTGCTAAATATGTTCAAGGGTGTGTTCCCAGATAGTAAATCTAGGAAGTCCTTCATGTAAATCGAACTATTCATTTAAGAAAAAGTTATTAAACAAACTATGCAAATAAGAAGTTGGGTCTACGTAATGGGAACTTACCGTATGTATGTCTGTGTTTAATGAAATGGGGGTCTGGTGCATGTGCAGAACACCTGGAATAGCACGCCTCCACCTCAAGAACTTGGAAACCCTGCATCTAGAAAGAAGAACCCTAATGACATACAATGGAAGTAACGTGGAGAGACAGACTGGGGAACCTGTGAAGACACTTCTGTAACCACTTCCAGGTGGCTGACCACATGCTGGAGCGGAGGCAGTTTGATTAGCTTTCTAGGCATTCCCAAAGGTCTCTCAGCTTCAGCTACCATCTCTTTGTCTCAGTGCTCTTTGAGGAGCGTTTGAACTGAAAAAGTTGTGAGCTCCAAATGGAGCTTCAGTTCAAATGGTCCAGTGGGCTCGTCTATTTCCCAGCACTCCAGCCAGTACAGCATTATGCTTCAAGTGGCAAGCAGCGACCTACGGTGCTCCAGCTCAGTGGTGTCTGGGATGACTTTTGGTGTATACTTAGTGAGAACGACGTTTTGTAGGAACTGAGCCAATAATCTGATGAGTTTTGTTGAGCTTACTCTCTCCAGACACCAAGGTCGTATGAGGAAGAATATTTCTAGGGGGAACGTTTGTAAGTTATCTTCTCTGCGTCTCTGAAGTAAATATTCCTTTGTAAAAGCTACCTTGTTAAATGATGGATGGAGCAGGGGCACTAGTTAGAGGCCCCTAACAAAAGGAGGAGCTTAGCTAGTGGGGGCTTGAGTCAATGGTGGGGAAGGAAGAGAAAGAACCACAAATATCTCAGGTTATTCACGAAAGGGAAATTTAACCAGCCTTGCTCTGAGATAAAGGGCAAGAGCACTTGGTTACATTTATAATGTACTTTAAGACGTATACAGTCCTTTCTTCAAACTACCCCCCTGTGGGGCATTAATGAGAAAACTGAGGTTTTGAGAAGTACGATGACTTTCTGATATCACACAGTAAGCAACTGGTAGAATCATAATTTGAACCCACATCCTTAGACACTTGGACCATTATTCTTTTCACTTTATCACTGCCCTTAAATCTAATCCATTGTCTTTTGCCCTTCACTTTCCCTAAAAATTAGTGGCAGCTGCTCACATAATCATAGAGTTCACATATATATATGATAGATAGATAGATAGATAGATAGATAGATAGATAGATAGATAGATAGATAGATAGATATAATTGGCACATTTGGGAACATCCAGTTCAATGATTTACACATACCTATGGCTGTTTATAACCTTTGAAGGATAATACATTTATTGTTTCAAAAATAAGATTTACCTTCTCAGATCTCAACATAATGACAAACCTAAGGAGGAATAAATGGCACTTTCAGAAGTACTTGCCTTACCTGTTTTGTCTTGCCTCATTTATTGTTTTATGAACTTTCATGCTTGGGATGCTCAGGGAGGGGTAGTACCTCTGGTATGGAGGGCTTGTCATGCCCTCCTAGGGCAGCTCTCCAGCCTCTGACCCCCACCTGACACCCAGCTCTCACTTGTAGCTCCCAGTAACTGCTAGCATGCGGCAGCGGCCACACCCCGGGCAACAGCTTCAACAGGGAGGCTAAACCTTGTGAGGGTAGCCATCGGGTCGTTGACCCCTGGTGAACCAGGGCTTTGCTCACCCAGCATGTGAAGACTGCTTTGGCGGAACAGGCGGAAGAAACCAATAAGAAGGTTCAACGGCTGAGAGGGCGACACAGCAAAGCACTGTGGAGTGCTTTGGGCATGTTGGAGCACAAAGGACAACACGGCCATCCAATGCAGCTGAAGAAATCTCCAGGTGTAACGATTTTTCGTGCCACTGGACCCAGGCTTCCAACGCTGAGAGAGTGGACTGTCTCTGTGCATCGACTTTTCCACTTAAATCTCCTTCACGCACAAGTGTTTTTGTGCACACTCATCTATCCCAACCATAGATGAAAATGCACAAAGACAATCATCATTCTTGGTACCGAGAGACTACTAATCATGCTTGCAAAAGGCAACAATTTGACCCAGAGCAATCTGGGCCACTGACATTCATATACTAATACCAAACAATAAGAAATGTCTCCAGACTCAATCTCTGCAAGGAAAAGTTACTGGGGCCAAAAGGAAGGTTGAGAAAAAGTTTAATCAAAACCATTCCTTGACCCCTCCCTCCACTTTCCCACCGCCAACCAATATCCTGCTAGGGAATGAATCAACCTCAGTAACTCTGATTTTCACAAATTTAAGAGGAAAAAAAATGAAACTTTAGAACATCTTAGAAACTGAGTTCCTTTCAGCAACATGGATTTTTAATTTAGAAATTTTACTTGGACATGCATTTTTTAAGCTCTTTCAGGATGAACTGTTAAAATGATTAAAGTCATTGTCACATACTCACAAATGCCAGTAGCTCTTATTTTCAGGTACAGAGAGATGTTTTTAAGTGAATGAATTTCAACATCAATGGGCAAAAGTCTTTCCTGTTGTTAAGTCTCTCTTAAAAGGAGCAAAACAAAACACCAAGTAGTAACAGACAGTCTAGTTACTGTCCAATAAGCAGTCTGGTTTGGAAAATTCCTTTACATGGCATCCAGTGAGTTCCAAAAATAATTTAATTTCAAACAATGATCCTTCCAGATGTGACTTTTGGGTAGAATAGTTGAAGAGTGCTAGAAAGAATGTTAAATTCTAATGGTGTATAGAATCCTGAGCAACCTCTGCTATTGTTGGAATTTTTAAACTTAAGAATCCAATTCTTCTTATTCTTTACATGAAAAAATTTTATTGTATGAATATGTAGAAGTTCATGGAAAGATGGAAGGAAAGGACAGAATTGCTAGTATATTTTCAAACTACATAATTTCTTTCATTGTTCCTCACATAACATTCTTTTTTGGGATTCTTTTCTCCCCTTTTTTCTCTCCCCCCCTGAGAAACCCATGAATTTCCCTTCCTGGTGACTGGAAAAGGGTGTGAAGGAATGGAACATATAATTTATAGATCTCTGATCTTATGATACTATGAAAACATTCACAGGTAGTGTTATAATTCGGCTCTAGGGTACTGTTACAGTTTAAAAAAGTGCTTGCCTTAAACTGTGACTGCAAAAATATGATTTCAAGACAGTCTTGAGTTAAATCAAAAATAAGGTGGTCGCCATGGGAAAAATTTCCAAATATGAAATACCCAAATCAGCTGGGTTTTATGGAGATTTTAATTAATACAAATTAAGGAATTAATGAAAGGGAGAGAGAGAGTAAGAGGAAATAATGAGAAAAGGGCTAGGCCAGCCTAGGCTTAAGCCTTAAGAGAGAGATTAAGTCAGTCTTTTATCAACTCACCACAAGATCCTTCCAAGCAAAACTCTAGTGTTCAGAGAGACCCTCCAGTATAGCTCAGGAAGCTTCACTTCAGCTTCCAAGGCTGAATTCCCTTTCAGCCACCGAGACAGAGACCAGCCTCCAATTCAGCTCCATAGCTGAATTTTCTTTCCTCAGAGGCCTTTCTGACCTCCTTTTAAAGAGACTTTTTTTCCTATATCACCTCCCCTAAGTTCTCACATCTACCAATCACAGTAGACGTTTTCCAAAGGACAGACCATTCTTAATTCACACCTGAGTAAACTAAAACTTTTGAGTATTTCACACCGGAGTAGACTAATCTTGTTATCACCTTCTCTGGGTAGACTAAAACCTCACACCTCTTGCTAAGCTTGCTTGAACTTTTAGTGATTCATTTGACCTTCATAGGTACTTAGCACCTTTTTGTATTAGATCTAAAAATAGACCCAGCTTAAGGGTTTTAGCTTTACTTTAAGTATGGGTTAAGTACTTTTCATTGTTCAGTAAGGAGTTTACAACTTTATCTTCCCCTAAAGTATGCCTAAGTATGGGTGGAGTAATATTAAGTTCTCACATACATTCCTGACTAAGTGCCTCCATTTTTTAAAATGGGGAATGGCCTTAACCAAATGTTCTAAGGTAGAGTCTGAGAATTTTTAAGATTCACAGTACTGACTTCTGGAAGATTATGCTCACACTCTAGAGTAGTCCTCTTGGCCTACCATCCCTATGCCTTGGGTCCTTCATTGGTTCATATCATGTCCCACAACCACATTCATCCACAGGATACAGCCACTATGATATCATTTTGGAGGCATTCTTTTCCTTACCATCATTACTTGTAGGACAAATATACCTCCCTCTTCCTCCTCTCATGGGTTCAAGAATGATAAATGTAAGTTGGACTTTCTGGGGTGGGGAGCATATATTCTTTCCATGTGACATATGTCTGTCCCCTACGTCATTACAATCCACTAGTTGAATTGTCCCAGATGAGAGAATTCCTTGTTATGGCTCTATTCAGATTATAATGATGCCTGGAGATGGTAAACTTTAACCATGAAGGAATAGGAATTTGATAAAAAAAAACAACAACAACAATAGGGTACATATTTAAGGGAAAGGAACTCTCTCAAGTCCTATCAGATAAATCTCTACTTATTTTGAAAAGCCATCATGTAAAATAAGGAGTCTGAATTAGATTATCATTAGAATCTCTTATAGCTCTCAATTATTATAGGGTGGGTTAAAAGAAGAGTTAAAATAGCTATATATATGTATATATATGTATATAAAATAAAAGGTTTATTTAACTAAAGGGAGAAAGGAAGGGAAGGGAATCAGGGACTAACTTACTTCTAACCCATACCAGATATTAAAATCCTAAACTTTCTCTAATTATACTAAACTAACTAATAAATTAAAGTTAAGGAAAGATTGTTAGAGGCAAGGATAAAGGATTCAAAGAAATCTCACAACACAGGAGTCCTTTCTTTGATCAAGCAGAAATCCCAGTGACAGCTCTGTAGGTCCACACAGGATTAGACGAAAAATTATGATTAACCTACACACTGTCCACCAATGTGAGGAAATCACTCACTCAACCACTTCTTCAAGATGGTCCAATTTCCTGGCAGCTTCAAAGGTTTTTTTTTTCCCCTTCAGAGAGAGCCAACTCCATTCCCTCTCCTTCTTCTTCCAGAGAGACGACAGTCAGTCCCAACTGTCTTTCTCCTTCTCAGTCCTCTTGGAATGTTGACTCAGTCCTTGCCCTATAGGATCTCCGTGCTTCTTTCTTTTTGAAAAGCTAATCCTTTACAGCAGTTCCCCTCTTTGCACAAAGCCAAAATCATGTTAAAAACATGATTTTGGCATTTGTGCACTTAATATACTTAAATTTTCCTTAAACTAAAATTTCCATCCAAAATAATAAACAACCTACACTCAACTATCTTATCCTATCTAATTCTATTCTAGGTATTTAATCAAGGAAAGGAAAAGGGGAATTATAAAATGAGCAATACAAACTTCAAAATACATATCAAACATATGCAAAATCAAAACAAGAAAATAACATCAAAATCAAAAGATAAACATAAATAAATGCAAAATGTTAAAGTCATAAAATACTACTCTTATCAACTAATACAGAAAATTCTACTATATTGCAATGCATAAACAGTAAACTTAGACAATTTTTAAAAAAAAATTTGAAAATTATAATAAATACATTGCACAAATTTTACAAAAAAATTAAACCAGTAAAACTTACTTATGCAAAATACATTTAACCACAGAAAAAAATTAAACATAAGTGATCTATTTACATAGGTTTTACATATATATACACTCAATACATACAATACACACATGCATGCTATATGTATACACATACATGCTTCATATCTACACGTGTGTTACATGTATACACATGCATATATTATAATATAATTAATTTTCTATTCCTAACTATAATACACACTATTTACATATATTTATATGTGTATATACATTTGTGTGTGTGGTGTGTGATATGTGATGTTATATCATATGTACTATGTAATGTATGTTGCTATGTATGTTGCAATGTATTTTGTAGTGTAAGTCAGTATCTTACCTTTATCTATCAATCTTGAACTCTAATCTATCTACCTATAGCCCCATCTTAAAATCTCCTAAAACGAATCTTATCTACCTATATTATTACTATTCTAAACTAAATTATTACTATTCGAAACTAAGTAGCTAATTATTTTTTGTTAGTAACTAACTACTTTATAAATAACTATAATATTGTTAGTATCTAGCTCAATGTATCCTAACCATGTTTATGTTTTTGTGTATATATTTTTGTTATTCATGCTATGTTATGTTGTTTTGTTAGTGTTATGCCACTGTTACTGTTGTGTTACTGTTGCATGCAATATACTTACCACACCTTCAGATTATTCCTTCTCTTCTCTACTTGTTTGAAGAATTCTTCCTCTCCAAAATTCATGGTAGTAAAATGTATTGATGAATGCTTATGAATATATGTTATGTTATGTTACATTACCCAAATACCTTAGAACAATTAGTCCAGAAATCACTTGATCCTCTTCATTGAAAATTCCCTTCAAAGTCTTTATCTGCTTAATATTTATGTCTTTCAGTCTTCTTACAATGTCCATCAATTTTCTGAATCCTTCTGTTCATCTGCAATGTCCTCTTCCATCCAAACATTCTCTTCCACTGGAATGGTCCACTTCTTCCTGATCGTTTTGACTACAGACTCTATTTGACTGATGAATCTCAGCTTTCCACAAACTCTTCTTCATTTTCATCTTCAACAATTTCTACATTTTCACTATTAATTCCAAGAATTAATTTAGTATGTAAGCAATGATACCATGAATCTCTTTCTAATACTTTCACTGAGGAAGGTGAAACTAACACAATTGTATAAGGACATACCCAACTCTCTTGAGTTGCTGATGTTTTTTCAAAATTTTTCACATATACCATATCACCTAGTTGAAAATTATGAAGAGAATAATCCAATGGACCAGATTGGATCAATACTCCCATATCATGAAATTTCCTAAGCCAGCGGTACTCAACCTCTCAATTTGTAGCAATGAGAATACATAATGCATATCAGGTATTTACATTCCGAATCATAACTGTAGCAAAATTACAGTTTTGATGTAGCCACTAAAATAATTTTTTGGTTTGGGGTCACTGCAACACGAGGAACTGTATTGCAGGGTCAGAGCATTAGAAAGGTTGAGAACCACTGCTCTAAGCCATTGTTGTAATGCACTTAGATATAAAGCAAGTTGACAGTCTCCTCCTAAGAGAGATGTATACACAGTCTTACGAGTTTTTGCCTGCAGTGGAACTTGTCCAAAGAGGATTTCATAAGATGGTATATGTAAGTCTGCTCTTGGTCTTGTACGTAGGTAAAACAAAGCCATGGGAAGAATATTTGGCCATTTTAAATGAGTTTCAGCACAAATTTCCCCCACCATAGTCTTGAGTTCCCTATTCACACGCTCTACTTGACCTGAACTTTGTGGATGATAAGGAAGATGATATTTGGGTTTTATTCCTAGATTCTCATAGACTCTTTTCAGGATATCTTGTGTAAAATGAGATCATTTATCAGAATCTATGGTAAGTGATATATCAAACCTAGGAACAATTTCCTTAAGCAACACTCACCACAAAACTAGCTGTATTAGTATTAGATGGAAAAAATTCAGGCTATTTTGTTAATATATCCACAATTACAAGACAAAACTTGTATCTTCCAGCTTTTGGCATGCTGATGTAATCAATTTGCAAACTCTTGAATGGATAATATGCCAAAGATATTTCTTTCTGAATGCACCTTGACTGAATGTTTGGCAAACAGAACAACTTGTACAGATCTTATTTCCAACAGTACTTATTTCCAGTGCTACCCATTGCCTTTTTATAAAGTCTACTACATCTTGAGTGCCAAAATGACCCTTTGTGCGGATCACTTGACACAAATAGATATACAAATATTTTGATAACAGTGCTTTTCCAGTGTCTGCAACCCATATCTTTCCTTGCTCCAAATTTCTCCTTCTTCTGAATTTGTGAGTCTACATAATCTCTTTCTAAATCATCAGACTCAATAGTCCTTGAGCACTAAGGTTACTAGGTAATGATCTATACCACAGTGTCTCAAATTCTGTGACCACTGCAGTAACTGAACATTGAATTCTATCATGCAAATATGAAGAACCATCTGTGAATAATGCTAAGGCTGGATTTTCAATAGGAGTGTCTTTCAAATCCATCCTAGGCATATCCACTAGATATACTACTTTTACATACTCATATAATGGTTCACTATTCTTTGGCAAATCGGGAAGAAATGTAGTTGGATTTAATACACTACACCTCCTCAACTGGATGTTCTCATTACCTAGGAGTATAATTTCATACTTAGATATTCGTTGGTCTTAATATGCTTGAGTATGAAATTTCCTCATTAGTGCTTCTATTTGATGTGAACAATATACAGTGGACATCCCAAAACTAAATCTGCTGTCTTCTGGACTAACACAGCTGCAGCTGCTATATCCCTTAGATAAGGAACAGTCCCTGTAGCTATTGGATCAATCTGACAACTATAATATCCAATTGGATGATAACTTTGTCCTAAAGTCTATGTCAATACACCAGAAGCAATATTTTTTGTTTCATTGATAAACAGTTGAAATGGCTTTGTACAGTTTGAGATACCCAAAGTAGGGGCAGATAAAATGTCTTCTTTAAGCTTACTTAAAGCTTGCAGATATTCAGGTTTGAGTTTCAGAGGTTCTGGTTCTGTATGCCATGATGATCCAAATAGACTGTTAGTCAATAAACATTTAACTTCCTACTATTCCCAAGCACTATGCTAAGCACTGGGAATACAAAGAAAGACAAAAGTCCTTGAGATCAAGGAACACACAATCTAATGGGGAAGACAACATGCAAAAGATTATGTACAATTTACACACAAGATAAAAAGGAAATAACCAATGGAGGGAATGTATTAGAATTTAAAAAAGGCTTCCTATAGAAGATGGTATTGTAACAGAGAGTTGAAGGAAACCAGGGATTTCAGGAAGCATAGTAATAATGAAAAGCATTCTAAGCACAGGAGACAGTCAGTAAAAATGCCTGGAGCAAAGACATAGAGTGTCTTTGAAAGAGAAAACTACCTCCAAAAGGAGATAATTTAATGGAAAGGACCTAGAGGGATTGGAAATGGGGGAGGGGGAGGCACAACGAGGAGCCTCCCAGGACCATTGAAGCACAACCCTTGAAATTATTTTTAAAAATAAGTTTATTGAGGGTAGGGAAATGATAAAGTCCTAAATCTACACAACTATAACTCCTCCCACCAATCTATGCTCCCTCTCTTGGGGTTTGCTCTTCTGGTCTTCTCAAGCCCTTCCTATTCACTCCCTGTTCTTATCTAGACCCTCCAAAAAAGCATCTGACTACCTATATACTACAGATTGTCTTTAAAAGGCTGAGGATCTCCTTCCAGAATCTTCTTCCAGGACTTTTTGTCTAAGTTCTCCTCCTTTCCTCTTAAAGACAATCTATGCATTTTTCTTTATCTCTTATCACTTATCCTTTTATATCTTGTTTGTAGGACAGCAAGAAAACCATTGTTATTGGAATGAGGAGTAGATGGTGGAATGAGGGGTTTTTTAAAAGACTTTGAACACCAGAGAATTTCTTTTTTTTTTATCCTGAAGATAGGGAGCCACTGGAGTTTACTAAGCAGGAGATGTGACATGGTTAGACTTGAACTTGAGAAAAATTGCTGGTGGCTATATGAAGAAAGAATCAGAATAGGAAGAGACTTGTAACAAGTTGTCTGATCATAAAGCTATTCCAATAATCCAGGAGTAAGAAGATAATGGCATATGGTAGAGCTGTGGCATTATCAAGAAGGGGATATATTTGAGAAATATTTCAGATTGAGAAATGATTTGATTCCAGTAAAATTGATGAGGCATGGCAACAGATTGGATATGGGAAAGGGGATGGAAGAAAAATGCATAATTAGAAAAGTAGCCAGTAGACAGGGAGAGGTTGAAGATGAATGGAAGAGCTGGGATGATACAGGGAATGGATGGATGAGATGGGGTGAAATGGGATCATTTGTGAAAGTTAGAGGCATTGCCTTGGAAAGCAGGACAATTTCTTCATGTGAGATAGGGTGAATGAGGAGATAATGAAAGAAGGCATATAAGTGATATGAGATGAGGAATATAGGATAATAAAGAGGTCTTCATGGATGGCCTGAATTTTTTCAGTAAAGTAAAACTTACAAGTAGAATTATTTCTCAATCTGAAATATTTCTCAAATATATCCTCCTCTATAATGCCACTCCTTTAGTGCATGCCCTCATCTCACTCCTGGATTATTGGAACAGCCTAATGGTTAGACAACATTTTTTCTTTTGTCTTCAACTTCTCTACTGTAAGGTAGTCTATTGGCTGGTTCTCTATTATCTACAAACATGCTCATGTTTCACTCCTACCCATAAAACCTCACTTGATCCCTCTACCTCTGTTAACTATCATTGCATTTCCTGTCTTTTGTAGTTAAACTGTTTGAGAAATCTGTCTGGAATAGGTACCTTCACTTGCTCTCTAAACTCTCCATAATCTGGCTTCTAAATTAATTTTCAGTAAAATAGGAAGCCAAGCTCTCAGCTAAGTAGTTGAGTCAGAGCAATATGAGAGACACAGAAGTTAGGGCAACAATGACTTAGAATTCATTTGCAAAATATTAAAGATAAGGTTATAAGCATCAGCAACACAAAATAGGATAGAAACAATTCTGAAGAAAACTTGATGCAACACATAATATCCTTATGAATCATGAGTAAAACAAAAGATAACAAATAGATTTTTAATGTAATAGATCCAAAAGCATTTTTATAATAACTTTCTTCATCAGTTAGAATGGTTAACGAAACTGCTACATTTGTCCTCCATCTGTCACTGAGTGATGGGGACGGAGCAAAGATTGCAGCATAGTAGCAGTGAAATCCTGAAACTGCTCTGAATATTCTTCTAAACCAATCTTTAAAAGGCATCTCAAAAGGACAGAAGTCAAAGCAAGATGAGCATGGGGTGCTCTCCCACTGAACGTGATGTGAAAGATAGGCAGAGAGAGTGGATTTCCATGATATGAGGTGTTATAGCTAAACTAAAGCTGTTATAGGTGATCAATATTATTGGTGGAGGTCAATTAAGTTGAAGAGAGCTATTTGGAAAACCAGTGTCCTTATTTATTATGGAGGAGAGGTAGGAAGAGGAAACTGGAGGTGAGAGATAGGAATTATATCTATTAATCTTATATTATATCTAAAATTACTGAAGTTATATTAAAAATATCTAAATAAACCCCCAAGATCTAACTGTTCTCTTTTCAATTTCTTCTTGTCTGACAGAGCAGATCTCCTTAACCTTACTCTTACTAAGAATAATATTCTCTAACTAAACTGTTCTAATTAATAAAATCTTCTTTAAACTCCTTAAAGTAATATATGAACTCAAACTGTCAGATATTACTGTCAGAATCTCTTGGCAGAGAAACACTGATGCAGGCCCACTCCCAAGTCAGAGAGAGTAGACAAAGCCCCTCTGACAGCTCCTTCTCCCTCCAGGATTAAAGCTTTCCAGAATCAGACTTTAAGTCAAATTCATAGATGTATCCCAAATTCTCAAAAGTAACTGTCTAAAAAACCTACATATCTTCTTTGTCTGAGAGAAAGATCCAGCAACCCTGCTCCCAAGGAAGTCTGAGAAACTGCCCACAGAATTAACTGCATTCTCTCTTTTATGATAGGCCTCTTAAAGTAACGAAGTGCAAAGAGCTATCTGATCTGGTTTTTAAAGTAACAGAGTGATATTAATAAAACTTCCTTTAACATAGAACTTCTGCTCTTAATGAGACAGAATGAACCTAATAAAACTCATAACAAAATTCCCCCCTGAGATCCTTTTGGGAGAAATATTCTCCCCAAATGGATCTTTCAAACTAAAATTATTCTATGTTCTATACTAGGAACAGGGAGAAGTAAAAAGAAAGGAAGAAAGAAAGCAAAGCATCTTGCAAAATGCAAGTCACACATTATATACAGATATTTACAGTTACAGATATGCACAGTTACAGAATAATACATTTCTAACTACTCTTACAGAAAAAAACCCCTAAAGATATTCATCTAAATTCACCTTATAATTACTATATAAAAAAACATTGCAACAACATTATATCCACATTATTACATTATTTACATATAATAGAGGGAACCAACCAGAGGAAAAACCGCACAAGGAAAAGCACAGACTGACTATCCCCACACCCCCACCTACTGTAATAGATGTAGAACCAGGACCTGGTCAACCTCAGGATTCTGGGACACAAGATACACCAACAAAAGAGTAACACAGACCTACCCCCTGGAAATCCTAGGCTCTAGATGTGAAGTTCAGAGTTCCATAATATGGGGCACACACAGGCTTCTGGGGTGGCTGTGAAGATAGCCCCAGGGCAAAATCCTGTCCACCAGAAGCTAAGACAGAAATGGCCAGCAACTTGTAGAAATCCTAGTCCTTGAGTAGGAAAATGAGCAAACAGCAATTAAAAAAAAAAAAAGAACTCTTGACCCACAAAAATTTCTATGGGGAAAAAGAACCAAAAAACAGAAACAACAGAAGATGGTGAAAAATAAGCAAACACATGCAAACTTTCCTAAAAAATGGAAATTGGTCACAAGAAGAACTGGGAAAGAGTTCAAAAATCAAGTAAGGCAAGTAGAAGAAAAATGGGGGGGGGTGAGAAAAAGAAATGAAAATAATACAAAAAGAAAATAAGTTTAAAAAACAAAATTGGTCAAATGGAAAAAGAGACACACAAATCAAATGAAATAAGCAGATAAAAAACCAGAATTGATCAACTGGGAGAACAGGTAAAAAAGTCCAATGAAGAAAAGAGTGCCATGAAAAGTATAATGGGCCAAATGGAAAAGGAGGATCAAAAGATTAAGGAAGAAATTCAGTCTTTAAAACTAGCATTGGGCAAATAGAAGCTAATGGTTTCATGAGACATCAAGAAATAATAAAACAAAATCTAAAAATAATAAAAAAAAATAGAAGAACATATGAAATTTTCATTGGAAAAACTCACCTGGAAAAAAGATCCAGGAGAGACAATTTAAAAATTATTAGACTACCTGAAAGTCATGACTTGATATATCACTGAGGTGATTGAAATGGCATATAAGGAGGCAGCTAGGTAGCTCAGTGGATTGAGAGTCAGGCCTAGAGATTGGAGGTCCTGGGTTCAAATCTTGTCTCAGACATTTCCTAGTTGTGTGACCCTAGGCAAGTCACTTAACCCCCATTGCCTAGCCCTTACCACTCTTCTGCCTTGGAACCAATATACAGTATTGATTCTAAGACAGAAGGTAAGGATTTTAAACAAACAAACAAACAAACAAAGAAAGAAATGAAGAAATGGCATATAAGACTAAATTGTGAGAAAGAAAGCAAGTACGCAAAGAAATTTAAGCTGGAAGGAACACACTCTTGAAAGGATTAAGAAACTTGTTTTCTGGATAGCCAAAAGAATAAAAAATTTTAGTAATTTGAAAACAATCACAGATGGCATTGTTACCAAAAAGAATTGATCAAGATGACATTGATTAAAAACAACATGCCTTTCTCATCTCTGTAAAATATTCATAGTATTGATCTATACACACAAAAGATATCTGAGCAAAAGATAAAGTTTTGAGGATGCTTTTTAAAGAAAAATTTCAGACCACATAGTCATAGTCTCAAAATTGAATGAAAGGTGTCAAGAATATATCTTATATTTATTGTTCAGTATAGAGTAAAAGTACAGTAATAACTCTCCTACTTACATCTGATTTGTTGGACAAAAAGA
The DNA here is from genome assembly GCF_027887165.1 of Monodelphis domestica. Lineage (NCBI taxonomy): Eukaryota > Metazoa > Chordata > Mammalia > Didelphimorphia > Didelphidae > Monodelphis > Monodelphis domestica. The sequence continues at coordinate 288,507,801 of NC_077233.1, forward strand.
TCACCTGAGTGCATGTTTTATCCTATAACTTTGAGTCCTCTCAAATGCAGAAACAGAGCGGAACCTGGGAATTTTTCTGTACCCCTGAGATGATGAATCTGTCATTTAATTTCCACTGCTTATAGTCTCCTGGACTGCTCCCTGTCTGGCTGCATGGTGGGGCTTGGAGATAAGTAATTCCATTCTAGACTGTAGAGAGGGAGAGGGAGTGAAGGAAACTCAGTAGAGGAGAAAGACTTTCCACTGAAATTCTCAAAGACAATATAGGTTATTCTTGATGTTTTCAACCTTTCCCCTTTCTGGAGGGGGAGAGGTAAGAGATTTGAGAAACAGTTGGCCACTACAGCTACACTTGAGGCTACATATACAAGTCTCTTTTTTATTAGTATATGTTATTTAAAAGTAAGGACAATAAATCTTTTTATTGTCAACTGAAACTACCGAAATGCAAATAGTAAGGGGAAGGGAATAAGCATTTATATAGCATATTATTTCCAGGCAATGGGCTAAATACTTTACAAATATTATCTCATAGTTACTGCTTAATAAATATTTGTTAAATGAATGAATAAGTGAATATTTTAAACTCTAGGAATTCCTTATTAACATGCAAATAATCACATGAAATGATGCAAAATGAAGTAAATAGAACCAGAACATTGTATGCAATAGCAGTAATAATGTACAGTGATCAGCTGTGAATAAATTAACTATTATCAGCTATGTAAGGATCCTGGACCACCTCAAGGGACTAACAATTAAAAAGGCTATCCACTGTCATGGGAGAAATTGATGGAGTCTGGATACAGATTGAAGCATACTGTTCTTCATTTTATGTCTTCCATGAATTTTTCTCTTGTATATGTAATATGTGCCTTCTTTCACAATATGATGAATGTGGAAATATATATTGTGTAATATATATTATTTAATGTCTTGGGGAAGGGGGAGGATGGGAGGGAAAGGGAGTACATGAATCACAAAATGTCAGAAAATGATTATTTAAAATTGTATTGAGGGGGAAACTGGGCAGCTCAATGGATTGAGAGCCAGGCCTAGAGATAGGAGGTCTTAGGTTCAAACCTGGCCTCAGACACTTCCCAGATGTGTGACCCTGGGCAAGTCATTTGACCTCCATTGCATAACCCTTCCCACTCTTCTGCCTTGGAACCAATACATAGATTTTTATTCCAAGATGGAAGGTAAGGGTTTAAATATATATAAGTGTATTAACATAAAAACATGCAAATACTCCTGGTAGGCTAATAATGAATGATCTTTATATGACAATTTTACAAGCATTGTCTCATTTAAGCCTCATGAAGACCTATTGAAGAAATATACTATGGATATTATTATCGTCATACAAATGAGGAATCTGAGGAATGAAGGAGTGAGTGAGGTAACTCACTTAAGCTATTTAGCTGTTAAGTATCAGAGCTGAGATTTAAGCTCACATTTTTCCTGACTCCAGATCTAGTGCTCTCTCCACAATAGTATTCTGCCTCTTCTAAAAATATGACTTTTTTTAGTTCACTGTGATTTTATTGGAGTAGGAAACTCCCAGTGCTGAACTTTCACCAGAGCTCTTTCTCAGTAGATTATAATTATAGAGAACTGCCTAGGATGCAGAAAGGTAAAAAGCATTACAATTGGTTACATGACTGCTATGCAAATGAAAAAAAAAGAAAATCATTGAATTAATATAATAGCTGGTTTTTATGAAAAACAATAAAATAAATAAACCATTAGTTAATTTGATTTTTTAAAGGAGGAAAACCAAATTACCAGTATAAAAATGAATATATATATATGTATATATATATATATATATATATAGTAGTAGTAATTAAAATAGTGGAAGACATAAACTGTTGCAGATAAAAGAGTGTTTGGCTTAAATTGTGACTGCAGAAAATATGGTTTTAAGACAGTGTCTTGTTTTAAATCAAAATATAAGGTGGTTGCCAGGGAAAAATTCCCAAATATGAATATACCCAAGTCAGCTGGGTTTTATAGAGATTTTAATTAATACAAATGAGGAATTAATGAAAGAGAGAGAGAGAGAGAGAAAAGGAAATAATGAGAAAAGGATAGGCCAACCCAGGCCAGCCCTGGCCAACCCAGGCCCAAGCCCTAAGAGAAAGATCAGTCAGTCCTTTTTCACCTCACCACAAGATCTCTGAGAGGGAGTGCCAAGAGAGACCCTTCAAGGCAGCTTTGGCCAGCTCCCTCCTCCAATTCAGCCTTTCCCAGCTGAATCTTCAGCTCCCTTTCTGAACTCCTTTTAAAGGGAATTTTCTCTTATGTCACCTCCCCTAAGTTCTCACATCTACCAATCACAGTAGACGTTTTCCAGAGGACAGACTGTTCTTAATTCACACCTAAGAAGGCTTGAACTTTTGAGTAATTCACACCTGAGTAAGTTTCTCACCTCTTTGCTCCTTGTAAATTCACAGGTTGCCTGACCTTTATAGGTACTTAGCACCCTTTTGTATTAGATCTAAAAATAGACACAGCTTAAGAACTTTTGCCTTACTCTAAGTATGGGTTTAAGTATTTTTCATTGTTCAGCAAGGAGTTTCTTCCCCTAAAGCAGGCTTAAGTAGGGGTGGAGGAGAGGTCTCACATTCCTCATCTAAGTTCCTTTATTGTTTAAAATGGGGAATGGTCTTAACCCAACCTTATGAAGTAGGGTCTGAGAATTTTTAAGATTCACAATTCTGAGAAATTTTAAGATTCACAATATATACTTAAAAACAGGAGAGAAATTAAAGCAATTTTTAGGAGTTATTTTCTTTATTTTTATGCCAAAAAATCAGACAAGTGAAATATTTTAAAAATACAAATTGGTCAAATTAACAGAAGAGGAAATAGAATACTTAAATAACCCTATCTTAGAAAAAATAAATTGAACAAGTTGTAAATGAGCTCCTTAAGAAAAAAATCCATAGAACAATATGGATTCATGACTGAATTTTATCAAGCATTTAAAAATAATTAATTCCAATATTGTATAAACTATTTTGAAAAAATAGGCAGAGAAATTATTTCTAGGACAGAAATATGGTGCTGATACTTAAGGAAGAGCAAAAACAGAGTAACAAAACTACAGGCCAATTTCTCTAGTGAGTATTGATTGTTGCAAAAAAATTTTAATAAAATACTAATAAGGAGAAATATATCACAAAAACCATACATTATATAGCCAGATGTTCTCCTGGTTCTGCTCAGTTCACTTTGCTTCACCATATATCTCTTCCCAGATTTTTCTGAAAACATCTTGCTCATCATTTCTCATAACAAAATAGTATTCCATCACAATCATATACCACAATTTATTCAGCCATTCCCCAATTGATGGGCATTCCTTCAATTTCCAATTATTTGCCATCACAAAAAGAGCTGCTATGAATATTTTTGTGTACATGTGTCCTTTCCCTTTTCTACTTGTGGTGTTGTTGGGTCAAAGGGCATGCACAGTTTTATAATCCTTTGAGTATAGTTCCAAATTGTTCTCTACAATATTTGGATCAGTTCACAACTCTGCATTGATTTCCAGTTTTTCTACAACCCCTCCAATGTTTGCTATTTTCCTTTTCTGTCAAATTGGCCAATTTAAGAGGCATGAAATGCTACCTCAGTATTGTTTTAATTTGCATTTCTCTATTCTAGAGTTACTTAGGAATTTGGGGGGGGGGGAACTAGGTATAGACCAACATCTCATACCAAGTACCGAGATAGGGTCAAAATGGGTATATCTTTTAAATATAAAGGGCAATATTATAAGCAAATTAAGGATAAGGAAATTATTTATGATGAAATAGAAATAGAGGATCACATGAAGTAAAATGGGTAATGTTGATTGCATTAAGGTTTTTTTTTCTTTTTGCACAAACAAAATCAACTTAGCCAAAAAAGAAGGAAAGTAGGACATTTGGAGGGTTACAGCAAATTTATCTGATAAAGCTCTCACCTCTCAAAAATGTAAGGAACTTAATCAAATCTATAAGAATTCAAATCATTCTTTAATTGATAAATGGTGAATGATTTCAGACAATTGAAGAAATCAAAGTCATTTATTGTCATATAAAAATGCCCTAATTTTTTTCCCAGCAATTTTTGTCAAATAGTGAGTTTTTGTCTCAAAAGCTTGAATCTTTGGGTTTATCAAACACTATAGATTATTATGTTCATTTACTACTGTGAAAACGTGTTTTGCATGATTTCACATTTATTGCCTTCACAATGATTGGGGGAGGGATAGAATTCCAGAAATAAAAATATTTTAATGCATATTAAAAATAAAGAATAAATTAAAGAATATATTTAAATTAATAAATCTAGCTTGGAAAAATGTAAATCTTTATATAGAAAGGCCAAGATTGGAGCAGCTAGGTGGCACAATGCATAGAGTGCCCAGCCTGTCATTCAAATCTATCCTCAGATCATTACTAGTTGAGTCACCCTGGGAAAGTCACGAGGCCATATTTGCCTTAGTTTCTTCATTTGTAAAATGAAAGAGAAGAAAATAGCAACTTATTCCAATATCTTTGTCAAGAAAACCCCACATTGGGTAATGAAAAGTTGAATGCAACTGAAACAACAAAAAACCAAGAATCTAACAGGAGACACCATGTAAACACATATATACAAAGCAAGCAATGTACAGGATAAAATTGGAATGCACAAGAATTAAGAGGAGTTGGGGAAGACTTCCTTTAGAAGGTGAGATTTTAGTTAGGGTTTAAAAGAAGACAAGGAGATCAGTAGTCCAAGCTGAGGCAAAGGGGGAAATCTTAGGGAAAAAAGATTTATAACCTATGAGGAATAAAACCAATTATAAGCTATACTCAAGAACAGCTTAGATTCTAAGGGAGAATTAGAGGGCAGGTCAGTAAATACAGTCTATAATCAGATTAATACGATATTTCAGGGCAGACAGAACTTTGTTGTAACTTTCATGATGGATGGCACGCCAACTTTGCCTCTGCATACAACTGATCATGAATATATAATACATGTGCAAACATATAAGCAGAATGACACCAACATTTTTTATATTTGGAAAGTTTGTAACTTAAACTGAAACTTTAAATTAATTAACTTATTTATTTGGAATATTTTTCCATAGTTACATGATTCATGTTCCTTTTCCCCCTCCCCTCTTCTCTCACCACCCCCAGTTGACAAGCAATTCCACATGTATCATTGTTCAAAACATATTTCCATATTATTAAATTTTGCAATAAAATGATCATTTAGAGTCAAAATCCCCAAACCTATTCCCATCAAATCACATGATCAGTCATATGTTAAACTGTAACTTTAAACTGCTACTTTGTCGTGTGGCGCTGTAGCCATGATCCATGCTTCTTCTCCCTGAATATCTGCATGTGAAGAAGGACCTTGGGTTCTTGGCTAGCATCCCCTTCTTCTTTGTTAATTTCTTCCTAGCTCAAAATCATCCAGAAGTTCTCCTGACCCCAAGGCATGACTGAGAGCTCTGTACCAGACTGTTTGGTCTCCAATAGTTCCTTTGTAATAGGCCACAGCTGTAGCTGATGGTCTGAAGATGTGCTCTTCCCCTGCCCTCCTTGTTGTGGTTACCTCACTTCGTCCTGATGCAGCAGTTGCTAAGTATACGGTTGTCATCTATTCCCCACATGTGTCCTACTCAAGGAAATTGTGTTTGAGCCATGCATTTTTCAGTGTTAGTGAGGCCAATTCCATTGTACAACTTGGTCATTTGTAATCCTGGCTCACCATCTAATAGCTCAACTCAGAAGTGATGTACACAAGTACAAATACACACTTGAGACAAAAATGTGAAGCAGATTGTGTTTCCATTCGTCTTCTCTTAGGGCATGAGTCATATAAGCTCTTACTATGTTTTTTTTTTAAATTTCCCTTTAATTTGTTAAATACTTCTCCCACCAGCGAGCCTTTAATTCTCTGTAGTATATGGTAAAATTAAAAATTCCTATAGAAGGGTGATTTCAGGAAGCACTGAATTGGCACGAGTGGCTCTAGCATCTCTGGGGTGGTGGAGAATCCAGGAACTTGGTGGCAAATAATGTCCTGGAGAAATGTCTTCAAAGCAAGTCCAGAGTCTTTGCTGGCAGAATAAGAGTAGGATTCCTGGGGGCCCACCTTTGAACAGTGTTTAATGTTTAGGCAATGACTTGTCCCTGTTGGAATTACTAGGTGACAATATAGTCGCATCGACTTTTCCACTTAAATCTCCTTCACGCACAAGTGTCTTTGTGCACACTCATCTACATCACAGATGAGTGCGCACAAAGACGATCGTCATCCTCGGTTACCGAGAGACTACTACTGTCTTTTTAAAAAAATTATTATTTCAGGCACTGTTTTTAAATCTGTAAAAGACACTAGGCTCTGCTGCAGGGTTTTAAGCCACAAGGTTATGAATCATTTTGGAATGTCAGTCATATAGTAGGAAAACCTGAGACATTTAATGTTTTCCATTTTTACTTGTCTCATCTGTATACTAATTAAGATAATAATGGCGCCCATTTCCCAGGGTTGTTTTATAGCCCAAATGATATATTCCAGTGTTTTGCAAAGTTCAAAAAGCTAAATAAATGTCAGTCATTATTAGTGTTACTGCACAACGGATGAATTTATATAACCCAAAACAATGTGGAGAGTTAACAACTAGTGTTTTGGGGGGTAGCTAAATACCCAAACTGGATAATTCAGGACAAACTAGATTTGTCCTCCACTGCATTCACCAGAAAAATTGCTAAATGTCCCCTTTATTTTATATTGAATATACCTTGCTGAAGAGAACAAATTCTAGCATTTCATGGCAGTATAAAGCAAGATAATTAGCAGCAAGAAAAACATTAGTTAGATAATATAAATTATGAGCAGCAGCAACTAAGGAAAAATTAACAACATATGAAGAGCAAGTGGTCCAAGTCTATGGAACTATGTCTATGAAAGCTTTCTGTGGAGTCTTCAGATCCCTCTTTTCATATTCTAGCGATGGACATGCCCAGTAGTTGACAGAACAAAAGTAAAGCCGTGAGCCGTAATAATAATCGGCTTCTGTATGGAGGGGTATCATATATCTTCCGTTGGCGTGGGTCACACCTGTGATCCAGGAAACACAGCTTATGCAGATTCAGGAATAATGACATTTTCAGGCATCCTCAACCCTGTCACGAAGGCTGCACAGAGTTCCTTAAATATCATCTGAAGTGTTGACCCTTTCAGTCAAATCCTTTGCCCTACAGTAACTTTCCATGAGACTTCTCCTCTGCCTTGCTTTGATTACACTTTCTATGCCTTGGCAAGCTCTAGCCAAAGCAGATAAAGACCTGGTTCCCTCGCTCTTATCAACTTCCTCCATACCCCAAACTTCCATTGGCCTGCTTGTCTGCAATGGCGTATCCCAGAGGGCCAGGAGACTGAACATTAGGAAAGAAAGGCTGTGTGTGGCTTTTGGCTAGACCTATCCCCCCTCCCACTCTTGCTGTGTTCCCATTCACACACACCCATGGGCTTTCCAAGCACTGGAGGGCGAGACTGGAGACCAAGCCTTGACAGCTGGCAAAGTCACAATAGCCCCACGTTGAGAATGACTGAGCTTCTGACTGGCAGTTATGACACTGATGAGAAATACGAGGTGCTTTTGTCTTCCTCCAGATGGCCCGGGTTGTATGCTCTGCAGCAGTTGGGACTGCGTTGCCTATAGTTCCCCAGAGCATAACTTGGGAGTTAGGATGTTCAGAACAACAACAACAAGAACAACAAATAGAACAGGTTCCAAGTTCAGTTGCATTTCAACAAGTATAATGCCTAGATCTAGCTCTTGAGAATATAACGTGGGTCACATTAACCTTTTATGATATTAACTTTCTCTACTTTGGGGGTATGTTTTCTGGTCTCTGCCTCTTCTTTGAACTTTTTCTAACCAAAAAGTCTTTGACAGGATGGCATGAATGACTTCATTTGTGAACACCTCACTTATTTCCTTGCATACTAAGCTTAATACTAGCTTTTGGTTCATTCTTTTTCCATTTGGAAATTTAATTTAAAAAATTGTTCTCCAGAAAAAGGTTGCTTCTTCATTTCCACCTAACCTAGCTTTATCTCAATAATCCTGTGAGCAAATAAACACATTAAAATGAGTGTTACTAAACATTTTTGAGAAAAAAAAAAGCTTTTGACATTCTCTGTCTTTGGGTTTCTAATTGCCTTAGTTTATAGTTTTCCTTTTGCCCCTTCATGTTTTCACAAGTTTTAGTCCTGGATTTGTTCATCTCTTCAGCTTTATCTTTTGAAAGATCTGTGCTATGATTATGAAGGAAAAGTAAATGGTGAGTGGACCAGTTCTCCAGTTTGGTCTATGTATTGGCATAATTATGTAGGCAATTTTTCCCCCTCAGAGCATTTTGACTATAATATTTGACTATTAACTTTGCTCTCCATTTGACTTGGCCATCCTAGATATGGAGCATGCCAAGAAGTCAAAATCCTGTGGTGATTCTGCTTAGGGGAGCGGTGATTGCAAACTATTGATTTCCTCTGGATCCAAACCCTTTAAGGCAGTGGTATCACTCTCAAATAGAAATGGGGGAGAGAATTAGGTCAAATATATAAGAATTCAAACCATTCCCCAATTGAAATCAAAGGACATGAACAGACAATTCTCAGAGGAAGAAATTAAAAGAATCTCTAGTTATATTAAAAAAATGCTCCAAGTCACTGCTGATTAGAGAAATGCACATTAGAACAACCCCAAGACACCACCACACACCTATCACATTGGCTAACATAACCAAAAAGGAAAATGATAAATGCTGGAGGGGATGTGGGAAAATTAGGAAGGACAGTAATACATTGTTGGTGAAGCTGTGAACTGATATAACCATTCTGCAGAGCAATCTGGAAGAAGGCTTAAATGGCCACAAAACTAAGCATACCACTACTGGGTCTGTATCCCAAAGACCAGAGACAAGGAAAAAGGACTACCTGTAGCAAAATATTTTACTAGCTCTTTTTGTAGTGTCAAAGAATTGATAGCTGAAGGGTTGTCCATCCTTGAACAAATGACGGCATATGATTGCAAGGGAATACTATTGTACCATAAGAAATGATGAACAAGATGAATTCAGAAAAACCTGGAAAGACTTTAATGAATTAATGCAAATTGAAGTGAGCAGAACCAGGAGAACAATATATACAATAATAGAAATGTTATAACATGATCAATTGTGAGTGACTAAAATATTATCAGCAAAGCAAGTTTCTGAGATAAATATAAAGGGACGGTCATGATGAAAATGTTATCCATCGACAAAGAAAGAATTGTTGGAATAGGAGGCAGATCAAAGCATACCATCTTCCACTTTATTTCCTTCATTAGACTTTTATTATATGTGTGATATGTGCCTTTTATCATGACATGAGCAACGTTGCATGATATAACCTCTATCAAGGCAGTGACGGAGAAAATCTTAATCCTAAAATGTCAGAATGCAATTGTCAAAAGCTGCTTCTGTGTGTAACTGATATTAATTAATTAATTAAAGATGAAATAGGGGTCATTAATCTGTATATAAGGATACCTGTGGGCAAAATATTGACAATTTTAAAATGTGACATTACCTGTGTTTTATTGAATGTTTTTACTTATTTTGTTCAACATTTTCAAATTACATTTAATCTGGTTCAGTGTGTCTGATGTAAAGGCTTTTATTCCAGGTATCATCTGGAATTTGGAATTCCTAGAGAGGCCAACTTGACAGAATAACAATTATCTGGACAATTTAGATGAAATTCTTCTCCCCTTCTCTAACCCCATTTTTTTTGGCTGATCCTTACAATCTAAATTATCCAAGTTGACTCAAATTCCCCAGATAACACTTTTTATTTCATTGTATTCTTTGTAAACCTGCAAAAAAGACCACGAGTATAAATGATCTCCAAGACAGATCTATGTCTTTTTTCTTGTGTTGAATCATCTATTGCCTTTTCTGATAAAAAAGAAAACTTTGCTTTTTTCTCTTGGAACCCTTTTGCCAATTCTGTCCTCCTGAAGGAGAATTAAATTTAATCTGTCATTATCCCCATTAACCCTTTAAACCCTTTTCCTATCATGCCAAATTTCAATATACCTCAGACTTTGACCTTAATTCATGAAACCTTGGCACTGTGCTTTTGTTCTCCTTGGGATTCGATCTCAATTTTAGCCATATCCATCTCTAGTCCCTGTTCTCTGCTGTCTAGTCCTACTGTTAATCTCGTCTCTAAAGTCATCCTATTGTTAGCAAAATGCTCTTTTTCTGACATCTTTTTCTCTCATACTTTTGCCATCTCCTGGCAGTAACTAAAATCCCACATTTTCCTGGAAATGTGATGGCTGTCACTATCCACCCCAATGCTATCCACTCTTTTGCTCCGGCCTCTGGATCCTTAGGGCCAAGCAAGTTTTCCTTTAATATATTGTCTTCCATATCTCCTTCTCTCCCATTATGAGATGACATCTTTTAGCCAATTAGCTCTAAATAGCTTTTTAAATAGGTATTTACTATGAGAGTATAATTTGTGCAGTTGATATAAAATATCCCTCCCCAAAGCTGTGACACTGTTTTTTACCAGGACAGAATGAATGAATCCAAGAGAAAGTGGGCCCAACTCAGAGCACCTGGGCCAAAGATCTGATCCTGGAATTCCTTTTGCTCCAGTCTTCCAGACGTTCCCCTTGTGTATGCTGCACTTTTGTCCTGGACTCCTTTAGTCTTGGATTTTCTTGCTTGAATCTTCCTATAGTCCATCTTCCCACCTGGTTGGAGACGCTGATAGCCATTATTCAGGATACCAGCCAGAACTCTGGAGTCCAAAATCTTCTGGACTACTTGAAATTCACGAAGCCTTCCTCCAGCTAAAGTGGCGTCTGGGGCACAGAAGGAGATGGGAGCCTCGGCTGGGCAAAGGACTTTCTCTTTGCCTCAAATCCCCCAAACAATTCCTTTTCAAAGACTTGGCTAGTGGCTTCCCCTATGCCAAACTCTCAAGTATTCGGAGTTCCAAGTTCTTTTGTTTTAGACAAGTGACATAGCATGAAGTTTCCTCCATGAATGCAAACACACTTTCGGTGTAATATCCCTTCAGTTATCCTGGTGACCATCAAGGATGTCTAAACTGATCAAGGGCTTTTTCCCCATCTTGGTCTAAAACCTTAAAGAAATAACTGTGTGGCCCCCCATTTTAGGGAAAGGATCTAGGTCAGGCATGCCTTCATTCCTCCCCACGCTGTTGACTCCATAGGATATTCTTTACCGTAAAATAAAAACTCTTCATCCGGGAAGGTCGCTCCACCCCTGCATGACTTCTCACATTGGAACTGCAATCAGCTCTGCTATCAAGCTTGCTTTGAAAATTCAAATTTGTTCCCATACAATTGATACTGTAGGAAATAGTTTGAGCAGAAGGCCATCTTTAAAAGCCCTCACTTTCTATCTTAGAATCAATATTTTGTATTGGTTACAGGGCAGACGAGTGATGGGGCTAGGCAGTTGGGGTTAAATGGCTCAGAGCTAGACAGGGTCTGAGGTCACATTTGAACCCAAGACTTCCCATCTCCAGGCCTGGCTCTCTAGCCACTGTACCCTCTGGGCATAATACAAATTTTGAATTTGTTTATATTTGCTTATGCTCAATTTCTTTCTTGAGGAACAATGAGGATGAAGAAGACTGCAGCACTTCCCAATTGCTGACAAGCTGCAACCTTTCTCATGCCCACTTTTACAAATAGATCTTGTTCAAAGTCATATTTATTATAGGACTCGAGGGCAGAAAAGGACGGATCCCAACCATTCCCCACACTACCCTTCCACCATGGACTCCGAAGCTCAGAGTTTTAGCCTACTCAACTTGCAAGAAATGTTACCCAGTCTGATCTTCTAGCCCCATTTCCCCCATAAATCCTGTGGTTTGTCATTGTACTACTTGGCAAAGTAGAGTGTTTTGTTTGGTTTTTTAAAAACCTTTATCCTCTGTTTTAGAACTGGTACTAAGTAATGGTTCCAAGGCAGAAAAACAGTAAGGGCTAGGCAACTGGAGTTAAGTGACTCACTCAGGGTCACATAGCTAGGAAGTATTTGAGGTCAAATTTGAATCCAGGACCTTCTGTCTCCCGATCTGGCTACTGAGCCACCTCGCTGCCCCAGCATAGTGTTCTGAAAGAACATATCTCATTATAGTAGAACTGCCAAACCCTCCTCCCCTTTAGTCTTTCTTTTTAGTAAACTGGTTCCTTTTCCTTTCCCACCACTACCATTTAGCACCAGAGACTCTCTACAGTAAGGATCTGCCCAGCCTTGGACTCTTCCCTTCTATTTAGATGATTAACTCCTTGAGGGTGAGAATGAGACCCTTTTTAATCTAGGTATCACAGAAGCCAGTTGAGTGCTTTTTACATACTAACGCCTCACTCTTTTAATTACCCTGTGACTTCCTCACTGTGAGTGCTCATTCAAATTATGCAATCATGACTAATTCTCCATCTTTTGCTCTGGGGAATTTTGTTCTGCATTTAACAAATATTTGTTCAGAAGAATTGAATTGAATTGAATTGAATTGAATTGAATATGGTCACAACTATTCAGTTTTTCAAGCAAATAAAGTTACTGTCAAAAATAGAGTGCTTCCACCTAAATTGGCCACTGGCGTGAGTGAAAACACTCTAAATCCGTCTGGATCAATGTTTGTTTTTTGTCATGGTCCAATGAACTGAAATCTCCGTTTGAATGTCTTATCCAAGAAGTCCAAGCAGATCGCAGAACTTGGGGTAGGTAGGGCAGCTGAAAGAATTCGTTTGGTCATGGTAAGGCAAAACATGCAAAGAAAAATGGCAACTGGCAAACCTGAATTGCATTATACCAACTTTTCTCTTCTTGTAGGCCCCCCTCAAAAGACCTCCACCAACAGTCAAATGCTACATTTGCGGTCGTGAATATGGCACCAAGTCCATCAGCACCCATGAGGCACTGTGTCTGAAGAAATGGCATAATGAAAACAATTTGTTGCCTAAAAAGTTACGGAAGCCAGAGCCAAAGAAAAACAGAAGTTAAGACCATCACAGGTGAGTTACTGAGAAAGACAAGACGAGAATAACATAGAAAACAGAATTCCTTCCATCTTTCCTAAAATATGACGATACTATTTATTCACACTTTTATTCGTTCATAATTCTAAAATCAACTCCATTTCCAACATCAGAACCTGTCGTGTTGCAGTCTTAAAAATTGTGACTTCAAAAAGGAGAGAGAGATTTTTTCCTCCAGACTAAACTGAGAAATGGGACCTGCATCGCCTGTTTTACATGACTTTACTGAAGGCTCATCTTTCAGATAGCACTTCAAAGTGTCCTCTCAAATGTAAACCATCTTTTTGGTTTACATCAGACCCCCAAACTGTCTCCTCATCTGGAAAAGAGCAAAAATAAACTTACTGGAAGTTTGTTATGAGAAAAGTACTTTATACACCTGACAGTATTCTGGAAATGGGAGTTGCTGTTTTTATTGTGGCCATCCAGCCTTCAAACACGAGGACATACCTTAGGACTTACAGAGAGCCTCATCTTTAGCTAAATATGGTGGCAAAAAGTCCATTTCCCTCATACGTGTGCCAAATTGTCTCATATCACTTTTCTAATTAAGTTTCGTTTTGATGCAAAAGGTGACGTCATTCCTCAAACCCTTCCAGGAATAATGCAAAGAGGTTTGTGAGCTGAGTATTGACTCTCACGATAGGACTGTTGCCATTACCCACAATTATTAGGCCTAGTCCCTTCCTAGAAGACAAATACATACACATGAATGCATGTATGTCCCTGTATATACTTGTACATATACATATGTGTATATAAAAGGAGTTGACCAAAAGATGACAGCATTCATGTCCTCGTGGAGCCTGTTTAGACTTCTGCCCATCATCATGCTGAGCTGTCTTCTTTGATTGAATGAATTTCTTTTTCTCTGCTTCCCACTCTGCATCCCCTTCTCTGCATGAACAGAGAAAGCAAAACTTTCATGAGTCTAGGAGCGAGGATGGAAATAATTTACTCTGAAATCCACGCTAGATGACTGTGAAATCATACACATGCTTGTTGGATGGGAAGGTCATTGTGACTACATTTCTTAGCTTCCCCCTCCATCTGTGCTGCCTCACTTCTATCATGGCTGATGCCTCTTCTTAGTCAAAGAACCTTCATGCTATGAACTCCCGCCATTTTGATTTCACTCTTAAAGTTGAGGGGTCCAGCCTCAACCAGACACATGGGCCCAATCTGGTAGGCCAACGCAGAACCTTTTCCAAAATGATGTAAACCCTTTTCAGTGATGCTTCCACATCGAATCACCGAACCAAAATGATGGTGCTAGTTACCAGATCTTTTGTGTTTGGCTTAAAACTGACCCAGGTAAAGAGAAAGTGATGCCCATTTTGTAAAGAGGCTTTTCAAGGTACTCAAAAATCAAAATCATTCATTTTCTGCACAGACACTAGCTTCAGCCAAGAGAGAAAAAAGGATTGTGTTGAAAGTTACTTATTCAGTAAGAACAGGCATATTAAGAAGTCTAGAGTTTGCTGGGTTCACATGAGCTATTACATGTGAATTAGATGAAAAGGATCTGAAGCCTTCGTGAGATATGCTATACTTGAGTCAGAAACTACATAACATATATGTACATATAAAAAAGATGTAAAATTCCAAGTGAAAAATTTGTTTAGAAGTGGGTCATTTGCTTACAGTTCCAAGAGAGTCAATTATTACATGTAAGATTGTTTGGCTGAGGAAGAATCCCATCCCGTTTCTCTAAAATAAAGCTAGATGCTAGATGCGAGTGTGCATTTAAGGGATCTTCTACAAGAGCCGTTTAGTTGTTCCGTTTGGAATGAGTCCCCATTAGGACTTAGGAAAACTCATTTTCAAGGCAAGAGCAAAGATATCAGGATGAAAACCAGTCGGAAACTCATGCCTAGCTGGAAATGCCAGTTTTCCCCAAATGCTTGGAAGTAATATGGCGGGGAAGTCGTGTGAAGAGATGCACTCTCCTAGGGTAGGTTCATCCGAGCTCATCAATTATCTCCTCAAAGCTGGATAAAAAGCAATATTTGCTTGCCATGGATGTAGAAGATATAAATAATTAAAACAAAGAATGCTTCTCACAGGCTTTCCCCCCTCCCCTTCTTTAAGGCAGCTGAATAAGTGCTCTAGTCCATAGTTAGCTTTACTCAGCCCTTGGGACATTGTGCAAAAGCAATATGATTTGGTTAAGAAGGCTCAGGCAACAGGTATTTCCTGAAAATATTTTCCATAAAGAGTTGAATATGATTCTCCAGAATGAAAACTGATTCTATTTTCTCCCCCCTCCCCTTTTTGACTTTTCAGCCAAAGGTTACTATGATCTCGATGCTATAAATGAAACTGCCTGGACAAATGCCCAGAACCCATTGGTTCCATGTGATAACTGTGGGCGTACCTTCCTGCCAGACAAACTAGTCATCTACCAGAGGTCCTGTAAACCCAAGCCAGCCAAGTAAAGCCTTCTCTACACCAGCGTTTCAGAATTCAATTCCATTCAAAGCAATGGTCCAGAAGTGGGATGGGGATTTGGGGGTAAATGGGAGATAAAGGAGATGGGATAATGGGTTCAGAGGCTGATGAAGTAAAGGGGAATTAGGCAGAGGAGAGACTTGCCCAAAGACCATCAAGGCATAACCCCATTCAGTATTATTTTTACCCATGAATACTCTTTTTAATACTTAGTCATTTGCTTAGACTTCAGGATTAGTCCCTGGCACAGGGATGCTTTGGGATCTAGTTCCCAACTTCGTCAATCAACATTACAAAGGTACGTTTATTCAGCAGAAGCTGGACTGAGCTTCCACAAGAAACATGGGAATCAATACCAGCCATTTCCTCATTGACTTTTTCATGAACAAGACAATTTGACCTCACAAGTGAACACCATTATTTAGCTGAAAAGAGCTGTGTGAGCAGTGTGGGGTTCCAGTGCTCCTAGAGACTATTTCGTAGTCTTCTTCCTTTTCTCACCTCTCTGTTTTCCTGAATTATTCTGTTACTTTTCCCCCTTGGGGTCCAAGCACAAATGCTATTTGAACAGAAGACGTATTCAGATGGGGCTGTGAATTTAAATTATTGTATCCAATTTTCACTCACAGCTCTGGTCCAATAGTTCGTGGGGGAGAATATTTATGGCTTCTTCCACCAAGGAAAGTCACAAAGAAATCATAGAATAAGAACCTCCCCGAAGGTTTAGGAGATTATCCAATACCCCTGTGTCAGAAAAGGGTGGAGATTAACCCCCTTCCTTTCAACAGGAATCAACTTCATCAGAGCTCCCAACTCTTTCAGTATAGGTATGTCATTATTGAGCTCCAATGGTCCTTCCAGGAAGCCGCATGCTCCCCACCCATGGTTCATACACAAAGTGCAAATTGTGAAACTTTTATAACTCCTAGAGTCATGTACGTGCACACACACACACACACACACACACACACACACACACACACACACACAGAGTGGTCTTGGGAAAGGTCCAGGTCCTGCAAGGAGACTAGCACAGGAAACTCTGTTCCCCTGGGCAGCTCTACTTCTTTTTTTCTCTAGGCTTTTCTCCTCATGCCTTTGTTTATTGTATGTCTCCCTTCAGGGGTCACCCTAGACCAGTGATGGAGAACCTTTTAGAGACTGAGTGCCCAAACTGCAACCCGCAAGCCACATGTGAGCCCCTCGCCTGACCCCAGATGGGAGGGAGGAAGCACTCCCATTGGGTTTCTGGGCAGAGGGGTGGATGATGGGAGGGGGAAGGGATCAGCCCCCTCCAACACACGTGCTATAGTTTTGCCAACACAGCCCTAGAGCAGACCCCACCCAGATATAGCATATGCAATTCCAGAGTATGTAGACAACTCCAAGTCCAGCCCATCTCACCCATGTTTCTTCCTTCTGTGATGAAGCCAGCCAGGAGAATGAGGCCAACCATTCCACTAAGAAGCAGGACAAATTAACAATTTTTGTTTCTTACTATACTCTAGCAAGAGACATAATTCAGAGAGAATGAAATGAATGTCCATAGAACTAAAGTATTGCTTGATAGAGAGCTGACCTAGGGTTTAAGGCTTGCCTCTGACAAGCCTTTAGTTCCCTAAAAACAGCGAAATCACAGGTCCAGTTCTTATCCCTGCCGTATACTCTACCACGTGCTCTTGTTCTTCTTTTTTTAACCCTCACCTTCTGCCTTAGAATCGATGTGTTTATGTGTTTATTCCAAAACAGAAGAGTGGTCAGGGCTAGGCAATAGGGGTTAAGTGACTTGCCCAGGGTCACACAGCTAGGAAGTGTCCGAGGCTAGACTTGAATTCAGGACCTCCATCTCTAGGACTGGCTCTCAATTTCCCCTGTGTTCTCATTCTTAACCATTCTTCATATCATGAAAGTCTCTTGTCTGTATGGGGCTTTGTTTAAGATGGTGTCTTTGTAAGGTTATAAAACTGGTTTTAAAGAAGATCTTCATTTGTAGTTGGAGGGAAGAATATGAAGTAGCTTTGATTAGTGTTAGTCACTTATATGTCTAAAGTTGCACATGACACGATGACAAATATTAAAAGGTTACATATAATATTTAGTAATTTTATCAAATAGGGATTCTAATATTCAAATCTTGACTTCGATTTACTACTTTGGTGGCCATGGGTGCATCACTTCAATCCGAGCCTCAGTTTCCTCATCTGTAAAATGAAGGTGTTCTAAGCTCTCTTCTAGCCTTCAGTCTATTTGTGTGTGGTCCCTGAATTTGACACTAACTAGTTGTGATCTTGGGCAAGTTACTTGACTCCTCTGGGCCTCCGTTTCCTCATTTATAAAACGAGAGGAAAGGATTAGATGATCCTGAAGGTTCCTTAGACTTCTGATGAACTACGTGGTTGCCTATTTTCCAGGATTCACTTAGAATGAAATGAATGTCCATAGAATGAGACGATGTTGTTGGATATTTCAAAGGTTTGTGCTGTATCCTGCTTGAGCAAAAAAGCCAAAAGCAGCAACAAAAAACATCTGCTCTGGCTCTGTCCTTTTACTGCACTTGGCAATTGGAAAGAATCTAAGTTACTTTATTCCCAACATATGTTAAAAAATAATTCTTGATTCTAAAGTGTGAGATCCCATGAAACAGTGAAAAGGCATGAGAACCCTCAGCCTGGCCCAGTTAATGCCCTCCATAGTACAACTCAGCCTGGAGTTTCTGCCTCGCCAGTGGAATTAAGGAAGAATGTATTGAAATCTGGAACTGAACAACCGACTGTAATGACATCAATGCACAATTGTTGGTGGGGTAACAAAACACTACACCAGAAATTTACTAAGAGGAAACAGTTTGCCTGCAACTCCCTCCAATCAATTGAGGTGGGGGGAGAGGGAGGAGGAGAGAAAGTGGAAGAATGGGAGAGCTGAAGAGCAAGAAGAGGAAAAATCAAGAGAGGGAGGGAGAGAAAGGGGTAAAGATGAGAGAGAGACAAAGACAGAGACAGAGACACAGAGGAAGAGGCAGGGACAAAGAGGGTGGCTTTCATCTGAATAAAGGAGCTTCTTGCAGTGGATGCCTGCAGGAGTGAGGAATTCCCACCAAATCAGATAATCTGAGAGATGCACAGTAACAGTTTTCAAGGTTACTTCTTATTGATGATATAAAACAGAAGTTAAAGTATTTAGGATTAGGGGAATGAGCTAAGCTGTTACTAGCTTCTTCTTATTGTTATCGTTAGTCCCGGCTTTTTATTTGTTTGGAGGTACTCCTGTTGTGGAAACAACTGTAGAGAGTCTCCTAGGGGCACTGAGAGGTTAAATGATTTTTCCATAACCACATAACTAATATGTGTCAGAGACCAAACTTGAACTCAGGTCCTTCTGATGTCACCCCACCATCATGCCCCACTGTGTCTCCATTTTTAGGCATTGAAAAAATGCCATGGACCTTTTCCCTCTTAATTTGTGCTGTGTAAACTTTAATTCCCCTTTCTGGTATATGCAGTTGTTGGGCTGCCATGTCTCCCAGGATTCCTCTAATACTGGGCTGAGATGTCATTAGCATCATTATCAAGGCAGGACAGCACGTTCTCCCCGACAAAGAATGATGGGATTGAATGTTGAAGTTTCTTAGTGCTGAGGGGGAGAGAGATTCTTTTCTGCTTGGAAAGACACCATTGAGTCTCTGGTTTAACCTGTACGTTCTCTAAGAAATGGGTTATGTGAGCTCATCCATTGATTTAGTAGCCACACAAACCTCAGGCTTGCAAATGGCTATAAGCTGGCTCTGGGCTAGGAGCTGAATGCGAGTTCTGTTGAAGTTGACATAAATCCAAAGCCTCATAGCTTTTACTGGTGACTGGATTGGGGTGGGCATTTAGGGGCAGGAAGCAGCTCCTCTATTCAGAATACTTTCTCAGGAATATCTCAGCCTGGAAACTATCTCCTCCTGAGAGAAGCTGCTGATCTGGCTGCTCCTGGCCCAAAGGATGCTCTGAGACAGAAGAAGAAAGAGCCCCACTACAGGCTCTGGGAATGAAATCAGACCTGGGTGTCTCTAAGCTTGACTCATTCTGGAATGGAGCTACTTGTGCCTTTTCATTCATCCTGCTTCCCCCCACCTTTTGCCCCAGAAGCATACTAGAGAAGGGGGAGAAGCATGACCTTTTCTTTCACCTGGCTCAGGGGTGTATTCTTTCCTTTGGCAGCTACTCCTTTTCCCTTATCACAATGACTCATTGCCCAAACAACATAAATGGTTTTACTTGTTTCTTCTGGCACCGTAGATTCCCTAGGAGTTCTGTGGAGAGAATTGAAAAATGTTTTCCTGAATTAAAAACAAAATACACTGCAAAGCTTGTAGATTCATAGCATTTTAGGGTAACATCCCCAATTCATTTTTCAAATGAGATTGAAGCCCAGTGAAGTGATAGTACTTGCTCAATGTCAAACAGTAAGTAGTAGCAGACACCCAATTTCACATTCATCCCACCACATGATGGTTTATTTGCTGACTAAAACTCAAGGAAGGGAAGCTATCTGGAAAGATGGTGAGAGGGAAATTAATCTATTGCACCAAAAATACTTTAGACTAGTCAAGAGACCTGAATTCTAGTTCTGACTCTACAACTAATTTAAGTCATCTAACGTCCTTTTCAACTCAAAGTCCTTCACTAGAATCTTGGGTGATGCATCCTATAGGTCTCAGATTCATGAGTATAGGATTAAATTATAACATCTTATTCATCTCTAACTTTCCATAGTCTATGATTTTATATACAAGAATTTATTCTCATGTTAAGCTCCCATATTTTAAATTCCATTGAAACTCAAGTGGATAAACGTTTATTAAGCCCTTACAAATTGTGAGGCACTATGTCCATTGTGGTGAACCTATGGCACACATGCAAAAAATGGCATGCAGAGCCCTCTCACACAATGTTGCCCACCAGAGTCCATTATTAGAAAATCAGAGGAATTAGGGGCCAAGCTGCTCCTCTCTCCTTCCCCACACACCCAAGGACATTTTTTTCACATCACCTGGGACCCCTCTGCTCATCAGCCCAATGGGACCACTTCTTCTCTTCTCTGTTTAGCTTACGGAGGCAGCTCACATGCAGGTACAGTTGGGGCAGCAGTCTGTTGAGTCTGTGGGGAAGGTGATTCCTGTGGGGTTGGAGGGGAGCATAGGTCATAGCATAGCATATAGATGAAGGGGAGCAGAGCACTAGGGACATCCCCTATCCCTCTCCAGCACCTAAGTAACCCACTCTTCTGCCCAGCCCAATGGGAGCACTTCCTCCCTCCCTTGCCTGGGATAAGGGGGTGGGGGGGTGCAACACTCAGTCTAGGGGGATGGAAAAGGAGACACAGGATGGCCAGGCACAGCACTTGATCTCTAAAAGGTCTGCTATACTCTCACTATGCTAAGCACTGGGAAGGCAAATAACAAACAGAAAGATAATTCCTGCTCTTTAGGAAGTTACATTCTAATAGAAGAAAAATTGTAAAGATATTTTATTTTACCAATTACATGTAATAATTTTCCACATAACTTTTCTAAAGTTATATGATACAAACTGTCTCATTCTCTCCTTTCCCTTTCCCTTCTGGAAATGGTAAACAATTTGATCTGGGTTATACACACATTATTATCATGCAAAACATTTCCAGATTGTTCATTTTTGTAAGAGAATACTCAAAACCTCAAAATAAAAACCCAAATAAAATAAAGTGAAAAAACATATGCTTTGAATCATTTCTTTATCTGGAGGTGGAGAGCATTCTTTGTCCCTCAAAATTGTCCTGGATCATGATATGGCTAAGAGTTACTAAGTCTTTCACAATATTGATCATTACACAGTATAGCTGTTACTATGTACAACATTCTCCTGGTTCTGCTTATTTCTCTCTGCATCCGTTCACATAGGACTTTCCAGCTCTTTCTGAAATCATCCTGTTCATCATTCCTTGTGTCATAATAGTATCCATCACCATCACATGCCACCATTTCTTCAGCTATTCCCTACTTGATAGACATCCCATCAATTTCCAATTCTTTGTCACCATAGAAAGAGCTGCTATAAATATTTTTGTACAAGTAAGTCCTTCCCTCCTCCCTCTTTTTAACTCTCTGGGACACAGACTTAGTAGTGTTATTTCTGGATCAAAGTAATGCATTGTTTTATAGTCCTTTGTACACAGTTCTAAATTGCCCTCCAGAATGTTGTATTAGGTCACAACTCTACCAACAACACATTAGGGCCCCAATTTTGCCACGTCTTCTCCAAAATGTATCACTTTCCTTTACTATCATATTAGCCAAACTGATAGGTGTGAGGTGGTACCACAGAGTTGGTTTAATCTGTATTTCTCTAATCAAGAGCGATTTAGAACATTTTTTCATATGACTATTGATAGCTTTGATTTCTTTTTGAATTGTTTTTTCATATCCTTTGATCATTTACCAATTGGGGAACAGTTTGTATTCTTATAAATTTGACTTATAGAGAACCTTAAGTTCTCTATATATTTGAGAAATGAGACCTTTACCAGAGAAATTTGTTACAAAAATTTTCCCCAGTTTGTTGTTTCCCTTCTAATCTTGTTTACATTGGTTTTGTTTTTACAAAACCATTTAATTTAATACAGTCAAAACACATTTTACATATTGTAATGTTCTATATTTCTTGTTTGGCCACAAATTCCTCCCTTTTCACAGATCGGACATAGATGCTATTCTAGAGAATCACCCTTTATGGCTAAATCAGATACCCAATGTGACCTTATCTTGGTATAAGGTGCAAGAAATTGTTCTATACCTAATGTCTACTGTATAGTTTTATAGTTTTCCCAGAAGTTTTTGTCAAATAGTGAGTTATCATCCCAAAAGCTGAGATCTTTGGGTTTGTCAGACTTGAGACTGCTATATTCATTTGCCACTGATCTATTCGATTGATACATCATTCTATTTCTTAGCCAGTACTAGATTACTTTAAGGATTATTTCTTTATAGTATAGTGTGAGATCTGGTATTCTAAGTCACCATCCACAGTTTTTTCCCATTAATTCCCTGGTATTCTTGACATTTTGTTCTTCCTTATTAATTTTGTTATTTTTTCTAGTTCTATAAAATAATTTTTGGTAGATTGATTGGTATGGCACTAAATAAATAAATTTAGATAGAATTGTTTGATTCCACATCTGGGGGAATTCATTATGCTGAGATGTACCAAGAGGCACCAACATGACAAATATTGCTTTAATTCAGTCAAGAAGAAAATAACCATGATTCTGAACATCTATACACATTATACAGAATAGAAAAGTTTTGGAGATAAACTCTTAGATTTCTGGAGAAAACCATTATTTAACATTTTTTAAAAAACCTCACAATTATGAATCTGTCATATGCTTCTATTTTTTTCCAAAATAAAATGAATAAATGCAATTCTTTTACTTGGTGATTTTCTTTTGGCACAGATGATCGCCTCCTTCCTCCAGCCCTGGTTCTTTTAAGAGTGCAAGTCCTTGTTCCCATTCCTTTTATGGAATTGCTGAAAGGATGTAATTGTTTAATCTGAAATGTTAGATGGCTTCATTGTTTAAACAACCTACAAATAAGTCATAGATTCCACTCTTTTGAGACACTTTGTCCTTATACCTATCAATATGTTCTATATCAAGCTCAAAACTCTTTTGTGAAAGTGATTTGAAGGTCTTATCCAGGTATATAAAAAGGTGAGAAGAACATGCACACAATGACGAACATTCATTGGGTAAAACTGAGTACTGGTCAGATTTTTAAAAAATTGGGATCAGGACCCAACCCTCACTAAAGTGACAGATTCTGTAGTTTATTTGGCATCAGTCTATTTTACTTTTTGGTATACTCTCCTGACCTAAGTAACTCAGTCAACAGGATTACAATATTGTAATGCCCTCATCTGACTCTCTAAAGCTGTACACTGTAGTGTCTTGCCCAGGTCTGTTGTCCCCAGGCAGTGTTCAGGCTCCAAACTTTACACTCCTTTTCCCTCTCATAGAAATTGACCTGTTCTTTGCCAGATTCTCACAGTTCTGTAGTCCATTATGCCACTGAGAAACATAAAACAAATTCGTGATGCAGTGTTTATGGCAGACAATAATTTAGTGTTACTTCTCAGGGTTCTTTTCATCTTTAGCAGAAGAATACTGACGTTGAAAGGTCTTAATCCAAAGGAATTTAAACTATAACTTGGGATTTCAGGCCCTGCGTAGGGAAATGGGGGAAGAGACCTTCCCAGTATGTCCTCAACTATATTAACTGTAGCCTACTTCCCCTTCATGTAATCTCAGGATACTATTTCCATTTCTACCTCTGACGTACCCATATCAGCTTTGACAAATCACCTAAATCTATTTCACATCTGTAAAATGAAGGAGTGGAATTAGATCTCAAAGATCCCTTCCAGATCCAGCATCCTATGAATTTATGATGACTAATATGTAACATGGGTGAATTGGCTGATGGAGAACATTCTTTAGAACATGGCTCAGATATTCCTTCCTTGGTTCCAACAACCATGTGGAAACTTACAGGGAGATTGTTTCCAGGCATTTGAGGACCCGCTACTAAAAGAATTTGTGATTTTAATATGGTTTAAGCAACCCAGAATGATCCATTGCTCATCCTAACAAACTGTGACAGCAGTAAGGGAGCATCTTAAAAAAAAATAAAAGAAAGAAACAGTTTCGGGCTGGTGCTCTCTTGGCTATCATTTTCTAGGAGAGAAGATATGATTTCTCTGAGAAGTGGAAAGAGTAAGATCATCATCTTGCTGTCATGGGGGGCCACGAACATGGCAAACAATGTGAAAGGCTTTACTCAGGCCCTAGATGACATTAGCTGCCTTGACCTTTCTTTGTGATGGTCTTTCCTGATTTTAGGTAAAGAAAGACTCCAAGATGGATGGATGGTCTTGAACTCGACCTCTTAAGTTCATCTGGAGGGCTGCAAGTAGCATGGCGAAATCAGCAATGTCCACCAGACTAACTATTGCAGTATGCTTGGAGAGGGTGGCCCCCGCTTGAGAGAGGATTTGAGACGGGTCCCTTTACCAGCTGGAGGAAAAGTTTAAACGGCCAGTGAGTAGCCCTTGGAACTGTTTTATGTCTCAGTGAAGCTTAGCACCCAGCCTCCCAGAAAATAAGTGATTCTCAATTCTCTCTATTCCTTGCATAATCCTTGCTCCTCACTACTATGCTCACACACTTTCTCTATTACTGCACTCCGCAAGAGTCACTCCATTCCATTCATCTGATTAAGACCCTGCTTACTCTCTCTTTTCCTAAAGAGTTCAGGATTCGGGTCCCAAGATTCCTTTGCCCACCCAACACCTTGTATTTCGAGGATTGCGACATCCATGTTAATGCGCTGTCACACCGCGGGTTCTTGGCTCTTCCCAGGATTTGTGTTCTCCCTCAGTCCCTCCTAGAGGTAAACCACACCTTGGATCTCATAACTCAGAAGTGTCCCACCTCGATCACTTTGCACTCTGAAATTCCCTTTTCTGAGCCAAATGGCCTGAACTCATTGCCGTTGCTTCCCCTTTCACTCGCTCTCTATTTCCATTGTAACAGGAATTTCAGGTCCAGGACCACAATGTGGTTTGGATTCAGCGCCATAGTCAAATTATGCCTCCATCTAGTATATTCTCTACCAAAAGAGCTACAAGAATAAAGACTTCAGTAGCAAAATATTACTTAGAATGGAATACCAAATAAATGACAAGCAATGGAATCAGTATCAGCACCTCATCTTTTCTAATCACCCCCATCACACACACACACACACACACTCACACACTCTCACACACACACACACACACACTCACACACACACACACACACACACACACACAAAGATGTGCAATCTTTCACAGTTTTATGTACCACCAGGAAAAGAAATACCTGGAAAAATCATACACCAAGAAAAGCATTTGTGGAAGCCATTTGTCTTATGAGATAGTGTGGCATAGTGGATAAAGAGTTGTCCTCAAACCTGGACTGACTTGAGTTCAAATACTGCCTCTGGCACATAGTGGTGCTGATACTGGAAAATTAATTTAAGCTCTAGACAATTCTTTAAAAGTTGCAGAGAGAAGGTGTCAACCTACCTTGATAAGTCAGGCTTCTTTGTCTTCCAGTTCTTTATATCAATAAATCACAATCTCTAGTCCCTATCCAAATTCTAGCTTCCTTAACTGATAGCTAGACTACGTCTCCTACTTATATCCTCTTACCATGGCTCAATTTAGGTGCTATTTTTTCCATGAATTTTTCCCTTATTCTCCCAGGTGTCAGTGTCATCTTGACCCTCAATTTACCTTGTATTGTATAAATGTGAATATAACAGCTCTTTGGAACAAATTATCCTCCACCTCTACAATTAAAAGTTCTGGAGTTTGTGATATTGCCCCTTTTCCTAGCCCACTAAAACTTGGAAGGAATATCTTTAGATTTGTGAGGGAATTAAAATAAAGGTGCTGAGAAGCAATTTAGTAACTTTTCCCCCTTAAATTTTCCTTACCCAGAAAATGAGCAGATCAATGAGGATAGTGTTGAAGAGGTAGCTTGAATGGAGATGAGGGCTCCTAGACCCCACCAAAGTGCTTAGCATCATCATTCACTGCAGACAGGCCGGGCATCAGCAACTAAAGTGGAAAATCTACACAGTTGGGAGTGGATTTTCCTCCAACCTTGCCATGAAGTTAAGTGACTGAGGGAAGGTCTTCTTTTTCCCTTCTCTTCTTTCCCCTCTGCCCCCTCCCTCATTTTGGATAAAGATTTAAACACATTGCCCAGGAGGACCCTCTTCCTGCCCTTTCCTTGCTGGGAAGAGGAGTGAATCAGGTCCCCTATTTACTTTAATATATAGTAAATATAGTCCTATTTACTTTCCATAGCAACACCCAATGGTTACAGTACATGTTGTTTATGATTGTTTAAATAGAATGCAAACACATTGACTGTTGTTGACTCTTTGTATCTTCATTGCTTGGCATGTTGCCTAGAGCAAAGCTTGTTTGTTGAATTAAATCGAATCACCCCGTGCATTTTTTCATTATTCTTGTATCTGATATATTTTCTCTACATTTGGACCATAGACAACTATAGACTCTCTACGTCTGCTATTAGGGAATACAGCAGGGCTACTTCCAGCAATTGTACTCGTAGTAAGTAATTTATCTAATGAATCGACACATGTTTTCTGACCATCTAATCTCAAGATATTCAAAGTATATTTGATTGAACAAATTGTATAACCAAATCAGGGAGAGTAGTGAAAAGATAAGTGTCAAAGGAATAGTGTAGAAAATAAATAGGAATTCATACATGTGAGTGAACATTTCCATATAGGGTGGTTATAGAGTCATAGAACTTAGACCTGGAGAAGACTTTAAAATTAAAAATATCTCTCTATATGTAATATATAAAATATATAATAAAATATAATCGACTCTAAAAGGTAGAAAACAGTAGATCAGGATTTGTCTTTTCTCGTGCTCTTTAATAACTCCTCCCCACTCAAAGTCTTGGAACATTAAGTAATCAATCTCTACCAAGGAGCAAAGCGCCATGAACATGAACTTTGAGACACTAGGAATTTCTGTGGCTACTAGAATTTAAGAGCTTTTCCTAACCATATTCTGCTACCAAAACATACAAAATAATCTAAGGGGAAGAGAATAGCCCAAGTCTGAAGAGTTGGGACAGCGTTCCAGGTACAGGGATTAGAATGAGAAAAGAGGTATGTTCTGAGGACAATGATTAGGCCCAGGAAATTGTGTTATTAGAATAAAGGAGGTCACGGAGCATAAGCAAGTAAGACAATGAACATAAATCCTAAGATTTTGACTTCATCTCAGTAATAGAGAAGAAAAGAAGGAAGAACAGGATGCAGTTGAAAGTGATACTAGCTGCCAAGTATGACCGCAGAAGACTAATGATGAAGTCTTTCACCCTAGAATAGACTACATATGTAAAATAAAGCATATATTTTCAGACATTTCATGCAATTCATTTTTGCCTGACTACAGTAATTTGTAATTAGAAAGGATCTTATGTAGGGATAGATGAAGGGAATTGTCAATGGAAAGTGATGAATGTTTTTTTTTTTTTAAAGAGACTCAATAAAACACTTTCTATAGTAATACTAGTTGTTTGGTTTATTATAAATGTACAAAAAGTAGTTTAAATAAATTCAACAATATTTTATTTCTAGATATGGCAAAATTGATGCATTTCATTTATGTAGACACAATCTAATAATTTGTTTTCTTTGGCATCTTAGAAATGAGAAAAAACACATCATGCCAATTTTGTGGAGGGGGTATCTGAATCTGTGATATTATTATTCTATCTGTCAACAGCTCATCCTCAGCTGGGAGTATGAAAGAGTTTCCTAGGGCCACAGAGGGATTGGGATTTGCCTTTGATTACCTAGGTTTGATGTTCCACAGTGAGGACTAAAACTTGAGTCATCTTGTTTGCAAGAATAACCCTCTATCCACTACAACATACTGTTATTTTATTTTTGTAACTGTTACTTTCTTAGAATTCATACTAAGTATTGGTTCCAAGGCAGAAAAGCAATAAAGGTTAGGCAACTGGGGTCAAATGACTTGTTCAGGGTCAATGTGTGAGGCCATATTTGAACCTAAGACTTCCCATCTTCAGATCTGGCTTTCTTCTCACTGAGCTACCAGGCACTGTGCTAAGTGCTCTACAGATATTATCTCATTTGATAAGCAAAAGAACCATGGGAGGTAAGTGATCTTTATTATCTCCATTTTACAGTTGAGAGAGAAAAAAGCCAAGCCATTCAGGCAAAAGTTGGTGTTTTATTTCAGTTCATAATAACCTCATTTTGGGGATGTAAAGTTTGCTTTCTTTTCATTCATTTAAAGATAATGATCCATAAAGGAACCTCAAGAACTTAGCACAGTGCTTGACACATAGTAAGCACTTAATAAATGCTCAATTGCTTGATTGATTTATAATATTATGAGAGGAAAAATAACAACTCCATTCCAAAATGTGTTAAGCCACCAAGATTTAAAATCCACCCAGTCTGACTGACTATAAGTTTCAGGAGCTGTAATATGAGCTATCAACATAAAGTGGGTTTCATTTCCTTGTTTCTGTGTGCCAAAAGAAAACTAATTAAAAACAAAATTAGCCACAAAGGGAGTAAAAGTCAAGATTGCTATATGAAATGGAGTGATTGAACTTCATTAAGTCCTTCATAGTACTAGAAAATACACCTTTGATGCCCTTCAGGTAGTAATAATCTCAAAAATTCTACCCAGAAAAATAAAATTGCTATAAAGCAATTTCTTTATTATTTTCAGAAAAATATCACATTTAACCATTCCAGATTAGGTTGGTTATTTATATTATGTTACCCATTTGGATCAAATTTCATTTTTAACATTTAAACATTTAAGACCAAGATCTAATTATTCCAATATTCCAAGGAGTTATGATCTTCTCATTATGGTCTCTTCGCTAATACGTGTCACAACCCATCTATGGTTGAATGTATCTCTTTTCCCATCCTTTCAAAAATCCACCTCAGAGTGTTTGAATTAGGGCAACTCACTGGGGCAACGAAATGAAGACTCTCAATATAAGTCTGAGAATTTTTAAAATGAGGAGACAATCAATTTCCCCTATCCATTTCCATCCCTAACCTAGGAAGCAGCTGCATCCCCAAATCAATGATTATGTGGTGATATAGCATCCATGCTAGGTTAAGAAAGGAGAAAGCCTACGTTGAAGTCTTCTATGTCCAAAAGAACTTTATTAAAGCAAATTGGAGGAAGATGCTGTGGCCTTCCATATCCCAATCAATCAAATTAATTGATCCAACCTTACTCAAGGATGTGTTGGACAGCACACTAAATGCTAAGGATACAACAGGAAAAGGGGAAACGTGTCTCTGATCTTGAAAAGTGTGCGACCTAATGCTATAGTCTAATATCGGCATCCACATTTGCATGATGTGATAGTATGTTATCTCCTCTTCTAGGTAAGAAAAGCTCCTTCTCTGAAGACAATCCTTCCTTCATAGGAGATGAGAGAATGATGACAGAATGTTCTCAGTTTCTGGAAGGTTAGGTAGCCAAGAAGACAGAGAGAAATGGATACTTGATCTCAGAAGCTATAGGATCTTTTGGATCCATTTGGGCACATCTATCAAGTTACAACTGGGAAAACCAGAAAACCTCAGCTGATTTTAAAGATGAAACCAAAAGAAAGAAATAAGCAATTATACATAGATAGCTGAAGAGTAGGGCAGCTGAATGGTGCAGCAGATAGAGCACTGACCTGGGAATTAGAAAGATGCATCTTGAGTTCAAATTTGGCCTCAGACCCTTACTTGCTCTGTGACCCAGGGCAAATCAATTAACCCTCTTTGCCTCAGTTTCTCTTCTGTAAAATAAGCTGGAGAAGGAAATGGCAAACCTCTTCAGTATCTTTGCCAAGAAAATTCCAAAACAGGTCAGGGAGAGATGGACACAACTGAAACAATGGAACAACAAAATTTCAAAAAGCTGATGAATATGACATGGGATTTCTCAAGGAGTTCTACTGTGTGTGTGTGTGTGTGTGTGTGTGTGTGTGTGTGTGTGTGTGTGTATAAAATTTGATGAGTCATCAAAACTACAAACTGGACACTATGAAATGAAACATGGTAGCCAAAGGGCCTTAGAACAGGGTCCAACACAATGTTCTATAAAGTGTCCTCATTTTTTCTTGAAATTTCAACAATTACTCTGTGGCATCTCAGTTAGTTATTCCTTGCTTTCACACAACACAACTTCTTTTAAATTATGAATTTTTGCAGTGACATCATTTAATCTATCAATGTCAATCTCAACTTGAAAAGGGGCAACTAAGTCTTACATAAGGATCCCTGATGGTGAATACTAACTTAGAAAACCACATATTAACATTATCTATATTCTATTGTATTTTCTTATTTTGTTGAATATTTTCCAAATATAATTTAATCTGGCTAGCTGCCTGCCCTTTCTTGATATCTCTACTTTAAACCATTTCATCAGTCCAATTTCTTATTTATATTATTAATTTATTATATATTATTATTTTTATTATATTATTACATATAATATAAATTATATATTAAATTCAACAATTTCAGGCCCGCATGCTTCTTTTCATTGTTCTTTGGAAATTCTTACCTTCAATTATTCCAAGATTGTAGTGTTCTGAGTTGTGACCATTCGACATCATCACAAAAATGTTTGTATTTAAAAGATGGACCTTTGGGTCTTAGAGGAATTTGGGTTCTTTAAAAGAATTTATTTTTCTAAAGGTAATTCATCCTGCTCCCTCCCTGCCTCCTCCTGGTCAATTCTGGCTCTTGGTCTTTTCCTTTTTCTTTTTCTTTTTTAGAAACCCTTTAAAAATACTGTGTATTGGCTCCAAGGCAGAAGAGTTGTAAGGGCTAGGCAATTCGGGAGTCAAGTGACTTGCCCAGGGTCACACAGCTAGGAAGTATCTGAGGCCAAATTTGAACCTAGGACCTCCAGTCTCTAGGCCTGATTCTCAATCCACTGAGCTATCCAGCTGCCCCCTTGGTCTTTTCTTTTAAAAAGTGTCCAACCACATAGTAGGCACTTTAGAAATGTTGACTGATAGATGAATGGATGAGAAGGGACAGAAGTATTTCTTATTCTGCAGTCTCACTGTAGTATAAAGGTGTCTCTGGGCTCTTGTAGGCTGTGCCAATGGAAAATGAAATCTGATAGTCTCCACATTGCTTGAAAGACTTCAAGTACAATTGGAACAGGATCTATCTGCTTTCTGAAGAGGATGGGAGGGCATGCTGATAAATGTGTATGAACATACTTTTAAATTAAATTTAATCTGCCCGATTAACATTTTATCTATCATGTTATCAAGTCCAGACAATAAACAAAACAATATATCAAGCCCTGATTTATAATTGTCGATGTTGGCAGACTTCTATGGCATTCTTGCTCCCACTGGAAATTTAGTAGTTAACACTTGTAAGCTGGCCAGCCCAAATAAACACAGAAGATCAGCACCAGTAGCCTTGCCATTTAAGGGCGAGATTTTTGGTCATCATAAACTATTTTTTAAGAAAAAGCCTTTATTAATATGAAGTTAATCAACTTCTCTTATAATACCTGAAGACTTAAAGCAGGTGTATAGTGGCGAAAGACAGGCTGTGTGCATTTGGCAATTGTCTAGCACTGCACTAGTCAAGACAATTGTAAAAGCCTCAGTTATAGTCTCCAAACCATATCTAGTAGGAAAATGCTGTAAATCAGAAGAGGAAACGAGGTTACTATTTGTGATTAAGTAGCAGCAATGCTGAACTCGATTGGCCCCACTCATCCTAAAGTTTTTGCATCTATCTCCACACCTTGTATCTATGTACACCTCATATTTTTCTGTAAAAGAATTCAAGACTATGAAAAAGGAATATTGAAACATGCAGCCCTAAAGAGATAGGAAATACAATCCTGAGGCATACGTGAGAGAAACAGTCGTCTTTTTAAAGTTTCTGATGATTGTGATATTTCTGCCCATCTTTCTAAATCTAGAATTTTAATCGGAACCCTCTCTTCTTCCCCATATCACTGAAATCTTTGAAGAATTATGAAGGAGATTTTGAAGATGCTGGGCCCTTGCCTTAGACACTGAAGCTCTCTATATCATTATGTCCTCCACTTTTTGATAGTTTAAGGCTGGAGCAGGATGAAATTAACTATCGATTAATATTAGAAATCAAAATAGGAAAACAAAGTCCACCGTATTACCCATCTTTGAAAATGAGGGGCAGTGGTGGGCTACAACTGACTCATAAAGACTTGCAAAAGCTGATTGTTAAATTCTCAGTGTGAGCCTTCACACCTTGGAAATCAGCAAAATCTGCAAATCAGAATTTGGTTTATTACTTTGTGAATTGTCCAGAGTCAATATAGTAATGGAAAGAGTGTTAATCATGTAGATTAAACTGAAAAGTGTCTCCTGTTTTCCTCCAGAGATTCAGGTTGTTAAACATCTATCAGGACACTGTTGATGAGGCATATCACAAAGGAAGAGAAATAACGACAATGAACATATTTACAAACATTATCTCAAAGACAGTCTTTTGGGGAAGCAGTTCTCCCTTCCCCGACTTACCAAAGGACATGATTAATAATATGCCGTGAGGAAGTGTACTTTAGGACGTGCTTCCACTTAGATTCTGATGAAAAGCACATTGGGAGTGAACTGAGGGCTGCAGGGGAATGGTTAGTTGTTGGAATTGTTTGGAGATGGACAGAAACTTAACGTAGTGCAAGTCTCTGGTATGGGGGTTAGCTCCAAAGACTGAACTCTTATTTCTTCCCTGTCACAGTTCCATCTTGTCCCCAACCTGAACATGGATCAATCTCAAAGTACACTCGACTCCAGAGAGGCCAGAGAGATTTGGAAGCTTGAGAAATTCATAGAATCCAGCAGGTGGCAACATAAGCATTTCTCTCTTGCTTATCTTCGTCCTATCACTTGCATTACATCTGAAATTGCTAAAACGTTTACAAAAGCAAACAGCCTTTCAATTATGTCTAGTAATCTGCTTTGTCATGAGAACCAGGAGAGACGTCCCAGGGATGGATCTGGAATAAAGTCATAGAAAAAGGTGGCATCGAGATAAAAATGTGTTTCGTGGCCTTCAATAATTGGTTTTCAGTAAAGGGGAATGAATGCATGTTTCCATGTCCAAAGTGAAATCATAATCAGCAATAGCGAAGAGTTTGCTCCCCTACCACTAACCCTTTGCAGCCGACCTGTTAGCAAGCTAGTTACTATCTCTTGATCACACCACAAATGGCATGTTCAGGTCAGGGGATGGCATTTTAGAAGGATATGGAGAATCCAAACTGCATTCAGAAAAGGCCAATTAGGAGAGAGAACATGAGGATCAGGGGAAGGAACAGTTTACAGAAAAGAAAACTTAGCTGAGTCAAGCTCTCTTGTATATAAGATTATTTATAGCGTAATACAGCATAGTATAGTTTATAAAAGACTGAAAAGGGAATTTCATTTGTTCAGATTTTGCCTGAAATAGAAAGAAGGGTAGAAGCTAGAAAGAAACAAATTTAGGCTTGATGCAAGGAAGAAATGAACAAAAAGAGTTATCTCAAAATGGGATAGGCTAACTTGGGAAACCATAGGGAACTCCTCCCTGAAGACCCTCAAGCCAAGACTAGATAACCATTTGTCTATGATAGAGAAAGGATCTTATTTAGTTACAGTGAGACGGGCTCTATAGCCTATGAGGACCCTTCCTATTGATGCGTTGCTGTGATAGTTTATATAATGTCAAAAGGAGCTGAGATATTTGGACCTGAAGAAAAAAGAAAGGAATGATGGTAGATGACTGATACAGACTAATATGTCACTTCCCACTCCTGCTCAATAAAAAAAGTCCCATGACTATCACTTCCAGAATCAAATACGAAATTCTCTTTTGCATTCAAATACCTTATCCCCCTCTTACTTTTCTATTCTTTTGAAACTTCCTCCTCACCCTCTCTTACAATGACTCAACCTCTCCACTCCATCTCTCCACTCTGGGCATTTTCTCTGACTATTCCCCATGCCTAAGATGCTTTCTCTTCTCAATTTCCCATAGTGACTTCCTTGGCTTCCTTAAATCCCAACTAAAATCCCATCTTCTACAGGAAGCCTTTCACAGCCTCTCTTAATTCACATGCCTTCCCTCTCTTACTTATTTCTTATTTATTCCATATATAGCTCGTTTGTTTATATTTGCTTGTTGTCTTGTCTTCTCTATTAGACTGTAAGTTCCTTGAGGGCAGGGGTTATACTTGGCATTTTTTGTATCCCTGGCACTTGGACAGTGCCTGACATATAATAGACACAAATAAATATTTGCTGATGACAATGATGATGATAACCTGTCCTTTCCCACAATTCTTCCTGGCTCAAAAAAACTCTTTCCTTAATCTCCACTCCACCCTGACTGAGAGCAATCAGTCCCACTTCAATCAGTCCCACTTCCTATATCCTTTTAGTTAAATAATACTTTTGATGTTTGGGCTACTCAGCCAGCCCATCAGAGTTGCACTCTCATGAATTCTTGGCACTTCATCTCAAGAGTTCTCCCTTCACTTTACTCTTGACTTTTAGCCTTCTCAAGTTAGTTTTACATTAGAGTGGTAGCTGACCTTGATGCTCTTTTAGTCCTCACTGAAATCATCTGGTATCACAGAAAACACCGCGCTAAAAAGTATAGGAGGAAGAAGGCAGTCTCGATTCATTCCATGACTGGGAAAGTATGAGAGCATCATCCAGAAACCATTGCAAGCCTGCCAATATGAAATTGGCATGCAACACTGATGAACTTCTCTGGGCAATCCAATTCTGCCATGATCTTCCACAAGCCCTCATGACTGACAGTGCACTTCTATTATTAACACAGCTCAAGATTGCATTAGCTTTTAGGGTTGTCAAGTCAGTCTATTGACTCTTCTTAAGCTAAAATCATCAGGGCTCTTTTCATATGAACTGTGATCTGGATATGTCTGTCCTATCTTGTATTTATCAAGCAGTTTATTTTTTCAACTCAAGCATAGAATTTTACATTTATTTCTACTAAGTTAATTAGTGTTGATCTATTCCTAGACTATTTAGATTTCAGAACTGGTCATCAAAAAAATCTTATATGTTATCTATCTCTCCCAACTTCATGTAATTAAAAAATTTGATTAGAATATGATCTGTAGCCTAATGAAACACAACAAGGGAAGAGTTTCTCTAGTTGCATAAAGGACCTGGATTCATACTTGGAGGAAACCAACCTTAAACAAAAGAGTAAAGGTCTCTTCTCTTCTCTCCGTCTCTCTCTCTCTCTCTCTCTCTCTCTCTCTCTCTCTCTCTCTCTGTCTCTCTCTCTCTCTCTCTCTCTCTGTCTCTCTCTCTCTCTCTCTCTGTCTCTCTCTCTCTCTCTCTCTCTCTCCCTCCCTTCCTTTCTTCCACCCCCCTCTCTCTCTCCCTGTGTGTGTATGTCTGTCTGTCTGTCTCTCTCACACCAAGTCTAAAAATCCTAAAATCTCTATGCACTTATATTAAAAATATATGAAGACTAAAAGCCACCAGATTTTTACTAGAATAAACTGAAAGGTCAATGAGCAAAGAAAAAGGGAACAGTTCCCTTGAATGGAAAGCAGCCTGAGTGTACACAGCTAACTATAGGGTAGAAATTGGCTTCTCCTGCATTTAACTCCTTTCTCTTGGGAATGAAGGAGAGACCAAACTTGGACTCCTTGGACAATTACTGGGACTTGTTTCCTCCCTCACTGTAGACACTAGAAGATGCCTCAGTGGGGTCCTCACAAATGATCAAGATCAGTTCCTCCTAGTCTCCCGGAGAACCAGCAAAATGCTTCACTCTTCCTGAACTGAACCTGATTCCCCCCCAACCCTCTCTCTTTCAAACTTTCCTATTTCTCCATTTTCCACCCAGCTGCTCTCCTGCACTTCATCATGGTCTACAGGAATTCATCATCTTGCAAGATTATGTTAACTCAGAAGTACCCGCCATTTCAGGCTCCCTACCTCGGGGGCATCTCACTCTTCCTCCCAACTCCAATTTTTAACTTCCTTTTATGTGTTTCTGCCCCATTGAGGTTGTGCTCCTTGAGGGCAGGGACTCTCTTTTGCCTGTCTTTGTATCCTTCGGCTTTAACACAGAGCCAGGCACACAGTAGGCCTTTAATAAATATTTCTTGACTCACTGTCACCATCCTTCCAGTATCCCATGTTCATAACCTTACAATTATCTAAGGATCCACTTTCCTTCAGCCACATATGGAATTAAGATGGCGTCTTTTTATTTTCATGTTCTTTCTCACATTCAACTCCTCTCCACTCACACAGCTACCTTTGGTTCAGGTCCTCATCACCTCTCACTTGGTCTATTGCAACAGTCTCCTAATTAGTCTCTCTTCCCTCCAGTCCACCCCACACACACTACTGCCAAGGTGATTTTTCTTAAACCCAGGTACAACCATGTAACTGTCCTACTCAGTCAACTCCACTGGCTTCACTAGAACCAATGATTGCTTCTAGGATACAATGCAAAGTCTTCTAGTTAGCATCTAAAGCCCCACAGAACCTGGCCCGGCTCTCTTTCCAGTCTCATTAGGCTTTGCTCCCCCTCCTCTACTCTGAGATCCAGCCAAACTGGCCTGTCGTCTGTTCCTCACATTTATTTCCCATCTCTATGCCTCTGGAATGGCCATCCCACATGTTGGGAAAACTCCCTTGTGGCCTATATCTCAAAGCAGCTCAAGTCCTGCCTTTTGCAGAAAGCCTTTACCAATGGCCCTTGCCGTCCAGCTCCCAAACCATCTCCTCTGTGATGATCAGATATTTTCATAGATTTCTATATTTGCATTTATTCACATGATGTTTATACTGTCCCTGTCTACATATGTACTTGTTCCCCCCAGATTCTAATGTGTATGACAGGTCACGCGCTCACGTGTCAATTCCTTGTGAGCAGGGATTGCTTTATTCTTTTCTACTCATATTCTCAGTACCTGGTGCAGCTCTTGGCCCATAGCAGGCTCACTGATGGATTGGTTGGCTGATTAATTTGGGGCCAACATGGCCCCAGGATGGAGAATGGCATCACCAACGCCTTCCTTCTGGTTCTTCCTCCCCATCCCCAGAAAGTTACACCCTTCCAGAAATCGAAGTTCAAACTGTGAGAGCATCTAACTGAGTCTCTTGTCTCTAGAGGAAAGCAAGTGCTGCACACATGAACACGCAAAGAAAACACGAGACCCCTTAATCAGGCCGTTATATAACTTTACTTACCAACAAAGTAGAGCAGATAGCACATATTCACATTCATCCAACTAGTTATTTCACTCTCATGAGCAATTTACAAGGTCTAGATCTTCTGACCAGACAAGACACAGCTTGGAGGTTCTAGAACTTTCCATTACGGGGTGTTCCTGTCAATGGCCATCTTTTTTTCTGTAATAAACCTTGTGTTATGATTGCAATAACTTCCTGCTGGTCAGCCAGTATCCAGCATTGGAACGCTAAGACTCAACAAAACTACAAAAACTGGCTGCTAGTTGCTAGCCTGTACCCAGAGAAGGAAGGAGAAAGCAGAGAAAGACAACCAAGGGCTCAGGCTCAGCAAGGCTGGCTCGCACACACTCATGCTTCCACGCAAAGGACTTTCACTCACCATCACTGTCCCGGTCACCGTAAGCCTCCCTCTTCCCTCCCCCAACCCAGTCACTCCCAAGTGTTGCACAAAATCCTGGGGAGAGAATCTGGACTGTTTAGCTCCAGCGTTTATAAACTACTGAAGGCACAAGTTCCTTCACAAGACTGCCGAAGCCAACGAAGAGTTCCTGCATCATCTCAGTAAGAGGTATGCGTGTCAGCAAAAGAGTCCATGGAAATTGCTGCCATCTAACAGATAAGATATCCTTGATGAGTCATCTCTTTTTTCTAAGAACAGTTTTTAATTCAATAAATTAAATACATTTATGAATGCTTATGCAAATGATACTAGAGATATTGGACATAAATATGAATAATAACACTACGAAACACTGCTAGGAAAATCTGGAAGGCAGTCCAGCAGAAATGAAATATTTATACATGAACATTTTACATGGTATGCCAAGATAAAGTCGACATGGATTCATAGCCTAGACACAAAAAATATGCCATTTACAAATTAGAAGCACAAAGAATATGGGAATTATATTTTTAAAACACTTGCATATCTATTGAGATTATCATGTCATTTTTAAATCATTATTCGTATTTTGTTAGTAGATATATTTTGTAAAACCTTACCTTCTCTTTTAGAATCAATATTGATTCTAAACAGAAGAGCAGCAAGGGCTAGGCAACTGGAGTTAAGTGACTTGCTCAGGGTCATATAGCTATAAAGGTCTCAGGCCACATTTGAACTTAGGTTCCCCTGACTTCAGGCCTCTTAGCTCTCTACTTAGCTCTCCCCCCGCCTTTGATATTTTGCTTAGTATTGAACTTAGCTCTCCCCCCCCCCATTGATATTTTGCTTAGTATTGAACTAAGCCTGACTTTCTGACATAAATTCTACCTGGTCACATTTTTAATACATTGCTGTCACCTTTTAACTAATATTTAACATTTATCTAATTTAACTAATTCAACATTCTATATCAATGCACATTGAGGATATTTGTCTATAGATTTCTTTCTGTGTTTTATCTCTGTGATTTAGGTATTCTGGGCTGTATTTGTATCTTAAAAAGAAGGTGGCAGAGATAATTTTGGCTCATTTTTAAAAACAAAATTTATGTAATATTGGAATTAATTGTTCTTTGTATGTTTGGATTAAGTAATTTGTGAATCTAAATAATCTTATTTTTCCATTTCTTTCTTTGAGTTTGCATTATAGC
Source organism: Monodelphis domestica (assembly GCF_027887165.1). Taxonomy (NCBI): domain Eukaryota; kingdom Metazoa; phylum Chordata; class Mammalia; order Didelphimorphia; family Didelphidae; genus Monodelphis; species Monodelphis domestica. The sequence goes on from NC_077233.1 coordinate 288,546,918, forward strand.
TTTTACTAAGGAATATTTACTTCAAAGATATAAAAATATAGAAACACTCCTCCAACATTTGGGGACATCATAACTCTCTACATCACCTCAGTTTCTGGAGAAGGAAAGGGAACTAAGTTTATAATTTAGTTCAATTCCTTTATAGCACAGTCACACTGAATTTTAAGTCTGAAGCCCCTACATCAGGTTTAGTCCTGGACATTCTAATCTGCCCTTAGGAAGCTTACAGTCTAATGAAGGAGACAACAAGCAAACTCATATTATATACTGAAAGAAAATGAACCAGAGAGAAGGCACAAGAATTAAAAGGATCTGTTTGAAACTGACCAAATAAAATAATGTTTAAATTTATAAAATAAAATAAAATAAAAAGAATTAAAAGGATCTGGGAAAGACTTCTTAAAGAAGATGGAATTTTAGGTAAAGGAATGCAGTGAAACAAGGAAGTACAAATTGGGAAGGAGAAAATTCCAGGCATGAAGAATTGCCAGAGAATGTCCAGAATCAAAAGATGGAATGTCTTTTCCAAATCATAAAGAAACTGTCCACTGTTCAAATCAGTGGATCAAAGAGTACATTGTTGGGAGGGGAAAGAAGCAGCAAAATGTAAGTGGAACAGATTCTTTGAATGCCAGAGGATTTTTTTTTTTATCCTGGAAGTGGAGCTTTTTTAATTCATTTTTTTAGAATTAATTTATTTAGTCAATTTAGAATATTATTCCTTGGTTAAAAGAATCACATTATTTCACTCTGTGACAGAGGCTGGCACTAGAGAAAGGTGCCAGGCTGAAGAGTATGTGAAATTGATCACCTCAATGAGGCAGGGACCCCAGGAGTGGATTCCGGAGGAGGAGAAGACTCTGACTGGGAGAGCAGTGAGGCTCTCGGTCTTGAGAAGCCAAAGAGAGAAGTTGGGGAAAAGCCTTTCTCTTGAGGGTTACCCATTTTTCTTGCTTGTGACTGAAATCCTTCCCTCCAACACTTCCCAATTGAAGGGACTTTCTGAAGAGAAACCTGAGCAGACTTTACCTCAACTCCTGTTGCCTAGGGATGAGTCAACCTGACTTTCTCTCAGGAGGCTCAGGCTGCCAAGGCCTGAGTTCCCCCCAAACTCAAGGAGGGAGGGGAAAGGATTTAGATAGAGACAGGGACCCCCTTTTCCCTACTTTCCATTTCCCATTCTTCCCTGCACATTATTTCCTTTTGTATTACCTGATTGAGTTAACATTAAAAGTTATCTGTTCCCCAAGCTGAGTGTGAGTGAACAGATCAAGGGGAGACCCTTTTGTCTTGAGTAGTGGAGGGGGGACAAGAGAGACAAGAGTGAATTGGGGAGAGCAGCTTTAGCTAGGGAGGGAAGGCAGAAGGGGGAAAATCTACAAACCCCTTCTCCTCTCTCTGAGCCAACCCATTACAACTGCTGTCTCCCCGAACCCTGCTTTGAGAAGGCGGTTCTCCTCTCTTTCCCCCTCTCAATACTGAAAGTCCAAACTTCCCTCGGGGTACAAACTTTGTAGCTTACTAGGCATGTTAGCATTTTGGAAGTATGGTTGATGTATTCATATACCAAAACTCATGGTCAGGTTACAAGGGACAGTCCAAAGGACTAGCACAAAGTACGAGCAAATTCCTGGGATGGGCGTTGACAGCCCATAGTGTCCTGGCTCAGACTACATTCCCTTACAAAGCATGGGTTGGATTAATCTCCTCCTCTTTGATTCCATCATTGTCAATTCTACCAATGTAAAAACCCATATCATATCATGTATTCATTAATCACCTCTCACTTGACATTCCTAAGGTCCCCAATAAAGGCTGGGGAACATGTGCAAGTCTCCTCTCTACTCTTCTCTCCTCTTACACCTCTTGCTCTCACAACCCTTCCTCTTGCTCTTGCTCCTTGCACCTCTTAATCTTGTTATGGCCTATAATGGACTCCTCACTTCTGACTGACTGATGCAGCGCAGCTGCCCTGCACATCTCCCATTAATCTCTTGACTACCTGGTCCATGGGGGATGTCCCAGAGTCCTCTGCTCCATGCAGGTTCTCTTGTTTCTCATACTTATAATTTCTCCACTTGCTTTCTCTGTATAGAGAGATAAATTATGGAGCTCGCAACTCCCCAGGTGTTTTAACTTGTGGTCTCTGAGTCTTTATTCCTAGGTCTCTTGCCCTGACTGCCTTATCTATCTCACATCCATATTCCTCTATCCTCCATTCTCCTTCTCAGGTCACCACCCACAGAAAAATTATATAGGAACCACAGGCGGATCCTACAACTTCTTCCTTTTATCTTTTTTTAATACACCTCCCTCCCCTCCCCCAACCCTTCCTGTAGCTGACACGCAATTTCATTGGGTATTACATGTGTCCTTGATCAGAACCTATTTCCATGTTGTTGATGTTTGTATTAGGATGTTCATTTAGAGTCTCCATGCCCAATCATATCTGCTCGACCCATGTATTCAAGCAGTTGTTTTTCTTCTGTGTTTCTACTCGCACAGTTTTTTCTCTGAATGTGGATACTGTTTTTTTTCTCATAGATTCCCCCCAAGTTTTTCAGGATCACTGCATTACCACTAATGGAGAAGTCCATTACATTCAATTGTACAACAGTGTATTGGTCTCTGTGTACAATGTTCTACTGGTTCTGCTCCTTTCGCTCTGCATCAATTCCTGGAAATCATTCCAGTTCCCATGAAATTCCTCCAGTTTATTATTCCTTTGAGAACAATAGTATTCCATCACCAACATATACCACAATTTGTTCAGCCATTCCCCAATTGAAGGGCATCCCCTCATTTTCCAATTTTTTGCCACCATAAAGAGTGCAGCTATGAGTATTCTTGTACAAGTCTTTTTCTTTATTATCTCTTTGGGGCTACAAACTCAGCAGTGCTATGGCTAGACCAAAGGGAATACAATCTTTTAATGTCCTTTGGACACAGTTCCAAATTGCCCTCCAGAATGGTTGGATCAATTCACAACTCCACCAGCAATGCATAAATGTCCCAACTTTGCCACATCCCCTCCAGCATTCATTACATTCCTTTGCTGTCATGTTAGCCAATCTGCTAGGTGTAAGGTGATACTTCAGAGTTGTTTTGATTTGCATCTCTCTGATTTATAAGAGATTTAGAACACTTTATCATGTGCTTATTAATAGTTTTGATTTCTTTAATTGAAAATTGCCTATTCATGTCCCTTGACAGTTCTTGAATTTGACTATAACATTCCTGGGTGTTGTCAGTTGGGGATTAAGTACAGGAGGTGATCTGTGGATTCTTTCAATCTCCAACTTTCCCTCTTGTTCTAGAATATCAGGACAGTTTTCTTGGATAATTTCCTATAGTATGATGTCCAGGCTTTTTCTTTTACCATGGTCTTCTGGTAGACCCATGATTCTTAAGTTGTCTCTCCTGGAATGATTTTCTAAATCTTCTGTTTTGTAAATGAGGTGCTTCATGTTTTCCTCAATTTTTTCATTTTTTTTTATTTTGTTTTATAGTGTCCTGCTGCCTTGTGTAGTCACTTGCTTCTAATTGTTGTATTCTGGTTCTTAAAGACTAGATTTCATCCCTAGCTTTTTGGTCATCCTTCTCTTTCTGGTCTGGTTTTCTTTGGAGGTCATCTTTCATCTTCTTTGCCTCATCTTTCATCTCCTTTGCCTCATTTTCAAGCTGATTAATTTTGGCTTTCAAGAGACTGGTTTCTATTTCCAGATGACTTATCTTGCTTTTAAAATTGTCTTCAACCTCTCTTAATTGTGTTTTGGATTGTATTTTGAGTTCTGCCAGAGCCTGTATCCAATTCACTGGGTTTTCTGAAGTTTCCTCGTCCTTCTCTGTTCTGTTTGCTCTTTGTTCATTGCATGGAGTCAATTGTAAATTATTTTTTCTTTTTCTGTTGTTTGCTCATATTTAACCCTTCTTTACTCCCTGCTATTGCCTGAGCTATTGCCACTCTCATTTTTTTGTATGGTTTTGGGCTTTTATTTCTGCCTTCACCCTTGGAGTTTTGTCAGTAAATCTTTCAGTGCAGTCTGTGGAGGAGGGGTGTTGGAGCTTGAGCTTCCCTGTCCTCTGGAGGCTTTGATGGGATTAAGTCTTGCTGTGTTGCTAGATGTGCCCTGGGCCCAAAACCTTGGTGGGGGGTGGGGAATATGAAGTGTCTCTTCTGTTGCAACTTTGCCTCCTGTTCTGTGCTCTGTGTTTCTCCTTTATCTGCTTCCCCACTGCCTGTGTTGGATGCTCTGGGTTTGGCACAGCTTTGCCCACAAGGTCTTCCCTCCAGACCAGTGCCTTTACCCTCCCAGATGTTACAGATCCAGCTGGAGGCTTAGTGCTCTAGGTGGGAGAGGGGTCCTGGGACCTTCCTTCTTCCTTCCCCTTAAACTGGAGTGTTCTTGAATTCCAGATTTTGGGGAGTACCTTTTAAGTTGAGTCCAGCAGGAGGGTTTCTCCTCTCTGTCTTGTTGTTAGGTTTGATTTTCAGTCCCCTAGGAGCATTTAGTTTGCAATCAGTAAGAAAGGGTTTTTAAGAGGTCTGAAAGTTTGCTGACTCTATGCTGCCATCTTAGGAAGTGGAGACTATTGAGTAGAGGAAGAATTAACATATTAGGGATTGTGTGGATGACATGATCATATTTGTACTTTTAGATGGTAGCTGAATGGGGAGAGACTTGAGGTAGGCAGATGCACCAAAAGGCTTTTACTCCAAGAGTGAGGTGATAAATGGTGATAGTGTCAGAGGAGAGAAGGGAGTTCGTTCAAGAGATGTTTCAAAGAAGAAATCAATAGGTCTTGCCAACAGAATGAATACAGAGTGGGGGTGAGAGATGGTGAAGAGTTGTGAATGACACCTTAGTTTTGATCTTGGGGGACTGGCCCTTAAGTAATAGAGATGTAGGAAGTAGAGAGAGTTTAGAGGGAAAGATAATGAAGCTGATTTCGAACATGTTGAATTTAAGAAGTCTGCTGGACATCCAGTTCAGGTATGAAAGGCAGTTGGAGATGTGAGATTAGGGGTCAGCAGAGCAGATTGGGCAAGATAGGTAGATTTGAAAGCCATGAGTATAGAAGTGGTAATTAAATGTGTGAAAGTTAATGCGATAACCAAATGAAACAGCATGAAATTAGAAGAGAAGAGGGTCCAAATCAGACCCCTTTTGGACACCTATTGTTAGAGGATATGATCTGGACAACCAAGGAAAACTAAGGAGTGGTCACAGAGGTAGGAAAAATCAGGAGAGTCACCAAAACCTAATTTATTAATATCAATTTCTGACTTTGAAATGCCAATATTCTCATTATACTGATTATTCTCATATATATATATGTATATATATATACATATATATATATATTTGTCTCTATTATCATGCAGGTGATATGGACGTTCAAATTATTCAGGGAGCAGATCTTAGCTTTTTGTGTATACTATTTTGCCAATATTTAAAGTAAATTGGAATTAATCTAAGAATATATGACTTCACTTAGGGAAACAGTTTAATACATCTTTATCAACTCAAGATAACAAACAAAATTTCTTTGTTAAGAAAGTTCTTCATCCTCTTAAAAATATAAAGGTTGGGATACTTTCATAGAAGAAAGAATTCCTGATACAGACATTCTGGAGAGCAATATGGAACCATAAAACTATTCATTCTCTTTGGTTCAGCGATACCACTACTAGATCTGTATTCCAAAGAGATCAGAAAGAGGGGGGAAAGGACCTACTTGTGCAAGTCAGAGCTCTTTTTATAGTGGCAAAGATTTGGAAACTGAAGAATGTCCAGCAATTAAGGAATGGCTGGACAAGTTGTGGTGTATGTTGTATTGAAATACTATTCTGCCATAAGAAACATTGAAATGGATGAGTCCAAGAAAATCTGAGAAGATTAATGCCAGGAGAACACTGTATACAATAAAGGAAATAGTGGAATGATCAACTTTTGAAGTACTAAATTAACATCACCAAGCTTTTGGGAGAAGAACTTTGACCCAAAGAAGACATTTTACATAAACTGCTGGGAAAATTGGAAAAAAAAATATGGAAGAAACTAGGCATAGAACCACATCTCACCCCATACACCAAGAGCAAAAAATAAAGGGGATATCATAAGCAAATTAGGAAAACATGGAAAAATTTACTTGTCAGATTGTGTATTAGGGAAGAATTAATGAACAAACAAAACATAGAGAACATTACAAAAAATGAAATGGATAATTTTGATTACATTATATTAAAAAACCTTCTATATAAACAAAACCAATCCAACCAAGATTAAAAGAAAAACAACAAACTGGGAAAAATAATTTATAGCAAGTGTCTCTGACAAAGGCCTTCTTTCTCAAATATATAGAGAACTGAGCCAAATTCATAAGAAAATAAAACATTCCCCAATTAACAAATGGTCAAAGGATAGGAATAGGCAGTTCTCAAATGAAGAAATTAAAACTATCCAAAGTCAGATGAGGTAATGCTCCAAACCACTATTAATTAGAGAAATGCAAGTTAAAACAATTCTGCCATATTACCTTATACCTCTCAGAGTAGCTAATATGACCAAAAGGGAAAATGATATTGAGGGGAAGTAGGAAAATTGGGACACTAATGCATTGTTGGTGGAACTATGGATTGATACATTCATTCTGGAAAGCATTTTGAAACCATGCCCAAAGGACCATAAAACTATGCATACCCTTTGATCCAGCATTACCACTACCAGGTCTGTATCACAAAGAAATCAGAGATAGGAGCAAAGGACCAACAATGTACAAAAATATCTTTAGCATTTCTTTTTGTAGTGGCAAAGAATTGGAAAGTAAGAGGATGTCCATCAATTGAAGAGTGTCTGAACAAACTGTGGTATATGGTTGTGATGGAATATTATTGTGCTATAAGAAATGATGAACAGGATGAGTTCAGAAAAACTTGGAAACTGATAAAAAAGGGAATGAGCAAAAATAAGAGAATAATAATACAGTAACAGAAACATTACATGACAATCAACTATGAAAGACTAAATTAAAATCAGCAAAACAAGGTCCCAAAATAACCCCAAGGGATTTATGACCAAAAAGAATGATATCCATAGCCAAAGATAGACCTTTTGGAATCTGATTGCAAATGAAAGCACACTGTCCTTCACTTTATTTTCCTCATGAGTTTTATAATGCATTTTATATTGTATATATGATATGTGACTTCAGTCATGACATGAGAAATATGGAAATACGTATCGCATGAATGTACTCATATAACCTCTACAAGACTATTTTACTATCTCAGGGAAGTGGAGGGGGAGAGAGAAAGAATCTGAATTGCAAAATGTCAGAAAACAATTGTCAAAAATTGTTGTAATTGAACATGTAATTGAAAAAATTAAATTAAAAAGAAGAAATTCCCAATCTTCTTTGTTAATTCTCTCAGTTTCCCCCTACATATCATAGGAAAATAGTATATTAAGCTTTACTTTAGACCTTAATAATCTTTCTCCACATTCAAGGCTCCTCATAAAATTCTCTTTATAAAGCTTCTTCTCAAAATTGTAGTTGACACAAATGGCGAGAATGAAGTTTCTTCTCGCTGTATTTTACTCTGTCTTCTCTATCAATTCCTCACAAGATTTAACTCCTACAAACTATGCCTTACCCCATAGAAAGAAGCCCTTTAAAGAATGACAGTTACAAATTTGAGTGACTATTCTTTAGAGAGAGCAAACTTCTCTAGCCTTTGTGGGCAGCTAGGTGGTATCATGGACAGAGTTCTTGACCTGACGTCTTCCTGGATTTACATCTGGTAGCAGACACTGGCTATTGACTCTGGGAAAGTCATTTAACCCTGTTTGCCTCAGTTTCCTCATATATAAAATGAGTCAGAAAGTAAATGGCAAACCACTCCGTATCTTTGCCAAGAAAACCCAAAGTGGGGTCACAGGGAGGTGAGCATGCCTGAAAAATGACTGAATTATAACAACATAAGCTTTTGGAAGAAATATTATGGTTGAATTCAACTACATTTTCAAACGTTTCTGTGTTTAGACACAAAGGTCCTTTAGTCAGTCTCTTTCTCAACCTGGTACTGATATCTTTTTGCAAGAGAAACCTTCTATCAGTGAAGCTGAACACAAGATGAGGTCAATATTCTATTTACAAACCAGGCCAGCTTTTTCCTAAGCATGGCTATAAAGTTTTAACAGGTTCTTACTTTGGGATGAGTCGTTAGATCCAGGGCTGTCCATACTGGTTTTACTTTTTGGGTCTTCAGTACACTCCCGGCTCTCCTCCTGTTCTGATCCAATTTCTTCCTCAGGTATATTTCACTTCCTGAATTAAATGTGTTCTTAAAAAGTGGGATGTGTGAGTGATGCGCTCAGGACTGGGGTCATGTGTTTGTTGGGTCCTGAGTATGCCCAGATTTACCCATCCAAACGGGCAACGCGCCTCCCTGCTTGGTCTACTTGCTCCCTTGTCACTCGTTTGAGCATCATCCTCATCCTGGATTCTTTAAGTGCTCAGGAGGCGGTGATGGTTTTACAGAGAAGGTGGGGAGAGCTTCAGGTTAAGATCCAAGTCCATTTGGGATCCTTCATTTCTTCAGCATCTGGCAAGCACCCCCTTGGAAGTGGGAGGGCAGCCTTGGCGCTTCTCCAACAAGCAGTAAGAGAGAAAAAAGAGGAGAAGCCACAAGTCATCTGGCACAGGAGGAGCTCCAGAAATCATAAAGGCTTGTGACAGATAATGAGATGAAGGTTCTCCTTTTAAGTCTCACCAGTGAGATTCGATGGAAAGAAAGGAGGGCTTAATGGTCAAAACAATGCTGACTTTCACTTCACTTTGTCATTTGTGTATGGAAGTAAATGGGAAAGACTCAAATAAAAGTGTAATAAAGGGATAACTGAAACTGCCTATTTTTTTCATTCTATTTGGCAGACACAAGATAAATAAAAGCCAGCTTCCAAGTGGTGAAAAAAAGATAAAGACAAGACTAAAGAAGGCTGAGTTGATAAACACAGGAGGCAATTATTGTTCTTATTTATTGGGTTCCAAAGCTCATCTCACTTGTTTTGATATGCTGACATGAAGGAAAACAGGATGCCAGTTCCAGCACTGAAACACACAGCAGCATCATGCACAGAGATGCATTTTAGGACCCGTTCCTTCCATGCTGGAATGGATAGGCTACACTGGGTTCAAGTCAGAAGAGCAGTGTGGGCCCTCCAGTGAGGGTGAAGTTAAAACCAAAGTCACACAGCTAAGAATTATCTGAAGTCAAATTTGAACCCAGGACCTTCTGTCTCTAGGCCTGGCTTTCAATTGACTGAGCCACCTACGTGCCCCCATAGAGATACAGTTATAAGTGAATTTAGAAATGGAGTCATTGACAGATTGGGCAGTTTGTGTAGCAAGCAGTTTGACCAGGTAAGGAGTTATCAATCTGCAATGAACCCTCTGCTCCAAGTCCCAGCAGAATAACAATTAGGCTGTGAGTGATCAAAACCTGTCATCTGTAAAACTGGATAAGGCCATTTCTTCTAGAACAATGGGGGGGGGGGGCGGGAGAGAAGAGGGAAAGCCCTGGCAGAGAGAAGTGCCAGGATCCTCGGAGTTCAATGACTTAATTGAGTTGATGAAACCACACAGATTAGCTAGGTGGGAGGTCTAAATTACAGTTTTCTGCATTTCTGAGATAAACCAGATTGGGTGGTTCTCTTTCTTTTCCTTAACTGGCAGCCTTCAGTGACTCTCCACCCATCTGCTCCCAATAGGCACGTGGACATTCTAGATACCTTTAAAAATTGTCTCCAGAATAGGTTGTTAAATGGATTTATTGGATTTTACATCATTGCTAAGAAAAATGGAAACGGAGGGGACAGACTACTTTTTTAGATCAGGCTATTTGGGGACTGACATTAGTAACAAACCTTGAATTTAAGTTAATATCAGTTTGGGATGGAATTCTCATCTTTCCACCAGTTTCTCTACTCAGTTTAATCTGATAGCCTCTCGAAATAAATGCTTATGGCCTAATAAGGTGTTAAAGGGAAGGAAGGACAAAGGAAAGAAAGACATTTAAACAATTATAATCAAGGTAACCGAGTAACTAATTATATGATATGATTTGAGACATGCCTTGATAATAAAAAGGACATTCCTCACTGGATCACTGGACCCAGGGAATACATAGAGATTGAAGGGGTGGGAAAAAGACTTCCCCCATCACCTTTCTTTTCATGATTTACTCAGTTTCCCCTGGGAACATTAGAATACAGTTCAAGTATAGGTCACCCCAGATGTGAGTTAAATACGATCAGCTCCTATGTAAGCACACAAGCCAATAGTTTTTTTCTTTCATCCCACAGAAAAGTGCAAAACCTGAAAGAACTATGAAATAGCAGTCTCTATATGTCCATGATAACTCACCTTCTGCTGCTCTGTCTTCCCTACTCGCCTTTCCTCCAGGGACCTATATGGTCCACTAAACTTCTGAGATTGTGATACCCTCAGAAAGGAATCGCCCTTGAAAGATGATTTCCTTGTCATCCACTGGCCGCTAGGCTTGCCTAGAAACTTTAGTCCTAAAGCTATGGTTCCCCCCAAACAAACTTTTGTATTTGAGGTTGCTAGGGAGTCAAACTGTGCCTTCTGTTACTTTAAGCTTTGGAGATGCTCCCCCATCCCCCCAAAAGAGCATCTTGTTCGTTGGGTTGCAAGAATCAAGAATACTTTCCAGCCACTTTCTTGCAGGGAGTATAGAAAACTACTATTAGCCATGATAATTACTGGAGGAAAAGGTAGGGGTTTGTTCCTTCCCATAATGGCTCGTTTTCTTGCTCTTTCTCCGGATCCAAGACCACAAACTTGACATTTTTGTCCTTTGTTGAGAAAACTAAGTAGAATTCCTCTTTCCTCGAGTAGGCTGAGTACAGGAATTTAATGTGGTCTAATGCAATGCCTTTCCCTCTCTCATCCAAGCAATCCTATTTCTTTCTGTAGAAACATGGGCCTACGAATTTTAACTGCTCCATCACTCCCTTTTCCTCTTCTTCATTGGTGCCATTTTTAGACCACCAGGTTTCTGCCTGAGAGCTTTTACCATTCTTCACATCGTCTCTTAGCTTGCCATCTCTGTAGCTAAGCAAGTCACCTGAGGATTCTTCCGATGGCCAGGGCAACTCCATTGAAACTATCAAAGAATGTTTTCTAACTATTTCAAAATGTTAATAGGGATGTTCCCAGCTTCCAGAAAGACAGACACCTTTTCTTTTCTTCCAAACGTAACTAGGGAACATGCACAAAGAAAGGGACAGCCTGAGTTTGGAAAATACAAAAGCCAGAGAAAGAGTTAAAAGATGGAACAACTGACAAAATGTGTTCATTCCCCCATTTAGCTTAGAGGCAGCAATAGTTGGATTGAGATGATGATAACCGGAGTCAAAAATAGCCAGGGGAAGATAAAGAGGGAAAATGATGACCTCTTTTGAAAGCAATCACAGGCTCTGCAAGACTAGAGGCTAAGGCTGTGTTTACAACAAAATATCTTGGCAATTTAGACAATTTAATGAAAAGATAAGTTGATTCAGTGGGAAAAAATAGTTAAACCTGTTGCTTGGCATCATGCAAGCAAAATAGCTTTTGGATGGATGGAAATTTTTTCCATAAATAAAATGGCTTGAAAACTAAAAGGAAAAGAAATAGAGAAGGATCAAGTAGAGACGGGTTCTATAGGAAAGTTGCTTGATATTTTTAAGAATGTTTGAAGTGGATGCTTTGAGAAAATGAATAGAAATCATATTCCTATGCTTTGAAAAAATAATCATAAAGTCTGCATTGTTAATAACAGTCTTCAGAAATGTGTTAGATTAGACAGAAAGGCATATAGATGCACCTCTTCTTTATAAACAAATTCTGGGTACAAACTTGCGTTTTGGTACCTTTGCAGGATTGGTTGAATTCTTCATCGAGAAAGGAGAGTTTAGCAAATGTCAAGTTTTCCAGATTTCTACATTCACAAAAGCAGTAAGTTTCTGTTTGTGTTGCAAGCATGAGAAGTATCCTGACAAGCAATCTCTCCGTCAGGACAACCTGGAGCCAAGTCCTGACTCTGACACATTCTGACTGAGGTCCTAGTAATCTCCACGACTCTAACATGCAGGCCTGGAACTGATTTGTGTTCAGGACAAAAATTCTGGAAAAAGACATGGGAACGTTCAAGGGTGGAGCAGTTTGGATTTGTGTGCCAACATTTGGCATAATCTGGTAGTCTAGTGGCTGGATAGCCGCACATCCTTAGGCTGCGGCCACAAAGATGGACAGACTTCACCCTGTTCTCCTTTTCTGCCCTCATGGCTTGATCTACATTGCTCCTCCAGAACTTATCTTCTAGAGCGGGAGTAGGCTCTCAGTGCTTTAACCCCACCTTCTTCTCAGACTCCTAAGGAGCAATCCTATTTTTGACATGAGTCTAAAAGACTCTCCCAAGAAAAAGCAAAGGGAGGAAATACAAATGGTACCCAGAATGCAAGGAAGGGGAAGGAATGGACCAGGAAATTGTAATTCCCCACACAAAGAGAACAACACGAAGTAATATGATTACAATCAGATGAGAGGCTAGGATACAAGCCTCACTGGGATGTTTTCTACAGAGCTGCTCATTAGCTATTTTACATATTACCTCCACTGAGTACAGCTTGATGAAGCCAAGCAGGCTCTTTTCTTCCCAGTGGTTTCTTTCTTTGTGGGTGGTCTATGCTCACCCATTGTTCTAGGACCCAGGAAGAGGGAAGAAGCCAGTTGCCTTTAGAGATCTTATAAAGCCCTGTACAGAAGGGAAGAAGACACAAGCAGAAGGCTGTCTCCCCCAGACCTATAAGCCTGCCCAAGAGGCTTGGCCAACGAAGTGAAGGAAAGTACACACCCAGATCAATCCTCTCGGGCGTCCAGAGCTATGCACGCACTCCCTTGCCAGCAAGAAGAAGAGACCTGTGGAGTAGGAATTACACCATTGGTATATCCACTGGGTTCCACTTCAGCATCCAATTAAATGAAGATCTGTGCTAATCTGAAGTGGAGTCAGGGAAAAGGCCCCTCCATCAAGCACCTCCAAGGGTGTGTTAGAATAGAATGAAATTGTATTTTCCAAGTGAAAGCCAAGATGCCTAAATAGCGAAGGATTTCAGGATTGTTTTGTTTACTCAAAGTTCTCTCTTTTCAAGCATAGCCTTGATGATAAAACATCAAAGATTTTCACTGACGTTTATGCCATTCCAAATAGCACGTGTAATAACTCCTTCCATGGAAAACCAACCCAACTCTTTTGGGGGTTTGTTAAACTAACATTTTATTAGACAGCATTTTTGTCTATGACTCTATGAGTACACACTATAAACACTCCGAAGATAATGGTATACAGACATTTATAAAGATAAATCAGCCAAGTTCATTTAGCCCAAGTTTATAAAGCAGTTGGAATAGAAAGAGGCAATAAAATAAGATTCACTATTCCTTGCTCTTTTATTTATAGATTATATTTATCATTATTCCATGAAATAATATTCAGCTCATGAGAGTAAAAAGCTTGCTTGAGATAAACAGAAACAATACCAGCTGAACAAAGAAATCCGATCATTTAATGTGACCCCCCCCCCTGCCACCCCGGTCTTTAACAGCTGTAGAGCTCAAGAATGACAGGGAGGTTATAAAATTTGAATATAAACTTCAGGGCTAAATTGTATAGAACTGGATTTAAATATATGATACCATAAGTAAAAGCAAGGAACTGCAATGTTTGGGCTTTTTCCCTTCGGACCTTCCCATCAGGCCAGTGTCCTAAAAAGTGACTGTGTCCATGAATCACACAGTAAACACAAGGGTTTGGAGAAGGCCCTGGCAGATATCTCTGTGGTATAGCAGGAACAGATCAATAAATTTAAGCATAGACTAAAACAAGTGGAAAACCTTGGTATATATCAGCCTAACTGGCAGGACCCAAAGTCCATTAATGGAAGAGTTATGGGGAGACATCATACATGAGCCCAGATCCTTGCTTAAATTAATCCAAAGAGTGACAATGTTGTCACTGAAACCACAGTCGGAGTATAATTCATTGGATCTTTCAGTGACCACGTCACTCCTTGAGCCACTGGGACATTTTTTTCCTGCTGTAGGAATTTAGTTGAAGATGAAAGGTGGAGGTCCCAGTTCATTTTACCCAGTAGTCATGAGGCATTTTTCTGGAGTCTTTGGGGTGGGAGAGGGATTGGGGGAAATAGATCTTTTCAGAAGCTTTGCCACTCTGGACATGAGCCAAAAAACACAAACCCAACCACCATTCCTAACTCAAGGGATTCTATGAGGCCAGTCCTTGCATTTCCCTTTTTTGAATTAGAATAAGTATGAATTTAAACCTAATAAAGTAATCTTCCATTGTTATCGCCATCAGCAACACCTCTAAGAGGTTTATTCATCTCTTTTCTCCTGGCCTCAGATTCCGTTTGGCTTATGCCAGTCACCACTACTGCCCATGAGAAGCAAGCAGCCAACCACGCTCATAAAAATGGAGGCCAGTCCTTTGAAAGTCTGGCCAGAAGTGCTTGGTGAAGTGATTGTTCTCAGCAAGCTGTAAGGCTACACAATGAAGTCTGGAGGAGCAGTAAGGACCATCCTGTGGCTGCTATTCGGAGATGCTTTAGATAGAAGTGATGCCAGTGCCAGCTTCTAGGACTTTTCATAATAGAGATGAAAATGCCGAAGGAATCATGGTTGATGTATCCATGCGCTCTGCTTTCCTGCTTTATTACAAGTAGCAGCTATCTGTACTAACAACCCCAAAGTCTCCTCTGTTCAGTCAGTGGTGACTTTGTTCTAGAGATGAATATAAAGTTTGGCCCTGAGTGCTTTCGAAGCCAAAGAATACCTTTTTTCCTCAACAATATTAGCAACTGGCTGACGATGAGAATTCTGTGACTGAGCTCTGGGCTGGGGTCCATTTTTTAATGCAGACTGTTTCGTGTCTGTACAAGGTCCCGTCTTTACATACAAACAGAGGACTTGATCATACTATTTTTATGGGATCGTTAACAAAGTCACATTCTATTGCTCTGAGAAGCCACTTATCTCCTCTTTTATTTTCTGAGGGACTCTGATCTAGGGGTTCTTATATCTGATTAATCTCTTAAAGTGCCCCATTTGTTTTTTATTTTCATATTGTAAGAGGGTAACAGACATTCAATGACAATTATGATAAAATATTAAACGGCTTCTCTGGCACTAAATCTTGAGGTCTGATCGTTACAAAATACTCAAGTGGAGCTGTGACATGATCATAAGCCAGACTCTTCCCTTCGGTTCTCTGAAGATAACCGCCCATCCATACTTGCCCATCCTGTCTGACTCTTGGCCATGTTTTCCCAGGGATGTGTTACAGAGCACCCTCCTAACAACCTGCCAGGAGCTTTTCTTGTGAGCAAATCAGTAGAATATTCTGGCTATCCATCTGTCCTTGCTTGTTCTCTCCATGTGGCCAGCCCATTTCCTCCTCATTCATCATACAATTCCTTAATGAAATCGTTTACTCTTGTTCCTTAGAGTTCCTCATTGGCTATATGTTGGAGCTTGTTCATACTTACCATGTGCCTTTCCATCTTGCTCTGTGTGATACTCATCATTAGTTCCTTGAAGGCTGACATAAGGTAAGATTGGCAAAAGTATGGCCTACACCACACGCCAGGAGAGAGTCAACATGGATACTTGATCTAGAAATAAAGGGTGACACATAAACAAATTAATGGAACATGAAAACGTTTACCTGTCAGACTTATGGATAAGGGTAGAATTTATGACCAAATAAGACATGAGAACATTATAAGAAAAATGAAATCGATAATTTTGATTGCATTAAATTAAACTGAGTTTGGGCAAATAAAACCAATGTAACAAGATTAGAAGGGAAACAGCAAATTTGAGAAAAAATTCCATAGCAAGTATCTCTGACAAAATATTCATCTCTCGGATATGTAGAGAATTGCAGCAAATTTAGAAGAAGAGTATTCCTCAATTGAAAAATGGTTCAAGTATACAAACAGGTAATTCTCAGAGGAAGAAATAAAAAAAGATATATGAAAAATGGTCCAGATCACTACTGATTGGAGAAATGAAAATCAAAAACAACCAAGAAACAACCTATCAGATTGGCTCGCATGACCAAAAAGGAAAATATTCTTAAGTGCTGGTGGGGATGTGGAAAAATAGGGACATTAATACACTATTAGTGGCTGTAGAGCAATACGGAACCATGTTCAAAGGGCCACAAAACCATACCCTTTGATCCAGCAATACTGCTACTAGGTCCATATCCCAAAGAGATCAGAGATAAGGGAAAAGGATCTACCTATTCCAAAACATTTTTAGCAGCTCTTTTTGTAGTGGCAAAGAATTAGAAATTGAAAGGTAGTTCATGACTTGGGGAATGAATGAACAAGTTGTGGTTTGTGGTTCTAACAGAATACTACTGAACCATAAGAAACAACGAACAGAATGAGTTCAAAAAATCTAGAGAAACTTATATGAACTGAAGGGCAAGTGAGAGAACCAAAAGAGCACTATATAGATTACTAGAAATATTACATGATGATCAACTGGGAAGGATTAAAAGCAAAGCAAGTCTCCAAGATAACCATAAGGGACTCCAGATGAAAAGCTATCTACAGCCAAAAAGAAACTGTTGGAGTCTGAGTGCAGATCAAAGCATGCCATCTTTCATTGTATTTCCTTCATGAGATTTCTGGGATGTGTGATTCGTGTCTTCTATAACCTATATCAGACTGTTTACCATCTTGGGGAGGCAGGAAGGGTAGGGAGGAAGAAAATCTATATTCTAAAATTTCAAAAAACAATTATAAAATTTGTTTCTACATCTGAAAAAAATTTAATTGAGAAAAAAAGATGACCCTTTGCTTGCATGGGAAATTCAAGATTAGCAAAAGAGTTTTATAATTTCCTGAAAGTAAATTAGCTTGTTCTCCTCTTCCTTTCCAAGTCTGAGTTCAGCTCATTGTCCCTCAGTACTGTTTCTCTGATTGATACAAATAGTTGGATGAATTCTAAATAGTCCTGTTCCAAATGCACGGTTAAAACCAAGCAATAGATACCTTTCATCCACTTGGTCTTTCCTATTTGAATGGTCAGGACAAACTTCTTTGAGTAATCACAGCTCTCTTCTAGAAAGTTCTTCAATGTCTTAGGGCTTAACACAATCAAAATATCATCTATAAACAGGAGCTTCTACAGGTATATTAAAGCTATCAGGTCAGATTAAAATCTCATGTTTTAAAAGACCAGCAGTTGAATGTTTTCATTGTCTGGTGGGGTATCTTGGAATCATTTTTCCCTTAGCAAAATGAAGAAAGTAGCAAAATATTTTTAAAATACTGCTTTTGCGCTTTAACATAAAATTCAATTCCAATTTCCTCAATTGGTTTGTTACACTGGTCACATTTTAGACTTTCAGTCAAAAAGATCCATGTTCAAATTCTGAATCAATGACCTTTAGCAAATCATTGACGTTCTTTGAGCCTCATTTTTCTCAGAGAAAAATGGGAATAATGAAAATCTCTACCTCACACAATGGGTAGTTGTGAGCATCACAGGAAATATTATTGTCTTTGTTCAGTTGTTTCAGTTTTGTTCAACTCACTGTGATCCCATTTGGGTTTTTTTGGCAATGATATTGAACGGATTTGCCATTTCTTTCTCTGGTTTGTTTTGTAGATGAGGAAACTAAGAGGAAAAGGGTTAAGTGATTTGTCCAGGGTCATAAAACTACTAAGTGTCTGAGGTCAGATTTTAACATAGAAAGATGAGTTTTCTTGTCCATTGTCTGGTACTTTATCCACTGTGTACTGCCTATATAAATATTAGTTATTATTATAAAACTAACTGTATTGGACACCATTTTAAAAGTTTTGTGGAGCAACTAGGTGACTCAGTGGATTGAGAGCCAGGCACAGGTCCTGTGCTCAAATCTGACTTCAGACAGTTCCTAGCTGTGTGACCCTGGGCAAGTCACTTAATCTCCATTGCTTACCCTTACTGCTCTTCTGCCTTAGAACCAATACACAGTACAATACTTAGAACCAATACATAGGGTTTAAATAAAAAACAACTTTTAACACAAAGCCAACATGAAGCTCGTGGACATCCAGTACCTGATAATACCTGGTAATGTCTTTTGAATCTCTCCTCCAATTTAACGTTGACCCTTTAACCATCAGATGAAACCCCCCAACCCTGATAACTGATGGCAGTTAAGTAGCAGCAGCTACCAATCCCTTCTCCCAATGGCAGTAGTTAGAATCTCCAGCCAACGTCAGAGTGTGGTATGTGTGGTTCTCACCAAGCTGGTTGCCTCTAGCTCCCTCCTCTACTCTTTTTTGGGGTCACTAAATTCCTCTCAGTCTAGGGACGTGATGTATCTGTGGATTTATCCAATCATGTTATTATGGGTTGTCTTAATTCATTAGGATGCTTTCTTCCTTCTGACCACTAAGTTTCAATGAAATCCAATTTCACATAAGTATGGCATAACGAAGCCAGTTATACAATATGAACATGTTTTAGCAATATGTTTGTTCGTAACCAGAGAAGAAAAATAGAGATACATACTACACACATCTATAGAATAGTATTTATATACTGCAGGAGCATGTGAACGTAGACCTGCCCAGAGAGATGCAGATGCAGACACGCACACAGGAACTCCTCCACCCCCAGTGTTTACACTCTCCTCCAAACCAGATGGAACGTCTGAGGACCTCTAATTGAAATGAAGGTCCAACAAGTGGTCCCTGAAGAGCAGAACATCATTTCATGTTTACTATTATTTTATCTTGGTCAGAGGGAAAAAACACCATTGATTCAGATGAATCAGAAATCCAAATTCAAGATTTTTTTAAAAACATAACTCAATTCCATCTAAGTGTATGCTGTTGTGTGCTAGATTTGGACACAGGGGAGCTGGATTGGAATTCGGGCTCCTGCTCACTGTGTGATCTTGGACGAGTTCACCTCACTCTTACGGGGCTCTTCTGGTTCTAA
Source organism: Monodelphis domestica (assembly GCF_027887165.1). Classification (NCBI taxonomy): domain Eukaryota; kingdom Metazoa; phylum Chordata; class Mammalia; order Didelphimorphia; family Didelphidae; genus Monodelphis; species Monodelphis domestica. Next base: position 288,566,016 of record NC_077233.1, read on the forward strand.
ACCGATGATCTGAAGTCTGTAACTCACATACATATAACGAGGGCCGTCCCTCATGGGGACTCACAGGTGCCTTTACTGCTTCTGACTGGGTACATGTGTTGGCTCAGCAATTGGGCATTTTGGAAATGAACTCTATAGTTGCTTCTGGCCATGAGGTTGCTCAAGCACTGAAAAATGCGAGTGCTGTTAAATGTTGAAGCAGTTCCTTCATCGCCTGTTAAGTCAAGAGGAGCTGATAATCCAGCGGACCTCTAAAAAGCAAGGGGAGACTCCACCTGGGACCTCGTTTTGATTTTCCCATTAACAAGTAGATGCTCTTTAATCTAGACTCCGTCGAAAGAAATAGGTGAGGTGGGCTGCGGGCTTTCATCTCACTCCGTCAACGTTCATATGGAACAGAAACTCAACTGGGTGTGTTCCAGCCTGGGCCATTTGCGATTTTTTCATCTTTCTGTTTCTTTTCCTGAGAAGACCCATTGTTCATTACATATTGAGGCTGAGAACTCCACTTTATGAATTTAAGCGTTCCAGAAGAAGTCTTGGGTTCAATGAGTGGCGCTAGCTATGGCCAGTGAAATTGTGCACTGCAGAAGAGAACCAGGAACCAAAGGAGGCTCGCAATCCTCTGGCCTGGCTGGACACGAAACGTAAATCTGGAGGGAGACCCGGCAGGGCTGAGGCAAGACGTCAACTACAAAGAGCTTATCATCAGTGTAGTGAAGGGCTGCATGTTTAGATGAGATTGAAGTGCCGTTTGCCAAGAGATAACCGTAGTGATGTTATAGGATTTTGTTTGAAGGTTTCATCGAGTCAAACTGAAACTTTTAGTCTCTTAACATTTCTTTTGTATGTAAGAAAGAAATACTTGTTTCACCTTAATTTAGATGGTGCATTAAGTAACTTCTTACTTCCCCTTTAGGGAGCTCTACACAAGAGTTCAAGGGCACGCTTTAACTTCTTTGCCCCAATGGCACCAGGGTGGGAGTTGAATGAGATCTTAAACAAAGATTTTTGCTGTTGTCCAGTAGTTTGAGTCATGTGACCCCAAACAAGTCATGTGACCCCAAACAAGGTATAAGAATGTGAAAAAAAGGCCTATCCCCTTTCTCATTAAAGGCCAAGATTTCCCAGACCTGAACTCAATAAGGACCACGTGCTTGATCCCAGAGCAGAGAGGCTCCTTAGGGAGGGGGAACGGGCACAGACTCCAGTGCCTTAAACCCAGTAGTATCTCCCAGAGTGATATAAAAATATCTGTACTTAAATCATCCCGAGCCATTGCTAACCTTGTTCATTCTTAAAACATGTATATGACTTAAGAGAAAGGTCTTCTCTGTATATTAAAACTCGACTCAGAATTCACTATTTGCTGTCTTTGGCAGTCTAGATTTACCTCTCCTTTGCGAGTCATTTTTCTCTTGATTTAGACATTTCTTCCACCCCCACCTCCCCTCAAGTCTTCTGCTTGCTCTATCCATCTTTCAGCTGGGAGTTCCTATATCTCTCCCGAGTGGCTTGCTCAGATCTTTTTCCAGTATTATTTTTCTACTGGGGAGGACTAGTATTTTACCCTTCCCTATCAGAAAAAAATGCCCTTTTCTGACTTTCCATATCTATAACTCATCTCTGCTACTTTCTTGATTTTTGGATAGGGTAATTGGACTTATTGATTTATAGTGGCTTTGCCATTCCCCCAGCCACCATTCTAAAATACAGAGAAGGAATTTTTGTTAAAGGCACAGTATACCTAAAATCAGAAATTTTAACTGTATATATTTTTATTAAAGATCAACAAGTTGATTTTTTTCTTTTTGGGGTTTTTGGCTTCTAGACACAACTAATGCATGCCTCATAATACAATAAACAAAAATTATGAGTTAGCTGGAAATTTAGTAGCATTAGATCACAAAGGAAAGATTATCCATATAATAAATACTATTTCAGTGTTCTAATATCTAAAATTAAAATATAAAAATGGGGGAGGTTGGTAAGAGTAAAAAGTATTAAAATATTTATCTTAACTCATGAAAATCAAACAAAATAATTTTATAGCCAAGTCTCAGCAAATAATAAAGGAAGACTGACTCAGGGTTGTAGTATAACCATGTTGGCAAACCTATGACATGAGTGCCAAAGTTTTCCAGAGGGGGTTTTTACCTCCCCCTCTCCACATGTGCCTGAGGGCATTTCTCACATCACTGGCCCCTCTGCCCAATAGTCCAATGGGAGCACTTCTGCCCTCCCCGATCTGGGGTAAGGAGGGGTTACGGCTCACATATGGCATGAGGGTTGTAGTTTGTACACTCAGTCTCTGAAAGGTTTACCATCACTATATTATAAGTATCTGTGGCTTGTATTGTGAAAAGAAGGAATATTATAGGAGAAAGAGAATAGAGTTGGAATACTATCTTAGTTTCTTCATTAAGCATGATTAACAAAGAGGCATTTCTTTCTCAAACTAATCCAAATGAGATCATATAATGAGTGTTTTCCCCATCCTAACCACCCATGCTTATCAATGAATACTACAATAATGGTAAAGGCATATTCTTTATCATTAAGGTGGTTAAAACATGTTTTCCTATTATAAGAAATTAAAATTTCATCCGTCAGGAGAAAATGATTTTTGAAAAGGTTACAAATGAAATGATACACTATGAAACCCCAAAATGGAAGCTAATATTATAATACTTTTATTCATTGAATCATCATGTATCTATATGAATCTATATTTTTTTCGTGGACCTCTTTAGCAGTCTCATGAAATGCATAAAATGAGATATACAACACTTCAAAGTTAACCAGTTATATTGAAATACAATATCAAACATTTTAAAAGAATAAGTTTAGAGACCCTCTATTAAAATTTTTTTCTCTATGTTTGTCTGAATGGATGTGTCTCTTCCTTTCCCCCTCCTTTATCTCTTCTTTCTTTTCCTTTTCTTATCTTTCCTTTCCTCTCCTTTCTTTTCTTTTTCTCTCCTTTCCTCTTTCCCTTTGTTCTTTCCTTCCTTCCTTCCTTTTTCCTTCCTTCCTCCCTTCCTTCCTTCCTTCCTTCCTTCCTTCCTTCCTTCCTTCCTTCCTTCCTTCCTTCCTTCCTTCCTTCCTTCCTTCCTTCCTTCCTTCTTCCTTCCTTCCTTCTTTCCTTCCTTCTTTCCTTCCTTCCATCTATATCTCCCTTACTGAAGGAACCCAACTCTGAACAAGGATGAATTATTAAACAGGAGAAGCCCTCCCTCTCCTGCCTGAGAGGTAACAAAACTTAGAGCCAAGGCTCTGAGCGAGTTGGAAATGATATACTTTGGTTAATCCTAGGCTAAAGAACTCTGCCTTTTAAGAGAACAAAATAGTACTTTGGTTAAAACAAACAAACAAACAAACAGTAGCTCTCTCTTTGAAAAAGATATTTATTAGTAAAAGCTATAAGATGTCATGTTTAGAGTTAGATGGAACCTCAGAAGTCATAGAATCAAATCTCGTTTATAGATAACGAAACTGAGATGGAACGGTGAGTGTGTCTTGCCTTGGGCTTTCAGGTAGTAAATGTTTTCACAGGTAGTAAGTGTTAAAGACCAGAACTGAACAGAGGTATTCCTCATTCTACGTCCAGTGGCCTATCCGTTAAAACATGCAGCTTCTTGGGAGGACCCAGAGAGCCCAAGGAGACACGAGAATTGAAGCGCTTTGAGACCCCATGAAGAGTAAGCCAAGAGACCAAATGCTTGCCTAAGTCAAGCAATGAATTGATGAGTTCAGTAGAAACCACAAGTCCTCTCATAAGCAGTCTTATCCCTGCTGGGAATCTCCAGAAACAGAAAATTATGACTGTATTTGGTCATTCGGTTACCGTTGGACATGAGATTTAAAACCAACTCTTGTGATTCCAAATTAAGAGTCTTCTTACCACGCTGCTCTGGATGCATAACTCAAATAACAAATACAGGACAGAACGCCGTAAACACATAAGCAAAATACTGAATGCTATTAGAAGTTCAGAAGAGTACGACGTCTAACTTAAACAATTAGCAAACGTTTCAGGGAGGTAACATTTGAGTTAAGACTTAAAACTCTGGAAATAGGAAGAATATTCCAGAGAGAGGAAACAGCATGAGCAAAATGATCTACGATTTATAAAGAACTTCAGAAACTGTCTAGCTTAGTGCTCTGCCCAGCTCTTTCAACATCCCCAACAGAAAGCCACTGAGCTTTTTGTAAATACTCCTAATGACAAAGGATTCACTACCTCATGAAACAATCTGTTCCAATCCTTAGCAACAGTAGCTATTAAGAAACTACTTTTTGGGAGGCAGCTAAGTGACTCAGTGGATTGAGAGTCAGGCCCAGAGACAGGAGGTCCTGGGTTCAAATCTCACTTCAGACACTTCCTAGCTGTGTGACCCTGGGCAAATCACTTAACTCCCATTGCCTAGCCCTTAACACTCTTCCTTCTGCCTTGGAGCTAATACACAGTATTGATTTTAAGATGGAAGGTAAGGGTTAAATTTTTTTAGATAAAAAAAAGAAACTACTTTTTGTATTGTATTTTATTTTACTTTCCATTGTCTTCAGTCTCCTGGATCTAGTTCTGCTTTATAGAATAATACAAATGTACTCCCTATTCTAACATGGAATACAGCTGTTATGTTTCTCCTTAGTCTTCTTTTCTCTACTATAAATTACCACAGTGCTTTCCAATATCCCACTCATGAATCTTTAATGAATATCACTAGAGTCGGAGAGTCTAAGTTTCAATCCTGCCTGTGCTATTTACTAACTGTATGACCTTGAGATATCATTCAACATTTTGGTCCTCAGCCTTCTTGTCTATAAAATAAAATTGGTTAAAGATTCTCTGAGATCCGCCCCACTTCTAGAGCAATTATTTGATTCCTCATAATGGGACGCCATTATGCCATAAAAATTATGATAAGGGATTCAGAGAGGCATGAGAAGACTGCTGTGAGCTGACAGACTGAAGTAAAAACCAGGAAGACAAATATAAATGATAACACTGAAAGGCAGCCAAACTCACATCAACTGGAATGCCCAAACTTGATCATAAAGAACAGATGATGAAAAACTTCATTCCTCTGATTAGAGTAATAAGGGAATAAAATATTGCATGGTTTATTATTAATTTTATTAATTTTAAAAACTTTTCTTTTCATGTGGGCATTATAAGGAAATTATTATGGCATATTATATTATAATTTGGTACATCACATCACCTTACATTAATAAAATATTTATCCTAAAAATAGAATGAAAATAAATATCACTAAAACAGAAATGGAAAAATGCGTAAGTACATAGATATATTTTTTGGTTTGCTGTGACACAGAGAACTAAAAAAAGGAATTTGGCATAAAGCGTAGCAACACAAGAATTATAAATCATAACATAGTTGAAGGAAGATCCTTGTGATGGTTGGAGGTTTTTTACTCTTAAAATACAGAAGGAAAGCCTTGGAATTCTTTTCACTAGAGATTCATGAAAACAGGATAAATATCCATTGCTCTGGGACAGCCTTGTCACTGGCCCAAGGTTCATAGCAATTTATGCCAGATGAGATTGAAGCAATGTGACTTCATTCATTTTATGGATGTATGCTCCTCTGATGTAAGCAAGCTGGCAAATATTTTGAATTCGTTTATTTGATTTATAGAGTAGTATTCCTCAATAAAGTGTCAGAGGCAGTTTCCCTTAAACTTTTTGATTAATTGATTGGCCTAAATATTCATTTGTATTTGTCGATTATGTTGATTATTATTGTTATCGTTATGATGTTCATTTTACAAATATAGATCCAAAAACTAGGAACTCATGAGTGAAAGAGCTGAAAGAACTCTGTTAGCCTTGGAAAAATAAAATGGTGTAGGCAGACTGGCATTGGGGTGTAAAGATTTGTACTTAAATTCAGATCTAACTTAGTTATGTGACACTGAGAAAGTTGGCTGAACCTCTGTAAGCATCTTTCTCTACATAAATGGGCTCATTTTTATTATATTTATTATAATTAGCAATATTTACTATAATATTGCTTATGCTAACAACCTCATGTGGTTGTGCTGAAAAGCTTTAGAAGCCTTAAAAGTATGAGAGAAATGTCAGCTTTGATGCGTTTCCATGAACATATCTACATCTCAGCTTCATATAGGATGTTACAGTTTATATGAATACGTAGAGAGTATAGATAGACAGATAGACACATACATATGTCCAGCTAGCTGTGAAAAATCTCCATTTATTCCATCAACATCTCTGTGACACAGATAAGCAGGTCTTATTATCTCCATCACAAATGTAAAAACTGAAGTTCACAGAAAACAAATGATTTGCCACAATACTGTGCCTTAGTTGTTATTGCTACCAAGTGGAATAACCTTCTTGATCCCAAGTCTTTCAACTCTAAGACTGTCCGATACATACTTTTTCCATGCTAGTGCATGATCTCATCCTTAACATTGATAGCACTAATGATCTTTCACTCACATTTCTGAACTCTCTTTTCCACTTTTCCTCACCCACTCATTTTGTTCAAGGGTGCACCGATTCCTTTCTTGTGCAACAGTTTATAACCAGAGCAATGGTTTAGAGGGACAAAACCCACTGGACCAGGAATTAGAAGGCCCGTACCTTTATCCCCGCTCTAAGCCTCTTAACCTCTGAGGAACCTCTACTTTCTGATCTTTCAAATGGAAAAATAGAACATAGTCACTGCGCCATCTTGTTTCTTTATAAAGCGATACTGAAAAGAAATCAAACTCAGAGTAATTTTAATTTTAATTAATTTTTTTAATTAATTAATTAAGCTTTGGCCTCAGAGAGTAGATGATGAGCTGTTCCTCTCTCCTTTCAGTAGGAAAAGGGGATCACAGGTATCAAATGTTATATAAATTATATCAGTTGGCTTTGCCGAACTGTTCCCCAACCCACCTCCATATACACACTCTTTTCTTTTTTTTTTAACAAGGGACAGCTCATTTGGAGTGGAGGACGTATACCTGGAAATTAATGTGATATATTTTTTAAATCAATAAAACATTTTAAAAAGTAAAATACATTGTACAACATTACACTTAATGGCAGTTCTGATCATAATCCTCTAGTTTATGGTTAGCAACCACTTCTCTCCTCTATCTTTCTCCTTATGGACATCAGCACAGCTAGTTGGTTAGTGGGAGGCAGCCCTTTAAATGTTTTCGTCTATTGGGGAAGGGGTTACTTTAACACACTTACCTCCCCCCACCCAATATTCCTGGTGCTTGTTGAAATTCCTGTCATTTGTCACCCTTGTGCGGAAAGTTATGAAAGACCCTCGTTAAAATGTATAGATTCTATCAGAGGTGACGTAGCATTAACTGGCACACAGAAAAAAGTTCAGATTGGAATATGTCATAAACACTACTGCAGGCATCCCTCATATTTCCTAGTGTGAGAGCTCCAATCAATTGAGGGGCAGTAAAACTCCCAAACCTTCTCTGGTCAGATGGAAACGCTATATTCTAGTGCTTGGTAGAAAGTTATCCAACTGGTGCAGGGGAAAAGAGCCATAGTCGGGTACTTTTCTGCTTTCTAGGGCTAATACTGGTTCCTTTTGTGCAGCAGTATTCCTCAAATTTCCTTTTTCAGCAACTTGAGAACTCTAGACAGCAGACTTTCAGAGCACCATCCTCTTACTTTTTGCCCTGGCATTTTGTACTTCTCTTGTGGCTATTTCTCCAGGCCCCCTTTCCCCCCATAAAAAAGTTTATGTCTGCATGTGTTTATTTTTATTTAGTGGCATCTCTCAAGATATTATTATTATTTTTAGTTATTTATTTAGAATATTTTTCCATGGTTACATGATTTATGATTTTTCCTATCCCTCTTCCCTCCCCCATCCCAGAGCTGACAAGCAATTCCACTAGATCATATGTGTATCATTGTTCAAAAGCTATTTCTTTATTATTCATTTTTGCAATAGAGTGATCATTTAATGCCAGAACTTCCATCATATCCCTTTCAAATCATGTGATCAATCATATGTTTTTCTTCTGTGATTCTGCTCCCACAGTTCTTTCTCTGGATGTGGATAGCATTCTTTCTCATAAATTACTCTGGATTGTACTGGATCATTGCATTGCTGCTAGTAGAAAAGTCTGTTACATTTGATCGTGCCACAGTGTTTCAGTGTCTGTGTACAATGTTCTCTTGCTTCTGCTCATTTCATTCTGCATCAATTCCTAGTGGTCTTTCCGGTTCATATGGAATTCCTCCAGTTCATTATTCCTTTCAGCACAATAGTAATCCATCACCAACAGATACCATAGTGTGTTCAGCCATTCCCCAATCAATGGATACCCCCTCATTTTCCAATTTTTTGCCACCACAAAGAGCATGGCTATACATATTTTTGTACAAGTATTTTTCCTTATTATCTCTGGGGTACAAACCCAACATGGCATGGCTGGATCAAAGGACAGGTATTGTTTTAAAGTCCTTTGGACATAATTCCAAATTGCCCTCCAGAATGGTTGGATCAATTCACAACTCCAATGCATTAACGTCCTGAATTTGCTACATCCCCTCCAATGTTTATCATTTTTCTTTGCTGCCATATTGGCTAATCTGCTAGGTGTGAGGTGGTACCTCAGAGTTGTTTTTATTTACATTTTTCTAATCAAGAGGGATATAGAACACTTTTTCATGTGCCTATTGATAGGCTTGTTTTCTTCAAGTGAAAACGGCCTATTTACATCCCTTGACCACTTGTGGATTGGGGAATGGTTTGATTTTTTTTGGTAAATTTGACTTAATTCCTTATATATTTGGGAAATTAAACCTTTGTCAGAGTTCTATTATAAATATTTCCCCCAGTTTGTTGCTTTCCTTCTAATCCAAGATATTCTTAAAGAACAAGTCTAATCAACTCATTCAAATGAAGGTATTAAGCATCACTAGTGGTATTTATTTCTTTACCACCATAGGAATATTCATAAGAGGAGGCTGAAAGATTTAATGCTAAGAACATAGTTAATATCTATGTGACGTTGCTGCATTACCTTTGGTTTTCTCTTAGGTTTTAAGAGAAATTTTTGTGAGATAGTAATTGTCAGGAAATGCATTTTCTATAAATGATGACTTCAGATCTATAACTCAGAAGTTTCTATTGAATGTCTTTATTATAATCAAAATAATCATATACTCCCAAATATATTGAGTATGGATTATGTTGTCATTAGGGACTTTACCATTCAGTTAAAAATGTGCCTTTTGACTCCTATTTCAAAAGATTTAACAGAAGGAACTCAGACAGCCTTCACCTACAATTCAAACTAAAACTATGAAAACACGCTTTGGTCGATACAAACAAAATGGTAAAGGCAAAGACCGTGTGCATGTGGCTTTTTTTTAAATGGTTCACTTTAAAAAAAGAAAGTTTACTTGACCGAATGTTGAGTACCTTGCAGTTTCTGTTTCTAGAAGTATTTCCTCTAGAACTTCTAAATGCATTATTGCCAATGTGTCGCATGTACATGTGCATATGAAAGGCTCTATTTCTATACCTCTTGAAATCAATGAGAACCGCTTCTAGGGATGGACGATGAACCTTATCTTAGCGAAACTCACTGAATTAAATTGCGTGATCTCTAAGGTTCTGAAATGGTCCAGATTGAACTGTACGTGCTGGTGCAGTGGGAGAGAAAGAGTGAGAAATACTCAGGACTCCCAGCTCTTATCTCAAACTGATCTTCCTTTAAGAAGCAGCCCAGTGTGATGGCTAGAGCACCCCACTCTGATTAAGTAACATTTGGATTCAAGCTTTGGCTCTGCCTCATCCTGCCTGACTCATTTTGAGCTCCTCGAGTGATTCTCTATGATTATAAGCTACAACACAAGCCAAACTGCCTTGGCAGGAACTTTCTTGTGGGGGATTCCATGTGGCAAAGCAAGCACAGGTCCAGTGCTGGCCGCTTTCCCACTTACTTACCCCCAATCTTCCCATTCCAAATATTTGGGCATTCTTTCTTTATTGAACCTCAAAGATGGCAAAAAGGCGGACGCTCCCTAAAAGCAAACACTGTTTCATTTTCATCAGGATAATCCTGTTGGCTGGCTCAGTGCTTGGCATAATTTCCATTTTTTAAAAATGTCCCATATTTGTGCTTTACTATCTATGGGGTACCCCATGTGTAAACTTTCTTTATGTATGCAAATCATTACTATATCTGCAACTTATAGTCTTAAAGGGTTACTTGGGAGGGCATTGAGAGCTTGAATAACTTGCCTGTGATAGCCCAACTACCTGGCGAGTATCAGAGGAAGAACTGGAACCCAGGCTCTTCTGATCATGAAACTAGCCCTCTATCCATTATATCATGCTGCCTTCATATGACAAATGTATGTTATTTTAGTGCCTACTATGTGCCAAGTAAAATGCTAAGAACTTTACAAATATCTCATTTTATCATTACAGCAACTCTGTGAGGTAGGTGCTTTATGTCTCATTTTGCATTTGGGGAAAAGGAGAGCAAGCAGAATTGAAGTGACCTCTCCAAAGTCATATTAGCTGGCATCTGAAGTCAGAATTTGGATTCAAGTCTTCCTGACTCCAGGCCTAGCACTCTTGCCACCATAGCACCTAGCTGCAATTTTAAATAGATATAAATAAATTTGGAATTGCTCTGTTTTCTGGAGAGATTTATTGGTGGGAGGAAGAAGAGCTATAGATAAGGAAATTTTGAAATAGAAATAATCTATTCCTCCTGCTCCTTTGTTTTTGACAGCGAAGTCTGAGCTTGTACAACATATTTGTACTTCCCCAACAGATTTCTAGAAGGAAGTCTAGTCTTTTCACAAAGACTTTTTCTGATTTTATCAATTAAATGGTTTTTCAAAGAACCATGCAAATATAGATAGATTAGGAAGTTTCAGAACTCATTTGCTTATACAGACCAACAGTCTAATGATCATAGAAGAAATAGAAATGATCATAAACATCAGGTTAAATATAGGATGGGTCATTCAAGAACTTACAACATTACACTAAAACCCAATTTACTACATTGCCCCACAAATCTTTCACTGAACACATCAATCTCATAAACAAAGCTTTTATTGCTTAGAAAGAATTATTCCAATCCCCTTTCCTCTGCCCCCTAGTCCTCTATCCTTTTTTTAATTTTTAACATTTTTATTTAATTAATTAATTTAGAATATTTTTCCATGGTTACATGATTCATGTTCTTTCCCTCGACTCCTCCTTCCTCCTGCCCCCAGAGCCAACAAGCAATTCCACTGAGTTTTACTTGTATCATTGTTCAGAAGCTATTTCCATATTATTAATATTTGCAATACCGTGATCATTTAAAGTAAAATTCCCCAATCATAGCCCCATCAAACCATATGATCAGTCATATGTTGTTGTTGTTTTTTCCTATGTTTCTACTCCCACAGTTCTTTTTCTGGATACGAAAAGTGTTCTTTCTCACAAGTCCCTCAGAATTGTCCTAGATCATTGCATTGCTGCTAGTAGAGAAGTCCACTACATTCGATTGTGCCACAATGTATCAGTCTCTGTGTACAATGTTTTCCTGGTTCTGCTCCTCTCACTCTGCATCACTTCCTGGAGGTTCTTCCAGTTCACATGGAATCCCTCCAGTTCATCATTCCTTTGAGCACAATAGTATTCTATCACCATCAGATACCACAATTTGTTCAGCCATCCCCCACATGATGGACACCCTCTTATTTTCCAGTTTTTTGCCACTACAAAGAGGGCAGCTATGAATATTTTTGTGCATGTAAATAACAGATTTTAAAGTCAAGAAATTGACTGGGAAAATTAACAAACAACAAAAAGAGACTAACAATAATACTGACAATAGTAGTTTAGATTTGTATAGTGTTCTGTGACTATGTACTCTTGACATGTCCTGCAGATTTACTTTCCCTATGCAAAGAATTCTTCAGTGATTTCCTTTTACCTAGTGAATAGAATCCAAACTCGACCTAACATTCAATCTAATACACCACCATCTTTTACCTCTTTGTCTTTTCTTACCTTATACTGTGCCCTTCCACTTGTTCTGCAGTCATTCAGTGCTTTCTCACCTTTGTGCCCTCATTTGCTCCATTCTATTTGCCTCAAAAATAATCCCCAACTCCACTCCATCTGTCTTTTGAGGGATTAACTTTCAAGGATTAACTTAAATTCTTTGACTCTAGGGAACCTACACAGGCTATCCCAATCAGAAATTATTTTTCTTTTCCTCCAACTTCACACCAAATGTTATCTTTCTAATAAATTTACAAACATTTAAGTGCCTATTATATGCTTCTGGGCATTGTGCTTGGTAATGGAAATTTACAGATGAAAAAATATAAGGTCATCTCTCTTAAAACACTCACAATACTGTCAATTATACAACAAACACACAAATAAATACACGAGGTTGGCTTGACAGGGACAATAAAAAGATCTACATAAAGTATCACAGCAGAATTTGAGGATAACTGATCAAACAATCAGACAAGGCTAGAGGGATGAGGATGCAGAGCTCATATGGCAATTTAAGAGCAAATTGCTCTTACATTTAGTACTTTAGGAACTACTTTACATTTAGATGCCATTTATATTTAGTACTTACTATTCTAATAAAGGAAGAGGCCATATAGTATGATGGATAGAGGGCCAGCATTGTCTAATAATAACAGCTAATCTTTATATAATCCTTTTTAGGTGCCAGGCACTGGGCTAAATGCTTTACAATTACTTCCTTTGATCCTCAAAATCACCCTGAGATATTGGTGTTATTATTATCTTTGCCATTTTAAAGATGGCTGAAGCAAATAGAGGTTAAGTGACTTATTCACTCACTCAGCTAGTAAGTGTCTGAGGCCAAAAGTGTTACAGATTCCAGTCTAGTGTTTTGTCCAATACATGACCTTAGGAAATATACAAAGCCCTGGATTAGAATTCTTTCTTCAACATATGCTGGTTATACGACTAGTATTATCATTTAATCTCTTGGTAATCTAAGCCACCAACTATTTTAAGACAAAAAGTGGCAGAGCAGTTTGAGATTCACATCAGTGAGGGATGTTTCCATACCAAGAAGCCTCTACAGCAGTGAAAATTATAGGGTCTTGATACCTTATGCTCCCACCGCACCTCAGAAGAAAAGACTGGGCACCAGGCAATGGAATCAAGAAGGCAAGACCAATGTAGTCCGAGCCCTGAAAGAATTACTGGGGAAACACAACAAAACCATATATAAATATGTTATCGGCTTGAAATATCTGAATAAGCTCTTCAAATATATGCTTTACTTTACACGTACAACCACAAGTTCTGTGCCTATCACTGACAGAGCATAGTATTAAGGCAAAAGAGTGGCCTTTTGTAGACTTAACAGAAAGTTCAATAGAAGAAGGTCTCCCTTATCTAATCAATGACAAGCTGTTGTTTACAGCATTGATTTCAAAGTCTTATGGCTGCCCTAGGTCTTTTTCATATTGCAGTGAGCTTGTTCCTAATACCCTTCCAGGGACATTAAGATCCTCTGATTAGAGATTTATAACTAATGCCATTTTTATTACATTTCTTCAGCCTTAGAATTTTTTTCTGCTGTGTATGTTATAGATCTATCTCTCCTCTCTTGAATATGATTAGCAATCACACATTTTATCAATGCACTGAGTAGTAAACAAACCTTTCTTCTAAAGCTACTTCATCAGAGTTGAATTCAGCCTAACTGAAAGGTCTTCTTTTGTTCTTCCATCCTTGTAATCACACCTCAGAATACTTTAACTGTATGCAACACTGAACACAGAATGTGCTCTTATGTCTCCCTATGATCATCAAAAGTAGCAAAATCCTTAGCTAAAGAAAACATAGAAATCTAAGTATTTGGAACCAAATCCAGGTTCGAAATAGCCAGGAAAATCTCTTGTTAACAGGATATAAGGCTGACATCAGAGGTGGCTTTGTAAAAGGATTCAGAGTGAATTTGAGCCAGGTAATTATTAGCCACATAATTAACTGGGCCCTAACTTGAGGGAAACTCTAGCCATAGACGTATACTTGGTGAAATCATTGTTCACACATAACAGTAGTTTAGAATTGTTTTTCATCCGAATTCTAACCAATTCAATTCCCCGGCTTGAATAAAGACTGCTCTGCATTGCAACTCCAGGAGCAAGTCAAGTAGTTGGCTGAAATACCTTTTAGAATAAATAGTTGAAGGCAAAAAGAAGTCATAGTACACAACAGGAAACTTAGAGGAGTAGGATGGGTAGAGACAAATCTGATAATTACTGGGGAAAATGGGTTTTTCATCAAATAGAGGAATAATGAGAGAACATGTGGCAGAATGCATAGAGAGTTGGCCTCAAAGACAGAAAAATCCACCTCTGACACTTACTAGCTGGTCATATGACCCTATACAAGTTACTTAACCTTCTCCCCAGGTTCCCATCAACTCTCGAAGGCTCTACATTCCAGAACCCGTACAAATCTGAATTGGTAGAAGAAGTTATCACTTTGGAAGATCCCTATACCAATGTCAACACTTGGCCAAGTACGTAAGTATAGTTAAATGCATTAGCAAGAGCAGACCCAGATGAATTAAAAACCTTAACAAGACAATGCATTTTAATCATGAAGAGAATGCATTTGTAGAAATTATAACTGTCCTAACTGGTCTCTTCTGGTCACTATATGTTCATAATAAAAGGTTGCTTCCCTACTCTGAATATGCCATTCCGGGAACACAGAGTTAACCACTACATAACATCTATTATGCTCTGGTGGGTTATCTATATGATTTCTTGGTGAAGTCAAAATGCTATACCTTCATGTGGATGAAGTAGGAAGTAGCTTAGTCTAATTGGTAGTATCCTAGAAGGATTTTACTACTAGACTTAAGCACCTTTGGGGATGAGAAATTACCTAAAGTGTACATACTTTATAAGAGCTCTACAAAGGATCCCTTCCTCACTTTGGAGCACCCTCAGACACTATTTCTCATGACAGCTGCTTTTCATCCATTTATGACTCATCAATAAGTCCTCTAATTGACTGCTAAACTTGAAGAACACGAGACCTTTGAAAAGAAGAGATAGTTTCTATTTGGGGCCTCTTGACTCTAGCTGCCAGGTTGACAAGAGGTAATTCTAGAGTGATATGGGGAAGGACAGGGTCCTTTTTCTGCCCCCAGCATCATGGCAACCTCACTCAAATGGCAGGTGGTTGGGGACCACAGCTAGACAAGCTTACACCTGGGTCTGTAGGCGTCCCTGTCATTCAGCCATTTCAATCATGTCTTCTTCATGATTGCATTTGGGGTTTTCCTGGCAAAGATAATGGAGTACTTTCTCTTTCCTTCTCTAGCTCATTTTACAGATGAGGAATTGATACCAACAGGGTTAAGTATCTTGCCCAGGGTCATACCGCTAGTAAGTGTCTGAGATTGGATTTGAGCTAGGAAGATGAGTCTTCCTGACTTGAGGCCCGGTCTTCTATTCACTCTGCCACATAGATGCCCATATCTGGAGGCCCCACCTTGTTGGTATTTTGAGTTTTGAAAATTCTGTACGTCTGTGGTTACAATGGTAGCATTAACTCCTGGAATAGGAGCATTTAACAGTACATGCACACAAGCATCATTCATTGATGGCAAGGGAAATGTCTTCAGTTATATCAGAGAAAGGCCTTTTACTTTCCCCAAATTAACCACACTAGTGCAATTGGGAATATCTGACCCTTCAAAAATCTCTGTACCCCAGCTGGATGCATGCTACTCCCTCCCTTTATCCATGACTTTTTCTGTGCCCCATACCTATTTGGGGGCTCAATATGTGCAAAATTTTTGTACATGGTCCTGAACAAAAAAATAAAAGAGTATTTTATTAAACATGTGACTAAACTGTTATAAATTATCAAAAGAAACTGTTATTCATGGCTTGAAGCATTCAATAATTGCCTACTTAATGTTCTGACTTCAAACAACCTTCTCCCTCCCTCTCAACCTCCATTCCCCCCAATAATTGTTATTCCCCCCAGATGATTTATAAACAACATTCATTCCGCAGTCATCAGCTTCTGCTCATCCAGTTTAGCTTGCTTTGGCATTTATTTTCTTCTCCAGGTGCAGTAATCTCATGGTTCCGCTGGGAGATTTCTGAAGGGAACCATTCTTCCTAAATGACAAATGGGAGCTATGAATTAAGGGCAGAGAATAGAGCTCACAAGATGGCCATATTAAAGAAAATGGGAAATATTGGTTTACAGCCCTTATACACTCCGAGGAAACTTGCCCTAACTCCCTTTCTCCTAGATGAGTCTTACCCCATGGATAGTGATTTTCTGATGCCATCAACGGAAGTCCCCCACAAGTGTATTTTCCCCTCAAGATTATCAGTTGAGAAACACGTTCATTAGTCAGGATTAAGTTATAACTTTTAGAAGGGATATTTACTAAGGTGGAACAATAAGAACGCTTGGTCTAAAATACCGCCCCAATGCTACACACTGTTTCAGAAATACTATAAAGTCCAGGGAAAATTCGACTCAAACTCAGAGATACACGTGGCAAAAGATGAATGCAGATCCTTGTTGTTTGAAGTCTCTTTTTGCCATCTGTGAAGTGCTCATGAAGTTCCCTTTAGGCATGATGTAATTTGTTTTCTGGGCTTGTCATGGAGCCATGATCCTATGTCTAGTCTGCCCTTGGATCCCAAAGCAAACACTGCCATCAACTCTTCTAGGGAACCTGATAGGAATATAAGAACTCTATTGTTCTCTGGTTTGACACCAAAGGTGTTGAAAATGAGGCCAAGCACAGACCACAATCCTCCTGAATGCAGGTCCAACAGGATAATAGCTAAAGGGCAGAGTAGACTGTTAAGGTAGGATTTGGGGTAAGGGAAACACAAGAGGAAAACATATAAATAAATTCTGCTTTATTGTTTGGGAAGCGTAGGAAAGGAATAAGGGTTCAGGAATATGCTTATTCTTAAACTTAATTTAAAAGATTATAACTAACTAAAGTATGTTATTGAACTAAAACCTTAACATCCAAATATCCCAATCTTACGCCAGGAGTCCAAATCAAATAGAGTCAGGATCTTATGTTGTTAGAGGTCCAAGTAAGTCCAGACTGATGCTGCCAGCAGCCAGAACCAGAAAAACTCCTCCCTGTGTTGGTCACAGGCAAACTCCTCTTCAAGGTCTTCCAGGAGAGCAGACTAGGTCATTCCAGGAGAGCAGACACACTGAGAAGACAAACTGTTGGACATAGAATCTTCCCAGATCCCCAGGCTCAGTACCCCATGTGCCCCTTGGTCACATGCTACTGTCAATGATTCCTAAGGTTTGCATTTCTCAGTTTTTGCAACAGTTTTGTAAATTGCAAACCTTTTCATCTTTTATCACATTCCCCCCTTTTGCATGTATAAAAAATCATATTGGGAACACTATTTTTGAATTTGCGCACAATCTAAAATACTTACTAGTTACCTAAACTAAGAAATCTACCCAAAATAACAAACAACCTACACTCAACTATCTTACTCTAACACTAACCTATTCTAGGGAATTTTAGGAAGGGAAAAGGAAAAGGAAAACAAAATAAATAAATAACAAGTACAAAAGTCAAACAGAAGCAAAATCAAAACAGCAAATACCATCAAACAAAAGATAAACATAACTTCCATGCAAATATCAAACTTAAAATACTCTTATCAGCTAAACCAGAACATTGTACTACTATTGCAAAACATTAACATTAAACTTAGAGAAAAAATTTGAAAATCACAATAAACACAACATTGTATAAGTTTCACACTGAAAACCCAACCAAACATTAAACTCACTTATGCAAATACATGTAACAATAGATATTAGTGAACTATGTACATAATTTACATATACATACATACAATATATACATGTATGCTATACACATGCACATATACACTTATGTACACTTTGTATTCACACATAGTTTACACATAAACATACACTATAATACAATTAATTTACAATCCTATTATATATCCTATTTACATATACTTACATATTTACTTACAATTTTGTTCAATACGTGATGTCATATGTTGTTTGTGTTGTGTAATGCATGATGTAATACAAGGCAGTATCTAATTTTCTTATCTTCACTTACTTAATTTTACTGAACTAATCTCTATCTTCAAAATACTTCTCCTAACTCAATTTTTATAACTAAACTAAATCTAAGTATTTAACTATATTTTGTTAGTAAATAATATATCTATAGCTAATCATAACATTGTTAATACCCTAACTATGCATTGGTTCACTCATTTAAGTAATGATTCAGTGTAAGCTAACCATGTTTATGTTTTATTATGTTGTTACTTTTGTTATGTCATGTTGTTTTGCTATTTAAATGTCAGTGTTACTGTTATGTAAGCATTAGGCTACTGTTGTATGCAACATACTTCCCCCTACTTTGGATCATTCCTTCTCTTCTCACCTCCTCCTTGAATATCCTTCTGCAATTCCATAGTAGGAAATATATTTGCGTTTGTATGTGAATAAATGCTATGTTATTATTCACTATAAAACATTACCCAAAGTATAAATTCATTAGTCCATTTATCCTGTCATTCTCTTCATTGCAAATTTCACAAAGTCTTTTAAAGTTGTAAACTTTTAGTCTTTTATCAATGTCCATTAATTCCTGAATTCTCCTCTTCATCTGCATGGTCCTCTTCTATCCTCTTCGGCAGGAATGTTTCTCTCCTTACTGATCTTTTTGACTGCAGACTCAATTTGACTGATGATTCTATCTTCCTGCAATCTCTTCTTCATTTCCTTCTTCTTCAATGATTTGTACATTTTCATTATTTTTTCCATGTGCCAATTTTATATATGAACAATGATACCATAAATCTCTACCCAAAACTTTTCCTGAAGACGGAGAAACCAACACAATAGTGTAAGGACATAACAAGCTTTCCTGTGTTGCTGATGTTTTAGCAAAATTTTTTACACATACCATATCTCCTGGTTCATAATTATGAAGAGAATACTCCAAAGGACCAGTTTGAATTAATATTGCCATATCATGTAATTCTTTTAGTCTTTTTTGTAAAGAACTTAAGTAAGAAGCAAGTTGACAATCTCCTCCTCAGAGAGATGTATAGACTGTCTTACTAGCTTTTGCTTGTAGTGGAGCATGTCCAAAGACCATTTCATAAGATGATATGTGTAAATCTGCTCTTGGCAGTTATGGGGAGAATCTCTGGCCATTTAAGGTGAGTTTCAGCACAGAGCTTCCCCACCATAGTTTTTATTTCCTTATTCACACCCTCCATTTGCCCTGAACATTGTGGATGATGAGGCACATGATATTTTGGTGTTATTCCTAGACTTTCATAGACTCTTTTCAGGATGTCTTGAGTGAAATGGGATTGTTTATCAGAGTCTATTATTTATGGTACTCCAAATCAAGGTATAATTTCCTTAATCAACACTTTCACCACAAAGCTAGCTGTATTTGTATTTGATGGAAAAGCTTCAGGCCATTTGGTTAATCTATCAACAATTACCAAGCAAAACTTGTATCTTCCAGCTTTTGGCATGCTGATGTAATCAATCTGCAGACTCTCAAATGGACAATATGCTAAAGGTCTACCACATAAACCTTTCTGTCCCAATGCTCCTTGATTGAATTTTTGGCAAACAGAACAGCTTGAGCAGATCTTATTTGCTACAATACTTATTCTAGGAGCTACCCATTGTCTCTTTATGGTGTCAATTACAGCTTGAGTACCAAAATGACCTTTTGTGTGAATGGCTTGATACAAATAGGTATACAGGTCTTTTGGTAACAGCAGCTTTCTTGTATCTACCATATACCATGTTCTTTTCTTGCTCCAAATTTCTCTTTTCATTTTTGTATTTCTGAATCTACATAAGCTTTTTTTAGATAATCAGATTCTATAGTTGATAAGTTCATAATACACAGTGGGGCATTTATGGCCGCAAATTTTGCAGTTATATAAATTCTATGATTTCCTTTAGCAACTGAATCTATTCTATTAGTATGACTTCTACAATGGATTACCGCTAGCTGTTTAGACTTCTGGATAGCATCCAACAACTCAGTTAATATTTCTGCATGAGCAATTGCTTTTCCTGATGCAGTAATAAAACCTCATAGTTTCCAGATCTTTCCTGTAGCATGACAAACAGAAAAAGCATAATGAGAGTTTGTGTAAATGTGTGCACTTTTACCAGCCGCCAGAAGAAATGCTTGCTTTAAAATGATCAACTCTGCATTTTGAGCACTAAGGTTACTAAGTAATGATCCATACCACAGTGTCTCAAATTCTGTGACAACTGCAGCACCTGTACATCTAATTCCATTACACAAATATGAAGATCCATCTCTGAATGAAACCAAATCTGGATTTTCGAATGCAGTGTCTTTTAAATCCATCCTTGGCATATCCACTAGATCTACTACTTCTAAACATTCATGCAATGGTTCACTGTTCTTTGGCAAATCAAGAAGAAGTGTAGCTGGGTTTAATACACTACACCTTTTCAACGTGATGTTTTCACTACCTAGAAGAATAATTTCATACTTAGATATTCATTGGTCTGAATAAGCTTGATTATGAAATTTCCTCATTAGTGCTTCTATTTGATATGAACAAAATGCTGTCAATGGACATCCCAAAACTAAGTCTGATGACTTCTGAACTAACACAGATGCAGCAACTACACCCCTTAAACAAGGAACTATACCTGCAGCAATTGGATCTAGCTGACAACTATAGTATCCAGTTGGATGATAACTTTGTCCTAATACACCTTTGGTCTCATTCACAAATAATTGAAAAAGTTTAGTATAGTCTAAGATTCCAAGAGCTGGTGCAGATAAAATCACTTCCTTAACCTTACTTAAGGCTTGCAGATGTTCAGGTTTGAGTTTCAGAGGTTCTGGTTCTGTATTCCTGGTTAGATCTGTTAAACATTTAGTAATTTTGCTGTATCCAGGTATCCATTGTCTACAAAAACAGTTGCCCCAAGAACAGTTCTGAGTTGCTTCTTGGTCTTAGGTGCACTCAGTTTCTGTATATCAGCTACTCTTTTCTTAGTGATACTTCTGGAACCCTCTTAAAACACAAAACCAAGATATTCAACCCATGACAAAAGCCACTGAAGTTTTGCTTTAGAGAGTTTATGTCCCATGTTTATATAATTCAATCAAAATAATCTTGCTATCTCTCAAACACACTTTAGCAGATGGAGATGCTAGGAGGATATCATCTACAAAATGTACTATTTTACTTTCCTTGAACGATATATTTTTTAAGGTCTCTGTTCACAATTTGAGAGAATTGGCTTGGGCTATTACAGAAACCTTGTGGAAGATGAATGAAAGTCTACCGGCCACTATCCCACATGGAAGCAAAGATCTTTTGAGAATGAATTGGTATCGTGAATTGGTATCAAGAAGAACACTGAACATAAATCTACCATGGTGAAATATCTTGCTTGACTTGGAATGGATGATATCATAGTAGTTGGTCTTGGTACTACAGGATGAGTCTTAATTACATGATCATTTACATTTCTTAGATCCAATATGAATCTATAGGCAACTTTGCCATCTTGATCGAGCTTTTGGTTTTTTTTTTTATTGGCAGTATGGGAGTATTGTAATTTGAAAAACATGGTATTATGATCCCGTGTTGAATTAGGGACTCAATAATAGGTCTTATTCTGTCTATAACTTCTTTGCGCAAAGCGTATTGAGGAATACAAGGAACTTGTCTGTCGTTGGTTCTCACTATTACTGGATCAGCTGATTTCAATAGGCCAACATTTATGGAAGACTTTGTCCCCTAAACCTTATCCTCAGGAATATATATATGGGCATCTAGGCATACATAGAAATGTGTGTTCCATGCTTAATGGACCAAGGGTAATCATTTTAGGTTGTAATTTAGCTACTCTCTCTGGTTTTCCAGTAGCTCCAATCACTTCCATAGTACCAACAGCTCTACAATCTTTGGGAAGACTTTGGAAAACTGATTTACTGGCTCCAGTATCCACCAAAAGATCATATATCTGATCCCCTACATTTACCAAAACATAGGGTTCAGTACCATTTGGAGGTTGGAAGGTTTCAAGAATTGGTGCAAGCATAGTAACATCAGTACAAAACGCAGTCATTTCCTGTCCATCCAAGTCTACATCTGCTTGAATTATATGACTTTCCCAGGATTTTGCATCATCAGCTTTTATATTACTCTCATTGGTCTTTAAATTTTCCATCTTAGTATCATTGTTTCCATTTACAATTTCATTATTAGTATTTAGTTTATATTCTTCATTAATTTCTCTTATTATACATTCATTAGGATTTTCTATTAAATTTATATTACAATGTTCTTTCTCTGTACAATTATTTACACCAATTATATCCTCCTTTGATTCAATTCATTCATTTGTATCACCATGTATTTTATTTTCATTACTCCCAATTTCATTTATCCTCAACTCATTTTCATTCATATCACACTCATTTCTTGATTCATTTTCATGTGTTCCAAAGGGAAACCTTCATAAGGCATTAGCATCCAGTAGCACTGGACATGGAGTCAGAAAGACCTGATTTCAAATCCTGGCCTACAACACTTACCCCCTATAGGACCTGGGCCAAGTCATTTAATTCATGCTTGTCTCAGTTTCCTCATCTATAAAATAGTGATAAAATAGCATTTACCTTACAGGATTATTGAGAAGAGCAAATGAGAAAATAATTGTAGTCTTTCTAGTTCAGTGGTTGGCACATATCCTCTATATAAATGTTAGCTATCATATCATTACTAATTGGGAAATACTTAAAATAAAAAAATAGATACCATTATATTTTTATTTTCTAAATAGTTTATGAAGTTTTAAGATTATTCTTTAAATGTTTGATAGAATCCACTTGTGAATCCATCTGGCCCTGAGGATTTTTCTTAGGGAGCTCATTGATTGCAAGACAATGGTTGGCAGGTTGTGAGACTCAGAATCTTCCTGAGTCTGATTGAGTCAGAATTCCTAGGAACAGATTACCAACTGGCACTCTGGAGCTGCAAGGTGAAGGAGAAAGGTGTGTGGCTGGGACATCCCAGAAATCTATCCATCAAACATCTTCCTGGTGGACAACTTAACTGGGAAAAGACATCTACCTTGCTGGGACATCTGAGGACATCAGCTGGACTCCTATACCTAACTTACCAAGGACTCTTTGTAAGATTCTGGTTCCCTGGTTGACTTATCTTTAGGAAATTTATGTATTTAGTTAGGATATTTAGATAGTGAGTTTAATTAGTGGGTAAAACAAGTAGATACAACCCTCTCCCATTTTCCTTCCCAATTCATCCCTTCTCTTAAAAATTCAGTTTTTATTTATATGTAATTTCCCTTGTGTTTCACCCTCTTATTCCCCTCCCCTTCCTAAAATATCAAAATAACAATTGATAGCTTATTCAATATCTTTTCCTGAAACGGGATTATTTAAGTATTCAATTTCCTCTTTTGTTAATCTAGGCAATTTATATTGTTATAATTATTCTTCCATTTCATCTAGATTGTCAAATTTATTGTCATCTAATTGGGCAAAATAGCTAATTATTCATTATAATATTTATTATTGTTTATAAATAATTGCCCTAATTATTGCTTTAATTTCCTTTTCTTTGAAAGTGAATTCACTTTTTTCATTTTTGATACTAGCAATTTGATTCTTTTCTTTAATTCTCTTCTTTTTTTAATCAAATTGACCTGTGTTCTATTTTATTTCCCCATAGAATCAACTCCTAATCTTGTTTATTATTTCAATAGTTCTTTCAATTTCAATTTTACTCATATCTCCTTTGATTTTTAGGATTTCTCATTTAGTTTTTAATTGAGGGTGTTCAATTTGTTCTTTTTCTAGTTTTTTAATTGCACACCCAAATCACTGATCTGCTTTTTCTCTGTTTTATTGATATAAGCTTTGTATAAATGGAGTTTTTGGTCCTTTGACTTCATCCCCTAGAAGTCCCTTAGTATTTCCCAAAATTCCCTTTTCCTGTGTCTGCATTTTGCGTGATTGTATTTGAGTGGCTGTAACTCCTCCCTCTTCCTCTCTTGGACCTGTGACCAGGCTGAAAGCAGGCAGTTCTTTTGTTTTAGTTATTATTAATAAAATATAACATTTTAAAATATTTTAAAATATAATATTTAGTTATTGATTATTCATTTTAAAACCCACATCTTGGCGACCACAAAGAGACTATGAATTCTCAAAAGTTTTTAAGCAGATAGCCTTACAGAAAAGATAGTAAGTTTGCCAGGTTGCTGCCCACCACCAGTGTCCAGTGGCAGGGTGTGCCTGCACTCCTGCCCCACCTGGCTTCCTGCCACTGCCTTCTGTTTCTCCTGTCCATCTGCTTGGCCAGCATTGCTCAGTGCTCTCCACCCAGTTTGGAGCCTCCTCTACCTGAGACCAAACCTGCCACAAGAGCCTGCCAATCCCAACCATTTTTTTTCCACAGAGGGTGACATATAAAAATCTTTCCACCCCAATTCCTTTCCATAAACCAGATGTGTGTTTCTAGTGGGTCATAGCCATTTTTCAGTTTGGAAAAAAGAACCCCCACACCTTCTAATTTTCAAGCAGATTTTTTAAAGCTGATCCTGGACTCCTAGTTTAGAAGGCTGTTACTAAAGGTTTTTCACAGGGAGGGCAGTTAGTTCCAAATCAGTAGATTTGAAGTAATTTTGGGGGAATAAGCCTGATTTTTTTCTTCTTTCTCTTGACCCAAACCACCAAGAAGTATTTTTTCTCTCACATGCAAATACACTATTGTTTTCCCTCCAAGTTTTGCTTCTTTCTGTTTACTCTTTAAACAAACCCCATTCAGAGTCTTTCAGGAAAAAATGCTATTGCAAAGCATCCTTGAAACTCTGAAACAACAGTTTGAGTTGGTAGAGCTAAAAATGCAGTTTAGATATGCTTAATTCTTATCCTGGGACTTTTTATTTTCATTGGAGATTTCATATTTTATTTCCTTCTCCTCAAGAATATGCCACAAGGTAGGCTTCTTATGCTACGAACCAACCTGAAATATTTTGACAAAGTTCTAAAAGTCCTAACTGCTCTCAACATGCACAGTGGATATTCTGCCTTGTGCTTCTATGAAAAAATTCAGAGAACTGATAAAAGAAATCTAAATTGATAATAAATATGAGGGGAGAGGAAGGAAACTTTAAAAGAAATCTGGAAATTTCTTGCTAAATATTTTGAGTTTATTCTCCTCCTATCATAGTGAACAAGTCTATTGGGATTGGTGAAAAGAATTTGACTGCAGACAGACAGCATTGCCTGTCTGAACCTTCTCATTAGTTTATATTATTGTATTTACTTATTGCTTTAAGGTTTAAATTTTTTTTAAGTTTATCTGTTTTAATTTAATCAATATCTTTTTGTTATACTGAATCATTTTAAGCTATGTTTTGTCTATGTTGATCTTTAATTTGTACCTTTATCTTTGCTGAAGAACAAAAATATCATTGTAAGCCCATGAACATCTTCCCCAAACCATTTTCACTAGATCCATCAAAGATGACATGTTGCTTTTGTGTATTGTCACATAGATGATGATGGATGGACTTCATCAAAAGCTATATACAACCTTTAGAAAAGTTAATAAGCTAAGAATTTAATTGTAATTTTAAGGGGTCTTCAGAAATAATTTCACATAATTAGTGGTTTCTAAATGGATGATGATATATATTATGTTATATAATTATATATATATATATATATATATATATATATATAATAAAAAATGTTTATTAAAGGTAGAGAAACCAAGAAATGTTCCTACCAAGGTGTTTCTATGAATCAGGAAGACAGAAAAAAAGAGCTCCTACAAAACTCTTCATTTTAATTTACTTCCAGCAGAACAATCTAGACTTCTTGATGATGTTCTAGACCCAAATAAATTTTACTTTGTTTACAAATATGTTTGTCAAGGTTGAAAGATTTGCTACATCTTTAAAAATTATGACAAATATCCATCAATTCATAGGGTTTTTTTTATGTCATACAGCAACTTATTTGAAATATGATAGTCGGTTTGTTTGCTATTGTAATTAAATGGGAAATTGTGAATTTTGGGGACTTTGGTACTTCTTTGAACGTTAATTATCTACTGTGTTACTGTTTTATTCTGAAAATCATTTGTACTCACACATGGCTGACACAGTGTGTCACTGATTTTAAGCTATATATTTGTTATTTTTAAAACTTTTTTATTATTGTTTTTCCTTGCTTGTGCAATATAGTATCTGAGTTTTTTGTTTTCTCTCCTTTTTGTATTTGAAGCATATGTCAACAGTATTGAGAAGATTTTTCTTTATTTTTTTTATTTTGTAGAAATATAAGTTTTAAATACATTTGTTCTCATATTAATGCATACCCAAAAAGCTTTAGACTATTAAAATGATGCCATTGATTGTTTAAAAGAATTATGGGACTTTACTTCATGATTCTGTCTGATTCCAGAAGAAAGGAATATACAAAAGAGCCACTGTACAGTGGTAAAGAAGCACAGAGCATCTGCATAGTGCCTATGGAGCTCAAGGTCAAAGAGACCAGATACCAGTGGGATTGATGAGTTTTGAGCTAAAGCAAGAGGACTTGAACTTGTTTGGGGTTTGAGGTTGTGACTGTTTAACATGCATTAAATGCAGGACTTCCTTGAACATCATTCTATTAAGCACCTCCTTTTGATGCCATCTAGGTTCCCATTTGCTGCTGAAATCTAGTCCCTTTTCTGCCTTTCATGGTATGGCAAACTTTCTGTAGTCCTGGCTACTGATTGGGTAAATGCATAATTACTTAAATCATTTTTAATTGGGCCCTGATTCAAGGACATGTTATAGATTTGTTTTTCCTTTACTTAGATTTTTTTAGACATAAGACTTACATTTTGTATTTCATCCACAAGTTATTTTTCTCTTTTATTTGGATTTTTTAATGTTTTTGATTTTCTTTTGCAAATTGATTCATATACCTCATAACTCAGCCATGCATCCCTGACTGATCCCCATGTTTATTATTCACCTCAGGGGAGCCAAGTTATTGTTATGAATTTTAATTTAAATTTGAGCAATTTTAGGATAAGAAACTTGCAACTTCCCAGATTCCAGAATGCACCATGAAGATAGATGCCTGCAGGGACCACATGCTGCACCAAAAGATCCAGAGTGAACTTTGGGGTGTGAACGGAACTATGGGAGGTTGAAATGCCTTTGTTTTGAATGTATACTCTTATGCCAAAGGGGACTGCCCCCAAATTGGCTCTTTGTCAACCTTATAATCATTGCTTTTGTTCTCTTTTCCTTTTATCCACAAATTATTGCAATCTTTAAGTTGATTATGTTTCCATGATCCTTTTGGGGAAACTGGTTTCCCAATAGGATCACAGGGGGTAGGGTGATATGTGTAAATGGAGATTTTGAGCCTTTGGACTTCATCCCCCAGAAGTCCCTTAGTATTTCCCAAAATTCCTTTCTCCTGTGTCTCCACAGTTTGTGTGATTGTATTTAAGTGGCTATAACTCTTCCCTTTTCCTCTCTTGGACCTGTGACCGGGCTGTAGCTAGGCAGTTCTTTTGTTTTAGTTATTATTAATAAAACTCTTAAAATATAATATTTAGTTATTGATTATTAATTTTAAAACCCACAGCATTCAGGGATATATATTTCCCTCCACATACTGCTTTGACTATATCCCATAAATTCTGATATGTTATCTCCTCATTGTGATTCCCTTTAATGAACTTAGTGATTATTTCTGTGATCCACCCATTTTGAAGAGTTAGATTAGTTAGGTTCTCATTAATTTTTAATTTGCTTTTCTATGTCCTTATTGATTATAATTTTATTGCATTATGATTCAGAAAAGTTGCATTTATTATTTCTGATTTTCTGCACTTGGCAGTAAAGTTTTTATGCCCTAATACCTGGTCAATTTTTGTGTATGTACCATGTGCTCCTGAAAAGATGGTATATTTCTTCATATCCTCATTCAATCAATTTTCTCTAGATATCTATTAAATCTAACATTTCCTTTACTTTCTTTACTTTTTTCTTGTTTACTTTTTGGTTTGATTTATGTAATTCTGATAGGGGAAGACTGAGGTCCCTACTAGTATAGTTTTACTGTCTATTTAACATATTTTAAAAATGTCAATATAGAGCCTATAGGCATTCTTTTAGTGAATTAGTGGCTTCCATTTGTATTGAATTTGATACCACTGCTCTAGGTCTTCTTTTATTTCATCCTGTCTATGAAATCTCCCAGACCTCAATATTTCTGTATCCCTCAGAAGGTTCTTAGAAACCTGGGAAAACAGTCCAGGACTCTTTCTTTAGGACTGGAGGACTTCTTCCTAGAAAGGGTTTGGTAGATCTATTTTTAAATGATATGAGGCATGTGATATTATATTTTTAAAGTTTTGGTGATTTGATTTAAATTTAAGCAATTTTAGAATAAAAACTTGCTACTTCCCAGAATCCAGAATGCACCATGAAGATAGATATGTCAAGAGGTGGTTATCCCCTAGGCCAGTCAGAAATTGACTGGAAGGAAAAAGGAATCTTTGGCTAAATTGGTGGTGATTTTAAGTCCCTGGATGAAAGTGAAAGAGCATTTTCATCCAAACCTAATAGAAAAAGGATATAGAAAGGCCCTCTGTAGAGGCCCTGAAAAGAACAATACTTTAATGGATGATTAGAAAGGAAAATGCCTGGGATTTTCTATCTTAGTTCTCTATCATCTTCTGGTCTCTAATCAGGAGAGAAGAGTTTCTCTTTTCACCCACATTAGCTTGTTAAGTCTTATGCCCTCCTAAAGTTCAGGTTTATGTTAATATAATGTTAACATCTCCCCCAAAGTGAGGAGTTAAAAGGGACTTGATGTATAACATAAATCAGATATGATGGAGGCATCTTTCTCCTACAAACATAAGAAATGCTAAACATAAAAGACAGCATACATTGATAGAACAACTTAAAAGGGGATTCAGTAACTTCACATGTTAATCACTACTCCAATTCAGTAACTTAACAGAAGTTAATCACTTCTATGATCTAATGGGAGGCTATCATCAGAATATAAAATAGTTTGGAGATTGCTTATTGGGCATTTTATATTTTATGTTTCCTCTTGACTATTTCATTCAGAATCTGTGTCTTCTGACAAGCCAAGCTAGGAACTCAAGCTCTTCCTCTTATTAGTCATCTTCTGAGATTAAAAAAATTCCCTTTATTGCCAATCAGCTTCATTTAGAGGATTTAGTACCTCTGGGATTCTTCAACTCAATTTCTCTTAGTTCTAAGCCTGGGTACTTCTATGTCAAGTTTGATGTTTAGTCACCCACTCCCCCAAACCACTAATTAGAAAGGCAGCTAGTGGCCAGGCTTGCCTACTTGAGTCCCTCTTTACCACTTGATCTTTACCACGTGTTCCATTCCCCATTTGTCACAGTATGTCTCAATGTTACATATTGCTGACCTAGAACACTTAAATAAGAGAGACTCAGCTAGGCAGTGAAGTGGATCAAGTGCTAGACTGGAAGTCAGGAACATTCATCTTTCTGATCTCAGATGCTTACTAACTATACGACCTGACTGACTACTTAACTTATGACTACTTAACCCTGTCTGCTTCAGTTCCTCATCTGTAATCAGTTGGAGAAGCAAATGACAAACTATTCCAGGGTTGCCAAGAAAACTCCAAGTGGGATCACAGTGAATCAGACATAACTGAAAGGGCTGAACAATAAATAACAACAAAACTAGAAGATAGCCTTCCTTTTCACTTTTGCAGCATCCTATTCCCTGACATTGTTATGAAATGAGGAGAAGACCAAGCCGCCACTCACGATTTTCTACCAGACCAAAGCAATGAGTCCTTTAAGTACTGGCCTACTCTATGGCCCGAAGCACCTAGAAAGTTTGGAATCCCCAAAGTCCCACGCATTGAATCACCATGTTGCTAAGTCCCTGGAAAGTTCCAAAGGTGTTCCAGGCACATGATTCCTGGGATGTTACCTGGACCGTGTTCGGTTCAACGTTAATAGCGGTGTGGCACACTACTACTAAATTGGCATATGTTTACTTGAAGGGAATTCATTTCAGAAAAGTGGAACTACTAGCAGCCTAGTTTTAGTGGAAAAACCTTTCATTCAGCCATATAGAACTGCCTTCCATAACTTGGGCCCAGCCAGAAAGATTCTCCAGTGTGATTCCATCAACTCGGAGTAGTTGAGAAGCACTGCAGGTCTTTGGTCCATGACAAGACTTTTGGGCATCAAAGGAATACTTTGGGTTCTTAATCTTGGTGTAAACCAGAATTGCATCTGCTTTTTTACTGAGCCAAGAGACCTGCATCTCTCTAAGGATTGTCTGCACTTTCCTTTGATGGAGTTAAGTATTGCCTGACAAATTATTCTGCTAGAGAATCCTGGGGATTTCTCATTTTTCATTTAGTGGCTTCTGAATTTTCTCACCATTTTCCTCAGACCAATCCTGAGTTTGTCAGTCTTTTGGCCTCGGTGAATAAATATGGTGTATATACCAAATCTTAGAAAGCTACCCACCTTTTTCTGCTCCATTGTTGCCAGCTGTATGCTGGGTCAGCTTTCTCTCCCAATCTGCAATAAACTGTTTGAGCACCAAGAGGAGCTCTTCTGTGTTGGTATTAAGTCTTCTGGCAGTTGCCTTTCCTCATGGCCACCACTTGTTGAGACTGAATATTTAGCTTGGACAGGACAAATCTATGTACCATCAACTGCCTTCATCACCTTGATGCCCCATCCGTCTCTTCTTTTCATGACGACATCTCTACTGAATGGCAATGTTGGCTTCAAGCACACATCCATGAGGCTTGGTTCCATTTAGGTAAGCAAGGCAGGTGAGGACATGATCCTGGAAAGAAAGGCTGCACATTTCTAGAATTTTCTCCACAGACCACCATTAGCCAATGTTGAAGTCATTGAACTTATACCTCAGGTTGAAGAAAGTCAATCCATCTCTAGCTGAAATGCCAACTGAAGAAGCTCTGAATGGCAGTAGGCTCCTCTCACGTGGCAAAGTTGGTGCTGATTCTATGCCAGCAGAGACTAATAAGGCAGGGGATCTTTGCTCTTACAAAACCCACCAGAACCCTTCCAGATTATGTGGCAAGAGGTGGTTATCCCCTAGGCCCAAGATGGCAGACCTTTTACTGCAACCCTCACACTGCATGTGAGCCCCTGCCTTACCCCAGACAGGGGAGGGAGGAAGCACTCCCTCTGGGCTGCTGGGCAAAGGGGAGGGTCATCTGAGAAATGTCCTCAGGCACAAGTGGAGAGAAGGAAGGGAGCAGCCTCCTAGTGGCTGCTAGAAGCTCTAGGACATCAACAATGCCACCACTGGCCATCTCTGTAAAGGAAAAGGCAATCGATGGTCCTGTGACGATCATCAGAGTGTCTCTTTCTTAGTCATTGCCGGTAAGATTCTTACTAGAGTCCTCGTTAACAGGCTGATCCTTCCCCTGGAAGATGGCCAAATCCATGAGAGCCAAGGTGGCTTCAGAAAGGGCCAAGGCACAGTGGATAGGGTGTTTGCTGCTGACAACTCCAGGAGAAATGTCACGGGCAGAGCAGAGGTGATTCACAAGGCTTTTGATACTGTCAGTTGTCAGGGCTTATGGAGCATCATTGCAAGAGGTGGTTGCCTGAAGAAGTCTATCACTATGCTAAGTCAGCTCCAGGCTGACAGCTTTGCACGGGTGGTGGATAATGAATGGAAGTTCCTCTTGAGCTTTCCCAGGCACCAATGGGGTGAAGCATGGCTATGTGCTTGTTCCCATGCTTTTCAGCATGATGCAGTCAGAGGTTGTAAGATGGCGTCAAAGAGGACGAAAGCAACATCAAGGTCAGTTACTGCGTCTGATGGTAAATTATTTAACTCAATAAAGCGACAAGCCAAGGCCAAAGCAGAGGGAGAGTTAGTGTACAACTCTCTGTGTACAAATTATCATGCATTCAAGACTGAGATGCTACAAAGTATGGATCAGTTCTCTGATGCTTGTGCAAACGAGCAGCCAAAATTATGGCCTGACAATTCCGAAAACAGAGGGTCATCGCCAGCCAGCACCACACCATCCATTCATGGAACCACCAGTTATTGCAAACAGAGAAATTTTGAATGCTGGAGGATAAGATCACCTACCCTCACAATATACTTACAAACAAACGAACAAACAAACAAAAAACCTTTACCTTCCATCTTGGAATCGATACTGTGTATTGGTTCCAAGGCAGAAGAGTGGGAAGGGCTAGGCAATGGGGGTTAAGTGACTTGGCCAGGGTCACACAGCTGGGAAGTGTCTGAGGCCACATTTGAACCCAGGACTTCCTGTCTCTAGGCCTGGCTCTCAATCCACTGAGCTACCCAGCTGCCCCCCACAATACACTTTTGTGAAGAGTGACTCAAACTCTCTTTGTCTTTCAATCAGCAACTTTTAAGTTAATCAATCAAATTAAGTACCCCTTCTTGGTATCTTACCAGTATGAGAGTTCACAAGTCACTTTCTAGAGTGGGTGACAACTCCAGAGACCACTGCCCACCCCCTGGGCAGTGCTAAGCAAATTGAAAGACTGTGATTGGTTCCTGTAAAGTGGGGGATCGGCAGGAAGTAGAATCCAGAAAACTACTTTAAAAAGGCCAGCTTGGGGATTCAGTCATTCTCTCTGAGTTCTGGAGCCGGACTGGTAGAGGAGATTCTCTTGGAGGAGGACTCTGCTGGGCTGGAGCTTTCTGCGCTGGACGCCTGCTGAATGGGTGACTGGAGCAGAAGGAAGAGGATTGTGTTTCTGGAACCCTTGCTGAAGACCCTACGAGACTACCACGACTCCATGTGGAGATCAGGACTGGAGGGAGCCCTTGCCAGGTGATGAACTGGTCTTCTTTGGACCCAAATGATAGCGTATCTAGCTAGGCAATACTTTCGATTTCCGTTCTACGTTTCTCTCTTTTGCTCTATCTCTGTTAAACTAAATTGTTAAGAGTGGCCAACAAACTTGTGGCTTGAGATTGACTTTTTTTAAACCGGCACCACAATATTACTTTAGAAATCTCATAGTTAGCATAAATTGAAATTCTTGCACTTTCCAGGGATGTCCACCGAGATGCTTAGTGTTTGGGAGGGTCTGAAGGCAAGTGTGGGAGAGAAGAGGTCTTCCATAGCCTCCAAACTGGCCAACCTTTCAGTGCCATGCCAAGGAATTGAACTGCTTCCATTTAAATTCCATTGTGAAGGTCACCTGGCAAGATAAGGCACTGGATGAAGGACTGAGCTCCTCTCAACTGAATTCCCAAGTCTTCAAACTACTATAGAGGGTGAAGTTCCAACAGGCTGGCCAGATTGTTTGAAAGCTAAGCGTATGTTTGCCTAAAAGTTTATGGAGAACTCACATGAGGTAAACTCCCAGGGAGGTCAGAAGAAGTGATACAAGGACACTCCCAAGGTCTCTCTGAAGAGCTTTAGTATTGGAGGTGAGTCGGGGGAGACACTGGCACAGGACTGGCCAGCATGGCATACCTGGATCAAGGAGGATGCTGGGCTTTATGAGCAAAACTGAACTGAAGTAGCTCAAAAGAAATGAGACTCACAAATTTAGACATCTCAATCCCCACGTTCATGCGGGCTCTTTGTGCCCAACCTATGGTAGGGCCTTCGGAGTTTGTACACTGACTCTGACCTAGTGATGTCGTGTTGATCTGAGTCCAGAGGACGAGAACCAAAGCACCGTTCATGCTGATGCCTCCCTTACTC
Source organism: Monodelphis domestica (assembly GCF_027887165.1). Classification (NCBI taxonomy): domain Eukaryota; kingdom Metazoa; phylum Chordata; class Mammalia; order Didelphimorphia; family Didelphidae; genus Monodelphis; species Monodelphis domestica. The sequence continues at coordinate 288,599,927 of NC_077233.1, forward strand.
TGCGCTAATCATGGAGAGTTGAGTCTAATAGATCTTGGCAAGCCAATGCTTCCTTTTTTTAGGTAGTGATTTATTTGGGGCTACTGCCATTCTTCTTCACTGCAGCAAATTCATCCATTTTTGACACAATGAAGAGCTGGTCTGGAAGATGAGTAGAGGGCTAGGATAGACAGTCGTGTAGTTGAAAAATAAGAAGCCATCTAAGTCAATTGTTACCTAAAGGAAATTGGAGGAAATGAGCTTTAGTTTTACTTACATTAAAGTCACTCTCACCAATAGTTCCTGGCTTGGAAAGCTTGTACTCTTTGGGATTGGCTACCTCTAAAAGTGGGTGCTAAGGAATAGGGCAGAATAAAAGGATGGTCTCATAATATTGCTACTCTTCTGAGTAGCAATCATCATTGTCATACAATTGACTCAACTCTTTGTTGTAGGAGAAGGGTGGCTTGGGGATTTGGCAGTGCTTTTAGGAGAAACCTTTAAAAATATGCAATCACACTGATGGCATATATGGAAAAGTGTATACCAGAAAAAATGTAAGTAATAGTATAAACATAACCATGTGGAAACAATGGTGAAAATATAATGAAAACCATGCTAGCACTCGAACATAATAGGAGATAATAAAAACAAACTATAAAAAGACAGAGAAAAAAGTCTGAAAGTACATCTCCAACATGTTTGTTTTTCACTATTAGATGTTACTTATTATATTAGGGACCTTTCTTATACTGACTACTCTGCTTCATTCCTCTGGGTTGTTTTTTTTTTAATGAAAATACCCAGTTTAAATAAAAGCATTTTTTTCCATTTATAACCATAAGAATAAAGTTCTTGAAGGAAGTCAGTGAGCATCTGATTCACTCTTAGATTTCTTTGGCTGTACTAAGCAATTAAAAAAAAAGAAAGAAGTTTGTAATTTCACCAAAAAAAAGGTGTTTTTCTAGTAAAAGGTATTAAACACACTTTCATTGAAAGTGAGAAATAGAGTTGGTGGGATGGAAGCAAGCTGGTCACTATTACTATTAACTTACAGAGTTTTATACTGTTCTCACAGTTAGAACCATTGCTAAATCCAAAGGATCTTTGCTGTCTCCCTCTCCAATTAGGAGTCTATTTGTTCTAGATCCATCCTTATGAATCCTGACCATGTAAAGAGAGGTCAGGCTCCATTTGTCTCTCATGCAATACTCCTCCCCAGTCTATTATCTGTTATATATCGATTATATTTACTTTAAAAGCAGTTTCAACTGATATCTAGATACTCCTTCGTATACAACATTGATCAGATATGAGATAGCTATTTGATTTTTATGCACAAAATAAATACCTGCACAAAACTCACAGATGTGTACTGGTTGAAAACTTAGTAAGCATAATAATAAAATCAGCACTGTTAACCTTTTCCAGAAGGTTAATACTTCGCACACCGAGATATAATGCAACTTTGAGGACTGCTGAATAGGCATCCTAAAATCTCACGCTGGCTCTGCAGTGTCCAAACAATGCCAAGGTTTGCCAAGAGATGGAATTCCTTCTTTTGATAGAATCCTCTCTCTCTGCCATCAGTCAGTTCTGACCAAGGGATTCAGCTTCTATTAGCACCAATCTTACAAGTTTTCCTCTAAGACTAAAGATGTCCATTTGTGGATGGTTGGTTAGCCATACTCAAGGAAGGAAATACAATGTGGAAAATTCAGCCAGGTTATGCAAAGCCCAAACTGAGCTCAATTAGCAAAACATCTGCTTTAGCTGATTATAAGGTATCATCACCACGTATCTGGGTGGGGGAGTAAAGACAGCCCTTTCTCCCATCCCTCATCAGAGAGTCTCAAATCGTTATGACATGGTCTGCAGCCAGGAGGGAAGAAGAAAAATGAGGGCAAGTCACTCCTTTTTAAAGATCCATTGAATCAGCTGCTCTTCTTGCTTAGTGTCCAATACAGGGGATTGCCTCATCATCTTACAAAGAGCCAAATAGTGCAGCAAGCACACGTGGTTGGCCAGGAGCATGCAGGGAACTGTGTATTGCCTCTTACACTGTCAAAAAAAATTGATTCTAAACAGATGTGGATGAATCAAACTCCATATTTTCAAGTATTTTAGTGCCATGTGATGTCATCTGACAATATTTTATATGATTGTATTTTCCAAATAGTAAAGCCATTTTTAGGTATATGCTTACATTTTTGTACATGAGAAATTTAAAAAAGACAATAAATTGTTGGATGTGTTTGACGAGGAGCAAAGAGCCAGAAATTTCCAGTAGTGAGTCCTAGTGTCAAATGCCTTCTGTGATTAAGAAACTCTGTAGGTGAACTCTGCTTTTTCAAATAGGTCTGGGGAGCAGGCATTTCCTCCTTAATTTTCATGCAAGGAATGGCCACCTCCTTTCTTTGACATTCCGAGTGTTTGGTAGCACACTTAATTAGCAATCTGACTAAGTGGTTTTCCAACCTTCTTGGGATTTCGTTTCTGGAACAACTAATGAATGCCACGATCACTAATCCTTCATTATCTTAAGTTGTCCAGGACACTTTTCTTTCTCTGTTTGTCTTTAGGGGACAGTAAAAAGATAGATAGTCCTTGATGCTAGAAAAGAGTGGTTTCCCCATATGTGTCTCTGATGAGGAGCTTCAGCCAAACAATCAAGGAGCAGCAAACAGCATGGGCTGGAGTTTAAGATAATATATCCAGGTTGCAGGAATTCCTTTATACTGTCTTGGCTAGAAAGTCTACTGAGAAGAGAATTTCTCAAAAATCATTTCAAGCGTTCCAACAGGCAAAAGTGAGATGTTTGTGAGCCAACGTTCTGGTAAATGTTTTCACTCTTTATTGAAGAAATAAAGGAGGCAAGATAGTCACCAGTCCCTCTACTAGCCCCCCCCCCCTTCCCCCTGGGAAAGGAAGAGGATGCTAGAATTTATTATTATGGTAGACTTTTCTGATTGTCGTGGTTTGAGTATATGAATAAGATGATCTAAACCAAAGTCGATCTCCTTTCCTCTTCCCCTCCCTTTAGCATGGGAGAGCAGGCTGCCCCTTCACTACTGGGTAAGCTATGGTTAAGCAATGAAGCTGTCTATGCTGGTGAAGCCCCTGGGGATCTTTGGGGATGCCAAGCGCCCTACCAGGGAGAAGGATTAGCCCAAGATACTTTTCAAGCAACATGCAGCAGCTCCAGGAATTCTGCCCTCCTTCCCATGTATGTTTCCTCTTTCTTCTTCCTACACTTTATGTACTTGGCATCACTGATACCCTGAAGCCCTTCAACAGGATTAAGGAAATGCATTTGATCAAACAGGCTTAGTACAGATTAATTAGGAAAGGAGAAGAGTGGCAAAAAAGGAGCTGGGGGAGAAAGGGAGAAAAAGAAAAGAGAGCTAAGGGGGGGTCCGAACAAGAGAGGGTAGAAAAGGGGAAACAGTTAAAACGGAAGGAAACCCCCCAATGCATGGACAGAAAAGGGGAGAAAAAAGATGAAAGCTTAGAAAGAGAAAGAGCAGGTTACGGAATCAGGGGAACGAGAGGAAGAAAGAGGGGTGTGTTTGTGCTCGTCAGGAGGTGGAGTGGGACGGGGGCTCTTTCAGCACCATGGGGGAGGGTCGTTGTCAGTCAGAGTGGAAACACTGTGCTAGCAGATCCGCCGAGGAGGCGGAGGCGGCCAGAGCTATAGCGGCTAGGGCAGCGGCGGCGGCAAGTCTCTCCAGCTGCGTCCCCGCCCCTGCTCCCCTGTTCTTCCCGGAGCCTGGAGGTGGTTTGTGGCTGTGGCCGTCACGTGGCGGTCCCCTATCTCTTTTCCCGTTGTCTTACTCCCACCTCGCTTTCACAGTTCTCTTCAGCCCTCTCCGAAACCCTGGGCTTTGGGGGAAGAGAACGGCGTCCCGGCCGCATTGTGACGTAGGGAGGGAGCCAGTCGGGGCTGCTGCCGCTGCTGCCGCTGCTGCTGCTGCGGTGGCGTGTCTTTCCTGCCGGTAAGGGCCCTTTGCGAGGGAGCCTGAGCGAGCAGTAGCTGGAGCAGCGACCATCTCCTTGCAGCATCGTCCCACTCAGGAGCAGAGCTCTAGGGCACCGCGGGTGAGTCCAAGTTCCTCGGAAGCCGGCTCCCAAAGCGGGAAGCCAAGGCCTTTGCTAGAGGCTCCTACAAGTTTGCATGTGCGCCCCCCACCATAGCAACCACTTCCCTCTGGCTCTCGGTGGTTTCCTTTGTGCCTCGCCTCCTCTGCTTGGCGAGGAAGAAAAGGTAGCTCGGAGCCCTGGAACCCGGGCCAGGCGGGCTCTCTATTGAAAGGCTTAGAAGATGTAGCTATAGTAACAGTTAGTAGCTGCTGCCAAAGGAGGCAAAGCTGCACCAGCGCAGGCATTGCAGTCCCTGCCCGCGGTTTTCCCTGGATTGTTCTCTTTTCATGCGCCTGTTTTGTATGTGCCACTATCCTCCCCCCCCCCCCCCCACTATTCGTGACAACGATGTCAGCATGGCTGAGGTGTCCCAGTAAGGGGAGGGAACGGCGAGTGGGCGAAAGGAGGACGGGGGAGGAGAGGCAGAGACCAGACAGACACTGATTGATTTTTGGTCTTGAAACAACAACCTGGGAACCATATTAAGCCCTCTTTGTACCCCAGTGCAAGCGAACTCTGGCATCTTCGTAGCACATTCTTCTGGGCTTGGTTTGGGTCACTTTACTGAAGTGTTTGGTACTCGGCTTACTGTCCTGGTGAGTTTCTTGGGCAGGTGGTAAGTGGAGGCAAATGGGACTTTGGCCATTGCCAAATGCACTGTTTTGTTTCCTTAATTGTTTTTTAAAGAAAAGAAAAAGGGGGGAAATACTGAGACACTCCTGGCAGCCATACAGTTTCCACAGGAAATACTAGCATTCTTTGCTGATCTCACTTGCAAGGAAGAGAGCCTTTAGGAGAAAAGTAACAGCACTGGGACTACTTTTCAGGGGATCATTAGTGGCTACAGACACGCTGAGACCCAGCCTCTCCTTTTCTTTTCCTGGAGAAAGTGGGCCGAGGAAGGAAGCATTATTCTTAGTGTCAGTTTCCTCCTCCTTAAGTAAAAGCCGGAACTTCTCCCAGTTTCTGACTGACAGGTAACTCCCTAAGGAAGGGGGAAAGTATAACAAGCCTGACTGTCCCTTCACACTCCACAGGCGTGGAGCCAGTCCAGAGTGCTGTTTTCTAAATGAACTCGGGACTGACTATATCAGGCAGTTTTAGAATGACTTATGTGCAGCTTTGATCTATTCTCCTAGAGTTACTTTAAATACCCAAGAGGCTTTGGGCTGAATCTGCAACCAGGTAAAATCGATTGTTTTCTAATGATGACGCATTTATCTGTTGGGACTGAGTAGAAATCTGTATTTCATGTGTGTGTTGGAATTTCAAAAGGCATAAACAACTAGGAAGCTGCCCCTGTGTGCATGTGGCTGTTTGCATGTGTGTTTGAGAGAAAAGGTAGTCTGCCCAGCCTTTGAGTCATTCTAAGGGAGATTCACCACGATTTTATTTATCCCGAGTCCCTGCACAGTGCCCTGAAAGCTTGCTCCAAGGTTTTAGGTTACATTAGAACAATAATCAGAGCATTCCCTAGCAAGACTCTATTAATTGAGCATTTACACATTCAAGAAAGTATGCCACACACATTGGAGGAAAAGGACTCCTTTTCTTTAAGTTAGAGATGGAAAGTATGTAGAAAAGAAACATGATTGCTCTGTTTTTGAAGGGGTGAAAAGGAATTGAACATGACCTCTAAACGACTTAATGCCGGTGTTAAAAAGGAGAAATAACCGGATACTTTGATATTGAACTTGTTTGGTTACTTTGATGTTCACCATTTAAAAATGTGTATACGGAAATGGTTAGAGCAAACACATTTCTTTCAAGATGTAGCAGCCTGGCTAATTTCAGGCAGGGGTTCAAGTGTAATTATACACTGACAAAATACAAAATATACGGCAAGAAACTTTTTACTCACTGTTGTTTTGAAAGGAGTTGTAGCATGTTTTACTGGAGTTTAAAGGGAAGGAACTCACACAAACATCTAATATAAACAAATGAACTTTGATGTTATCAGAAAGAGCCTGAAGCAGTTTTGCTTGCCAGATTTGAGACATTTCTTTGTCAAGGGAGGAAATCTCTCTTGGAGCAGGTGCATCATTAGAGGAAAAACACGAGGGAATTTCTCTTTTATATGCAAAATCTTAGTGAACATTGACAAGAGAACAAATGACATTGGTAAAATAGAGAGCCCTTGTGTTTGGCAGTCTGTCAACCTGTAGTCTTAAGAAACATTTATTAGAAAAATGTGCTGGGATAAAAATAGATAGAAATTCAGACAGATGGTTATTTAAGAATCATTATAAAATATATTTGCTACTTCTTTGTATTCTGGCTGATTTCCAATGGATAGGAAGCAACAAATTGGTTATCGAGATAATCCAGATATTACCTGGTTAATCATTGAATTTCATTTTGTTCAGTTGGTGTTTTTACTTATCATCAATTTGTTTTCAGTTTTTAAAAGGAATTATTGAAAACATTAATGGAAATATTGGGAGAAACTCAATACTGAGTTGGCTTTTTCTCCTATTCCTGAGACCTATTTATTGCAACATCTGTTTATTGAACTTCTACTCTATCCTAGGTAAGTAAAGAATAAAAGGAGTAAAACAAAACAGTCCCTGGTCTCAAGGAGTTTACAATCTAGTAGAAGAAACAATACTTACATATGTAAAAAAGCTTAACAACAATTTAAACACCCCCAAATAGTGAGGACAAAAAGTGCTAAAGGCATTCTAAGGAGGAAGAGATTAATCACTAAACTGAAAAGATTAGCAACAGTTTCGTGGTGAGGGTAGAGCTTCAGTCTCACCTTGATAAAAATTTCTCCTTTGGAAGGAGAAAAGAGTATATTCCAAGGGAGAACTATCGCACTACCCCCAAACAGATTATAATTAAATACACCTAATAATACATGAACAAAAGTGTCTAAGTACATGTGCACAGATTTGTATGCCTATTTATCTTTATATTTGGGTCCTCTCTCTTCATGATAGTTTTTCTTTCTTTGGGCAAATTGATTAAAAAAGCATACTTTTTCCTATTTGAAACAAGTGTTTAGGGCATGTTCATGAGACTGCCTGATGTCACATACAGATAAAAAGACCATATTACAACTTGATGCAAGCCCTCTGACTCCAAATCTGGCACTCTTCCTAGTCATTAGATTGTATCATTTCTATATCTAAACTATAATAATAGTTTAGAAAGCAAAATTCCACACTGATACCATGGAACACATTCTATATCTTCCTGTATACATCCTTAAGTTCTTCATTTTTTGCCTAGAACTTCAGAATTCTTAGGAATTCCTTCCACCTTTTTTTTTCTGGAGATATTATTCATTCCTGTATGACTCATCAACAATAAATGCTGACTATTAGGTTCAACAGCTTTGGGAAAACTTTCAATCATATCTGGACAAATATCGATGGAAAACAGTGTATATTCATTCATTTTGATATGGGGCTACCTGCATAGCCATCATTCAGGGTATCGCTGACCTCTAGGATACTTTTCTCCTTGTAGCCAATGACTAATGTCTTTACTACGAGATCGATCTGTTGATCCTTCTTGTTTTGTAGAATAGAAAAAACTGATTCTTCTTCAGACAACCCTTATATTGTTTCCCTTTTCCTAAGAAGAGATTTATTAGATATATTTTATATGTATTCATATATATACACACATGCTTTTCCATAGCTTTCTATCCCTGCTTCTATCCTTCTGCTCTCTTATCTATCTCTTGTTTTCTCCCTCTTTCTGTGCTTTTTTCGCCTCTCTCTTTCTCTCTCACCCTCCCTACCTCCCCATTTATCCATCTTCAGCAGGTCAGGGAAGCTTCGTCTTTACTACTATGTCAAATCCTTCTCCACTCAAACTTTAGGAATTCGAAAACTTTTTTTGAGTCTTGGTCCCCTTTGACAGTCTAGTGAAGCCTATGGACCTGCTCTCAAAACATGTTTTAGACACATTAAATAAAATGCCTAAGATTACAAAGGAAAGGAAGTCTATTGCAATGAAGTGCAATTTTGTTCACAGTCACATGCATAAATGGCTCATAAACCCCTACTATGGACAGTGACTTGAATTCCCTTCAGCTAGCTCAGTCATTTTCTTCTTGGTTTCCATTTGGAACATTTCTTCTGTAATCTCAAGATATTTCATTTTCCGTTGAATTATTTTGCTTCATGGAATAATGAAGGGAAGGCTCTTATAAAATGATTGCTTAAAAGGCTGGTGTCTTGAACTCTGTAGGAAGTTTTGGGAAGTTCGATGTAGAACTCAAAGGGCCATAAAAATCAAAGATTTCATGTTGAGCAGGTGTGAGAAGCGGAGGAGCTGGAATTATGTTATATTTGTGTTCATTGGGGCCATTAACAATGGTGTGTGTGATAAACTCTAGTTTTTGAAGTGATATATCTTTTAGGTTTTTTCCTCCAATCTCAAACTTCCATTAGGGAAAGCCAGGCTATAATAAACTTGGAGATAAAACTGAGAAGATGCTTTGCTAATTTTTGAGCTGATGATAACCTGGAAAAGAAAGACTAAGAAGTATCACTGACACCAACATATATCTATCTCGAAAACATTTCATTGTAATGGAGGTCAGACAAGGAATGGCCTTTGCTAAGCCAAAAAAAGTCTTGGGGAAAGATGGGTGGCTAGGAAGAGCTCAGAGTAAATTTGGGTCATATCTAGAAGAGTTATGATCTGTACTCCCTAGGTAGTTGGCATCCCGGGGGGCATAGAAATGGAGGGTTATGAATAAGACTGCACTTTTGGACTATCCTTTGGTCCACAGACTTAACTCCTATTTGGAAAGACAATTTTGACTTTTGTCAGTGCAGAGGACTAGAGGGGAACTCTTGCTATCATTTTTGTAAGGAAGTCTGGTGAAGAGAAAGAAATTTCTCAACTCCAACCAAGGGACAAAACAATCCTACTCTACCAATTGATCTGAGTTGTAGTAAAACTCATACTTCTTACTTCTTTCCACTGATTCCAAATATTGTCATTTTTCTGTCTCAGATTTTGACTACTTTTCACTTTCTCTCCATTTCTTAAAGAATGAATAAATCGATATGGAAAAACTAGCAATCAGTGATTTGGATTCCCTACATAAAAAAGAGAAGAGTTACATTCTTTGAATGTTAAGTGATAGCCTGTTGGGTGGGCTTAAATGAGTTTATACAGTTTCCCCAATCGGAATAACAAGACCATTGCCAAGGCAGCTCTAACGGGCAGAGTGAAGCCAACTTTCCATACCCACAGGGTCCATACTTTCGGGCCCCACTTCCCACTCATTTCCCTGAATGTCTGATGTCTGGGCCACCATATAGTGTTAAAAGATGGCCACTCCAGCACTCCAACTCACCAGAGACAAGTGGGACACTCTTTCTCTTCTGCCATCTGCCATTCCTTAGCTTTCTAGGGTGTATACAACAAACAACCACCACTGGAATTCTGGGCCCCAAGTTTGTACCTCATTCCTGAGGGTAGCTTATATACATGGGAGATATTGACTCAGCTAGTATTCAGCAACAAAGATGACCACAGTTTGGGTGAAGGGCTTAATCTCCTTGAGTTCTCTGGCTTCTTTGCTGCTTCTTAACTTTCCAGATTTAAATAAAAACAGGAAAACAAAACAAAATCCCCTTATGCTTTTCTAAGAGTCGTCTTCTCCCCAGGATGTTCTGAGGGCTTCAAAGGTTATGAGAGTGACTTATTCTATTCAGAAATAAGGAGGAAAGGGAGAAAAACTAGCATTCTTTTTCGCATTTTGCAGAGAGGGAAGGTAAACAATAGTCAGGATTTACACAGACAACAACTTGTTCTTTTATAGCCCAATAATTTGCCTTTTTGTTCTAGACCACAAGGAGATTCCTATTGAGAGATGTGTTAAGGTCTTTATGATACAGGTTGACTCTGCTACGCTGATTGAGGCAGTGTGATACAATGGAAAGAGTACTGGTTTTGGGACTTGGGGAAGCAGGCTTAAATCCGGGCTTTCCTTGGATGACTCTAATTCACTTTAACCCCTCCGAGCCTCAGTTCCCCTAAATATAAAATTAAAGGCTGTATTAGATAATCCCTGTAGCCCGTTACTGCTCTGAAACCATATGAATCTGGAAGGGGTATATTGATTAATGTTAGAAACACCTTAGCTTGGCTACCTCCTTCTTAGATTCCATGGAACAGTTTTGGCCTCATATCACCCTTCCCAACACCCTGTTCTGCGTAAACTGTTTCTCCAGTGCCTTTTTCCTCCTGTGGCTTCATGCCCTGGAGATGTTGTTTATTTCCTTTGAGTGAATTGATGATCTTTTTCCCCAAGTTCCATTCTTTGATCCCCATGCCACTGTTCCGGAAATAAATATAGCTTCGCCTTTCCTTACTGGCCAAACAGGGAGTCCAAGTTTCTTACACCTATAGGGTCCTGTGCGCTTAGCTTCTAAAATGTAGTAGGACTAAGTTGGAGGAGACTGGGTGTAGGACACAGGAGCAGTACTAAAGGTTCTTATGTGCTTCCTCTATGACTTGGTCCTGAGCATGAAAATAAGGTGCGATCGTGGACAGTGAAGCAATAGTACAGTTGTTGTAATTTTTTATTATTAAATAAGGTATAGAGAGTCAGACATGAACATAAAACCAAATACGACCCCTAATTTTTACAATATAAGTAAGTTTAATCAGGATGTATGAAATTTTGTAGGAGAGAAGAATAATAGTGAGAAGCTGTTAAAATGATGATGGAATAATTTTCTCTTAATTTCTGGGGGTTGGAGTCATTAGGAATCTCCGTGAGAGTCAGTATATGAGTATGAATATGCTTCTATCCATGTGTATGTCTACATATACACATGAATGTTCCTATGCATAAATATTCTATCTGTATACACACACACATCTTCATGTGGCATTTGCATTGTGTAAGCTCTTGGGTCCACGGACTGTAGGTGTCTGATTCTATGCTATATCCCGCATTATAAATTTGCCAGGAAGAACATAACCATGTTCAGCTTCCAAAGACTTCTACTTTCATGAAACAATACAATAGTTAGGAAAGAAAGTACCACTTTTAATTTATGCCAAAGCAATGCAGCCTCAGAAAAAGGGGCTTCATGCAGACCCTTGTATTAGTGGGGAAATTGAGAAGGAACCAAAGTCGCCAGATACTTGGGGGGATAAATATAAGGTTGCACCACTTCTTTCCTCCCCTTCCCCAAGTTGGGCTGTTATCTATGGAGTCAGGTCTGACTGGACTGAACGCTGAGTAGAATTCCCCTGAGCCCTTCTTCTTTAAATGATGTTCTTTGAAAGTCCCCTCCTAACGCACTGAATCTGATTGAAGTCTCCAATAAAGTCAAGATGTCTGTTTCTTTGGGTAAAAAGGGTTGCAGTGGCATGAGGGCAGAGGGAAAGAGGAAATCCCTAGCTATTTCCCTACACAGATGATCTCAGGGGTTTGAATCAGGGAGTCTTCTTTAGAATAAGCTAGCCTGGGTTTTCCCTGAGGGAAAAAGTCTGTATCCTAAAGGTGCCACCAATTGAAAGATCAGACCTTCTGTTGCTCAGGCAAAAGGATTAAGAGATGTGTGTAATCTTCAAAACGAAGGGTACTTCCCTCTCCTTCCAGATCCTGGAGAAAAGAACCTTTGGCTGCCCAACTGCTGCCCTTTAGAGCTTGGCTGGCAAGTTCCATCCCATCCCCTGATGGCAGCTGGGTTCCGTCTCCTCTTCTCCTGAGACAGTCTTTCAAATTCAGTCGTTCCATTGCTTCTGGTCTTTGCCTCTTATACACCCTTTAAGAAGAGGTAGTTATGATTTGCATTATAATGGGAGTTAGAATGGACATCAAATCTCAATTTTACCATTGAATCATAGTTTGCCCTCCATAAATCATTTAATCTTTGTGTGTGTGTGTGTGTGTGTGTGTGTGTGTGTTTGTGTGTTCTAAGTATAGGGAGAATATTCTTTGCTATCAAGTATTAGTCTTTGAATGAGAGGATCATGGGATTTAGAGTCAAAAGGGAATTTATGAATCAGAGGATCATAGATTTAGAATGGGAAAAGATGGTTGAGACCTTCTAGACCTCCCTTCCTTTACTGATAAAGATACTGAAGCCAAAAGAGATTGCATGACTTTCTGAAGGTCTCACAGATAGTAGTAGCAGAGTCAGGATTTGAACCCACGTGTTCTGTGATTCCAAATCCATCACCTTTTTCACTATACCACTGTCCTTGAAACTAGTTTGACCTCTTCATTGTAGAGGCGCAGAGAGATGTAGTGATTTATTCGAAGGCACACGAGGAGCAAATGTCAGCTAGGAATTCGATCCAGATATGAAAGGAAGAATGAATTGTAGAAAGTTCACAGGAAGCACTTCTTAAAATCATGGAATCCAAGATTTGGAAGGACATCAAAGGTCGTCTAGACTAATCCCCATCTCCAGTGAGAGCTCCAGTTCTACTTTAGTACTCTCATAGTACTTTTTCCCCAGTAAAACAGCTCATTTCCCTGTTACCATTTTCATGTGATGGAATATTGACTTCTGAGTGAAACTATAAGATCCTTGAATTCAAATCAATAGAATACAATATAGTAATCAATCCATTAATGTTCATTAATGATACAAATATGTTAATTGTTCAATATACTTAGTGTTATGTGTCAGTTTACACAATAGTAATAATGCCCTACTTAATAATGTATTTTGGTTTCAAAAGCCATTTTGCTTACTTTTTCACTCTTTGTTTACACAACTTTCCTTTGAAAATAGATAGGCCAGGCATTTTTTTTCAGAGAGCTTAATGACTTGTCCAAGGTCTCATGAGTAGTTAGTGAAAAAGCTGAGATAGTTTTTTGGATTCCTTATCCAGTTCTCTGTTTACATTGCTCAACTATATCTATAGCTTGGTAAAGAAATTATTGAATTTTATAGTAAATCATTAAAACTGGCATATTTTAATTCATTGGAGAAGAAAATGGTGATTCATTCTAGTATCTTGGCCAAGAAACCCTCTGGATAATATTGGCCTGCTAGGGTCGGTCCATGGGATCACAAAGAATCAGACATGATTGAAAGATTGAACTACAACTTGGAGGAGCTAGGCGGCACAAGTAGATAGAGTAACAGGCGTGATGTTAGGAAAACCAGAATTCAAATCTGGTCCCAGACCCTTACTAGCTATGCGACCCTGAGCAAGTAAGTCATTTTACTCTTTTTGCCTTGGTTTCCTCATCTGGAAAATGTCCTGGAGATGGAAATAGCAAACCACTGATATGGTCAGGAAGAGTTGAACACAACTGAAATGACTGAACAACAGTAAGGTGCAGGACAGTTGTGCAGCCACATTGGTAAAGGGGGTACCTTCATTTGGAGTTCCCTACACTTAGCCAAACCACAAATCTATATCTTCATTCCCTCAGGGAAAAAAATGTTTGAGGCACGGAAGACGGAAAGACAAAGTGAATAATCCTCCTTGTCCTCTCCTCAGGGAGCTTTGATTCTACATGCATTTTTTCCAAGAAGATATCCATGATTTCGAGGTGACAGAAATATTGGTAGATATTTACAACTTTGAGGTGGTTCACTCCAAGTTTATAAATAGCTACTTTGATTCCAGGCTTGAATAAAAAAAGAAAAAAGCTTGTGCCTCTAGCTTTCCCGTAACGGTAATATTCTTCATCAAACATTATGGCTTCACTGTGCTCCGTGCCGTTGGAAGTTAAAGTAATAAAGCCATATGAAAACTGAGAGCTGCTTTTGAATGGTTTAGGAGCGCCAGAATAGACTTGCCAAAGTGGTGAAAGGTTTAACAGAATTTCCATAAATGCGGCCTCCTCGCTGGGCTTTAACCATAAGATTCCAGCGCACCCCGCGACCTTGAGACTTCGAACACAAAGCCGTAGGGCAGACGAGCCATATGAAGACTGAACTAACTGAGTCCTTTTCCTTTGCTCAGATCAGATCTGCAGACCCAACCAAGCACACTTGCATGCTGAACATCATCATTTAACATGACGCTGCGCACTAAAAACCCAATTTAAAAGTCTAATGTTTAATTAAGTTGAGTTCTCCAAGATTAGCATGGTTACAAATCTTGGGTATTGGAGAGAGTACAATGTTTGCTCTGGTTGCTAGGAAACAGGCAAGATCCACTCTCAAGTTACTCATTGACTTGGCCAGAGTGTGGATGTGAACTCCCCGCACATAAGTGCCTCCATCATTTCTTGCCTCTGGAGCACATTTCATAATGTATGTAAGTACATTTTATAAGCAACAGCATTCCTACCTTTTGTGGGCCAATGGGGAGCACAGGTTGCACCTAAGTAAATACAGGCAGAGCATTTTAATGAACCTCTACCGAAAAGATCTTGGGATGACATCAGCCTTTGGGTTTTTATTTTAATGGATTTTTCCACTTGTTATCCATCAAGAAAATAGAATTTTCTTTAACATCTAATTATCATAAAGGCAATTGATGGTTTGGCCTTCTACCCATTCTAGGGATGCTGTCAAAGTCATTGGGATGGAAATGTGATTCACATTGATGGCTTTCCAGAACTACTAAAAAGTTCTACTTTTAGAAATCCCCCTATGCTTCTCATTCTCTCCCTTCTCTCTTTCCCCCCTCTTGGCAAGCTGGATAGCATGACAAAGTATAGAGCAGTCAAAAGAGAAAAGAGGAAAAGAAACAAACTCATGCAAACATGAAAGGGGTAGTTACGGCTTGTTTTCTGTTGGTGTAACTTAAAAACAAGAAGAATCACGGTTATGTTCTATTTCAGGCAGAATCACGCACGAAAGGAGAGGATGGGGACGTTCAAAAGTAGAACCCAGAAAGAGAAACAGAAGCAGTTTTTCATTTAGTCTCTTTGAAAATCAATCTCTGAATTTTTCTATACCGAAACTGGTGCCTGCCAATTTTGCTTTTATGCAGTTTGATTTGTGGAATTTAATAGCACCATTGAACTACCAGTTAATCATTTGCACATAGAGGTGGTATTACAAAGCCAACTAAAAGAAAAAATAGAGCACCCTGAAAGATGCTATTTCTCTCTAGTAAGTAAGTGGAAAACGAAGGGAAAATATTATTCTTAAATCACAAAATCAGGAGTTGGTATATCTCCCTGTGCCTACAATATTCACTTCTTGACCAGAATAGTCTGGTTCTTACCTTTGGTAGAATATGGATTTTAGCTCTGCTGGGTTAGGGCCAATGGTATATTGGTAAATGTTTAACAACTGGCTCTGTGGAGGAAAAAAAAGGACATACAATACATTTTAAACTTTAAGCTGCATTATTAACATTTTCCCTCATCCTTTCTTAATTCTAGAGAATCAACAAAACGATAACTCATGCCCTGATTCATAGCCTTTGTCAGTTTCCAAGGTATAAATGCTCACACTGAAAATTTAACAACCAACTCTTGCCAGTAGGTTTGAGCTGAGGGGTAATGCCCTGGCCTCTTACTGGACTGTCCCCACATGATTCACGTGGTGGGTCCCTGGGCTCTATGAAACTGAAACTACTCTGAAAATTGACTTGCTCCTAGATTTTAGCAAATAGAATTCAGGCTGATTTTTTAAAGACGTTGAATTTTGAAAGACGTCTCTACAGAGAAGACAAGTTGCGTTTGATGATGGTCCCTATCTAATCTTCTTTAGGGTAGAGTTATAAGAAAAACAAACTAAGCAGAAGCAAAAGATCTTGAATTCATTACCTGAGGGTGGAGGTCTACTCCAGAATAGTCATTGTAAAAACGTTATGTATGTGATTAATCCTCACGATATATTTATGAAATATAGGTATGTTATCAAACAGTGTTGGCAAAATAGCATGTGGGGAGAGACCCACAAATCTCAACTTCCAGGACTGTAGCCAATGGGTTTATAAAGCACCTGTTCAATGGCAGCTGCTACTACTATAGAAAAATATATTGCAAGAACTATGGTTAGATTGGAAGCTCCCTGATGGCAGGGATTTCTAACTCTTTGTATCATTCAGGAACACGTAGTAGAGAGCCAAGAAGATCTCAAAGTAAATTCTAGGTTCAAATCCCACCTGTGGCTTATTCTTTGTGACTATGGCAAATCACTTAAGTTCCCTTTCAATGCTGGTCTGTACTGATAGAGCTTTGATTATCTGGGATTTCTGTATTCCAATGAAATCACTGGTCCAATCCCTATCCCTATCCTTCACCTACCATCTTGGGCATTCGGTGTGAAATAAAGAGTCAAAAGGAACTTCAGAGGTCCTGGATCCCTTCTTAAGTGCAAGGATACATCCCTTGTATCCTGCAAAGCAGGAATCTCTTCTGTTGTCTTCTATGAATCATCATTAAGGCCCTGCTTGAACACTTGGAATAGGAGTGACTGATTGCTTGCTTCTTTGATTCCTGTTGTGATATTAGTTCGACGTTAATAATTGTCACTGTGCGATCGAAGGGAAATTTATAAAGGTAACAACTGCTTGCAAAGCATGGGACATACATTATTTGTTTTTGAGTCTTACTGTGACACTGGTATGATTACCCCCATTTACACGTGATGATACTGAGACTTTCAGAGGCTAATTTACTAGCTTTTGATTGTCCATATCTGTAAGAGGCAGGATTTGAACTCAGTTTCCAAGTGCAGCACTTGTATTTGCTTTATAATGCTGCCTTTAGAAGCTCAGAGATTGCAATTCAATAGGTATATTTATAAGATCAGAATATCTAAGGAGAAAGAAGTAAAATGCTCGTTTATGGGAGGTAAGATTGAGGAATAGAGATGCAAACTGAACTGAGGTTTCGGCTACTCTGTAATTAATAGATGAAGAGGTACAAGACATAGCTTGAGGGAAGAGCTATGCTTCAAATATATCCATAGAATTGTTCATTCATTAGAATCCCAGTTTTATTTGTTTATTGATCATATAGTATAATAGATTTTACTTTCTATCCAATTAGTTGCAGTTGTGAGTATTTAATAACTTCCGAAAAATGTATCAGTTTGCATTCGTTTTTGCTAAGAGCTAAGACAAGGCTTGTACATTGTCTCGGTTTTGTAGAACTGCAAGTTGCCATCAAGGATGAATTGTAGGATGTCCAATTTTAGCCCGAATCGGCCCTGAGCAGAACAGTTCTATCGTGCTTTTCTGACTGCTGTGCTTCTCTGTGACTGCTCTTTGACTTTTCATACTTGAATCACTTAAGAAAACAAGGATTAAGTAGCAGCTCAGTTGGACAAATAGGGCCTTTATTGCTATAACTCGAATACACTCATAAAATTTTGAGCATGTGTCAAAAATAGAAAGTAACAAATGAATTAAACGGTGTTTGGTCCTTTAAGAAAGGCCTTACATGACAACCTCTGCCTCTTTGGTAGTAAAGTTGTCTTGATTGGCTGAAATTTCATGCTGATTGATTTCATCTTGCAATTTCCTAAAAACAATTGTCCAATGAGTCTCTAGAAATGGAAAAAGAAGTTTCTCTCTCTCTCACCCTCATATGTTGAATAGACAGATGTGAACTATATCTTCATACACACACCATATGGTTCTACAATTCAAAAGGAATAAATATTAGATGCTCCTCATCATGAAGCATTTATTAACAATTGCTATGTGTAAGAAACAATACTAAGCTCTGAGGATACAAATAAAGGCTCCTAATCCAATGGGAGAGACAGTATGAAAGCAAGCATGTATGCACAAGAGCTTTAGAGTGGAAATGAGAGATTGTCTCATAAGGGTCTCACAAAAAGGGGGGGCTGAAAGAAATGGGGGAATCCAGGAGACTGAGGTGAGAGGAAGAATATTCGAGGCAGGGTGGATAGCCAAGGACAATGCACGGTCAGGAGGCAAGTGTGCCATGTGTGAGGAATAACAAGAAGGCTGGTGTCACACACAGGGAGGAATCAAGAATAAATAGGGAAGGTGGTCACGAAAGTGTTAAGACCAAACAGAAGACATTCTCTTTAGTCCTAGAGGCAGAAGGGAGCCCCTGGATTTGACTTAAAAGAGAGGTGTGACATGATCCATTCTATACTTTTCAAAGGTCTGTTGGCAGTTGAGGGTAGTCTGGAATGGGGACAAATTAGCCAGACAGCAGCTTTGAGGCAATGACTCTGCATGAGCCAGCCCCTACTGGTGACTGAGAGAGAGAGGATGAGGAGGTGAGGATATCAGTCGTGAGCCTGAATAACCGGGAGGATACTGGTCCTCGACGATAATGGGGAAATTCAAAAGAAGAGAGGGTTGTGGAGAACAAATAAGGATTTCTGTCTTGGATATGTTGAGTTTGAGATGTGTCTGGGACATTCAGCTGGTAATCAGTCGTTGGCGTGCTTCACCCGTTAGACGGCCAACTCCTTGAGAACAGAGATTGTATTTTTTGCTTTTCTTTTTAGCACTAATGCTTAGCCCAGTGCCAGGCACATAGTAGGTGATTAATAAATGCTTGTTGACTTGACTTGATTTGGCACTGGAGCTCAAGAGAAAGGTTAGAGCTGGATGAATAGATCTGCGAATCATCTATTGTAAAGATGATAGTTCAATATGTAGGAGCCGATGAGGTCATTAAATGAGAAGGTATATAGGAAAAAAAAGAAGAGGATTCAGGACAGAATCTTAGAACTAACCCATCAATGGAGGGCTTAATCTGGATTAAGACCAGCAAAAGAGATTTAGGAGTGGTCAGACAGGTAGGAGAACCCAAAACACAACAGTGTCTGAAAACCTAGAGAACAGAGTGTCAAAGAGAAGGACGTAATAACGTTAAAGGCTGCAAAGAGTGATGAGTGATGAGGATTGAGAAGGAGCCATTAGATCGGTCAGTTAGGTCACTGGTGACTTTAAAAGAGAACAGTTGCAATTGAATGATAGAAGCTCCAAAATTTTAGAAGGGAAAGTATGGGTACCACTTATCAACGACTTCCTCAAGTTTAGCCACAAAAGAGAGGTGACATACGATGACAACATATAGAGCTTTAGATAATAACTGGTAGGGATGTTAAAATTAAGGGAAGGTTTTTTTATGGATGGTAGAGAAGATATTGGTGTGTTTGTAGGTAACTGGGAAGCAGCCAGAAGAGAGGAAGAGATTGAGGATTAGTGGGAGGTTGAAAATGATGATATAACTGCCTAACTGCTGTTAGAGAAAGTCCAGCTGAAGACCCTTCAGCTCAGCTCACCAGGCATAATCAATATATATCGACCTAATCACCAACCCACACCACCAGCAACCAACCCCCAATGACCAACTCAAGCCCAGCAGCCAACTTTCCAGCAACTCCCAGTCCTGTCAGCAACTGACCTCCTAACTGTCAGCAACTAACAGGTCGACCAACTAATGCTGGTCCCCTTTTATAACCTTTTCTTTCCTCACTTCCTGTATCTATGGTTCCTCCTCCCTGTCTCTATGGGCTGGTTAATCCCAATACATCTCTATGGTAAGAGGATCTCCAAGTCCCCATTAAATTAAAAAAAAAGAATAAAGAATTCCTTTTTACACAACCTATTAATTTCTTCATATTGGAAATGTTAGTACCAATATAAATATTTATTTTCTCTTCAAACACAAAACATGAATACAGGATGGAGGTAATATTGAGATGCATCTCTTTAGAGCCTTATTTGGATTCTAGTTTCAAAGGCAAGCCTCAATTAAAAAACAACAACCTAGAAAGAGAAAGGACCTATTAGACCTTGGGAGTTCCCATCTCTGAAGGTTGCCTCTGCATGAAAGGGAAAAGACAGGAGAGTGAGATATACCTGAGAACATCAAGCTTTCCAAAGTTTTGTCCAAAGATGGAAAAAATAAAATCTTAGCAAGAGATCCAGGAAGTTGTAGCAATAAGCCTAGAAGCAGTATTTCTAAGAAAGTTGCCCAGGGCAGAAAACCTACTGACCCTTGAAGCTGCTACTCCAGAAAAAGACAAAGAAAACATGTCACCACTCTAGAAGATGTATCTGGCAAGAAGCAGATCTTTCCCTCACTCTTCCTTTTCTCCTCACAAAGATGACCCAGGCTATATATACACCCAGTGCACCAATGCTCCTTCTCTGCCTATCATCTATCCCAGAGCTTGCACAGCCACTTTTGGTGCAAACGTCCTAATCTTGCTAGTATTTTGTGAGGAAGGTAGAAAAGATGCCCTGCCCTTTTGCCCTTATTACGCACACTGTATGTGCTTTGGATTTAAAGATAGGAACTGGACCTCAGTGAGGCAGTCAGTAAGCACCTTTGTGGCAGACACTATGCTAAGCTCTGGGAATACAAAAAGAAGCCAAAGACAATCTCTGCCATCATGGAGCTCGTAATCTCATGGAAGAGACAAAGCTAAACAAATACATACAAAGAAGCTAGAGAAATGATTAATAGGACATAGTATAACTAGGAAATAATCAACAGAGGGAAGGCACCTGAATTAAGGAGGATTGGAAAGGGCCTCCAGAAGTTATAATTTCAGTTGGGACTTGAAGGAAGTCAAGAGGCAGAGATGAGGAAGAGAGTTCCAGGCACTGGGGACAGCCAAATAAAATTCCCAGAGCTAAGAGATGGTGTGTTTTGCTTAGGGAACAACCAGTGTCCCTGGATAGAAAAATATATGGTGATTAAAAAGGTATAAGAAGACTGGAAAGGTGGTGAGGAGATGCAGGCTAGGTTATGAAAGGCTTTGAAAAGCAACCAGGATTCTGTATTTGAGTCTGGAAGTGATCGGGAGCCCCTACAGTTCATTGAATAGGAAGATGACATGGT
Organism: Monodelphis domestica; assembly: GCF_027887165.1. Lineage (NCBI taxonomy): Eukaryota > Metazoa > Chordata > Mammalia > Didelphimorphia > Didelphidae > Monodelphis > Monodelphis domestica. Next base: position 288,620,745 of record NC_077233.1, read on the forward strand.
TGGACTCAATATCTTCTTCCCAAACCTTCTACTCTTCCTAATTTCCCATTGCTGTCAACAGTCCCACCATTTTCCAGTCACTTGAGCCAGCCTTAGTGTTGTCCTCGACCCCTTACTCTTTTTCAACGACATCTCCAGGGTTTCCAAGTCCTGTGGTTTCTCTCCGTTCAGAACACCTCTCATCTGACACAGCCCCCATTGCAGTACAGACCTTCATTACCCTACTCTTGAACTGTCTTCCTTTCTCAAGCCTTGACCCACTCCATCTATCTTCTCTTTAGCTGTCAAACTGACGTTAAAGTGCAGGTTTGATCCTATCACACCCAGCATCCCCATTAAGTAAACTCCAGTGACTCTCCATCACGCAGAGAATCACATAGAAAGTCTTGTTGGACTTTTAAAGTCTTTCATAACCTGAGTCCTTCCTGCAGGCTTAACTGCAATCCAGTGCCACTAGCCTCCCCGCTCTTCTTGGTACAAGACACTCTATGTCTTGAGCCACAGTAAAAATCAGAGTGTCTGCAAGAAGCCTTTCCCGTTTCAGTGCCTCCCCGTTGTTGATGATTTCTAACTTATTTTCCTATATCTTGTGTATACATAGTTATTTGCATATTATTTTCCCCATGTAACTGTAGGCTCCTTGAGAGTAGGAACTGGATTTTCCTGCTCTTAGCATAGTACTTGACAAAATAGTAGGTGCTTAATAAATGCTTGTTGACTTAACCTGACACTTTTTCCCCATCCTGTGAACTTAATTCTGGTTGCATGGACCTCTCAGGGGTCCTTTATCTCCAACAATATTGCGAATGTCTTAAGAGTAGTCATATATTTACTTTCAACTCATGCAGTATTTTGCATATTTAAGGGCTCAATAAATGCATAATTCAGTGTTTGCTTTTCAACTTAAAAGAATAAAAATATTATTTTTATATTTCCTTGATTTCCAGATATATCACTTTCCTCCAGAAATGTTAGAGTGCTGTGTTTTACTCCAAGGAAGGAGAATTGCAATGATTAATTGTTTATTTGTACATGATTGATGAGCTATTACCTTTTTTTTCTAGTTTTGGTACAGGTCTCTGTATACAACTAGCAGCAGGGAGGAAAAAGACCCAGTAATGCATCTGGAGCAAATACAACATATAATTCACTCCAGAGGTTTTGCCAGTGTCATGAACCATGAAAGGTGAAGTCAGGCATATTTTTTAGATGATGTAATAAAAAAAGACAATATGTCACAGTGGATAGAGTGCTGACTTTGGACTCAGAGAATCTGAGTTCAGACCTTTGCTGCCTTCTGTATGTGACCTTACGCAATGCACTTAAGTTCTCTTTAACTCAGTTTCTCCATCTGTAAGTTGGGGGTGGACTAGGTTTCTGAGGTCTATCTCCTTCAGAGAATTTACTGTAGAAATGTGCTAGGAGAGCTCCCAAATTGTCCAGTGACCTGAGTGAGGACTCCTTAATCTACCAGTTCCAACCCTACGTGTGTGTGCTTGTTTTTTTCCTGTAATTGTTTTCTCTCTAGTGAAATGCTGTGATTTTCTAGGACAATGAGAGGAAGTTATGTATTCTGAATGATCGCTTCTGTACTCTTTGCTTAAATTGGGATTAGAGTGGCACAAATGCCAATAACATAATATTAAAAAGAAGTCCTAGTCAATAAAGTTGAATGGAACCAAGCCAAATTTGATGTTATATAGTGGAAATATTTATAGCCAGTTTTCTTTTCACCTAGGCGTTGTGGTGTGGCACTAGGCCATGAAAGAAAGGCCTTGGGTTCTTAAAGGGGGGGGGGGATGTAGCCTTTGCTATTTGGGGATGTGGTGGAGAGAAGCATTGGTCTGAGAGGTAAAGGACCTCATTACCAGTACCAGACAGTAAGCCGTCCTATGTGGGGAGCAATCTACCCAATGTGGTACACCGTGGGCTCCATAGAACAGATTGGGTCCCCAAGAAGAGCCTCCCGATGTTATTTAATTTTCTTCTGTCACTTTGGGAGGATGCTTGCTCTTTATTCTTGAATTTTTCAAATTTCTGAAAGAATAATCTTACTGGTATAGGTCATTTTTATAGCATAGTTATTTCTGGATATATTCCCACCACTTTCCTATGCTCCCCCCTTATACTTCTTGACTTGCACTTTCCCTTGTATAAAAAAGTTAAGCAAAAAATATACAGAGAAAACATCTTACCATATCTGTGACTTTCTGCCCTCGAATCCCTTTCTGCTTGATTTTATAATCAGTGCTCCAGGACCATCACTGATGTTTCGGGTACCCACAATTAGACTTATTCATGTGATCTCCTTGACAATCTCATAGTCATTGTATATGTGATTCTTTGAGTTCTGCTTCTTTTGTTATCTCCACATCCATACACATCTTCATAATTCATTATTTAGTGGAAAGGCATCCCCCATTCTTCACCAGGCATTGTTGTGTTAGGAAAATATAGGACCAGGAAGGAGGAAAACTGTATGATCAAACAAAGTGTACATAAATTAGAAACAATATAGTACAACATATTTTTAGAAGAAGATCATTAGGGGCTGGGAGAGGAGGAATGAGGTTAAGTAAGACTTCATGCAGAAGGTGGCAAAAAAACCAAAACACCTTGGTGCAAACTTGGAACTCTTTTAAGAAGTGGCAGTGGGAGGAGGGGACGCATTCTGGGCATGAGGGGCAGCCAGCAAAGGTGGCATCGATGGGAGGTTGGATGTCACAGATAAGGCACAACAGCACCAGTTCAGCATGACACAGAGTTTAGGAAGGGGAGTGAAGTCTAAGAAGGCTGGAAAGTGGGGTTAGGTAGACAATATAAATACCTGGGAATCTACCTGCCTAGACAACTCAGGAACTCTATGATCACAACCACAAAACACTTTTCACACAAATAAAGTGAGAGCTAAACAATTGGAAAAACCATGAATTGCTCACTGGTAGCCTGAGGCAAGATAATAAAAATGATCCTTCTTCCTCAATCAATTTACTTACTCTGTGCCACACCAATCAAATTATCAAAAAATTCTCTCATAGGACTGGAAAAAAATCATAACAGAATTCATCTGGAAGAACAAAGGACCTAGAAGATCAGGGAACTAATAGAAACAAAAAGAACAAAGGTGGCTCAGCTGCCGTTATTATCAAATGATATTATAAAGCAACAACTATCGAAACTATCTGGTACTGGCTAAGAAATGGAGTGGAAGAACAGGGGACAGAGTAGGTACTCAACCTGCAATGGGAAATGACCACAGTAACCTAGTGTTTGATCAACCCAAATATCTAAGCTTTTGGAAGAACTTATTATTTAACAAAACTGCTGGGAAAACTTGAAAACCGCAGTGTGGCAGAAATTGGGCACAGAACATCATCTCATGCCATATAGGAAAGTTAAGTCAAAACAGACTCCTGACTTTAAAATAAAGGGTGATACTCCGTACAAATTTGGGGAACACAAAATAGTTTACCTGCAGATCTATGGATAAGGGAAGGTTTGGGGTCAAAATAAGACAGGGAAAGCTTTATGAAATCTAAAGTAACTTTACATTAAATTAAAAAGTTCCTACACAAACCAAAGCAAAGCAATCATGACTAAAAGACAAACAACAAACGCCCTAAAGAGGATCTGATACCTGAACTAGAATGGTGGCCGTGGGTAGAGAGATTCAAGACATGCCGTAGAGGCAGAAGTGAGGTTTGGCAATTGAGTGACTAGAGGGGAGGAGATGGGGAAGAGCGGGGAATTAAGGATGGCTCTGCAGTTATAAATGTGGTGATATTTTGGACTGAAAGAGGGAAATTTGGACAAGAGCAGATTTGGGGGAAAATGGAACAAATTTGCTTTTGGACATGTTGAATTTGAATATCTAAGAAACATTTAGCTCAAAATGTCCAAATGGTAACTGGCCTAGTGAGCAATATTTCATTAAAGGTATATACAAAATGGCGGGAACCATTTGGTTTCCTGTCTGTTCAGATGTGGACAGGAAGATGCTCAGAGAGTATACTTAGCAGAAATCATTCTCAGGTGCTTCTCTTCTCCTGCTCCTACCTAGCCTGTGAGAAGGAGAACTCTTGGCCCTTCATGAGCCAAGGAAATCAGATTAATTCTGACCTTATAGATGCAGCATTGGTTTTTCCACCAAAGAAAAAAATCAGATATGATCCCTGGCATTAAATCCATGCACTAAAACATTCATTGGACTTTCCATTAGAGTAGAGGCTCTTAACCTGAAGTCCATGAAAGGGTTTTGAAAATATTCTATATGTATATTTTAAAATAAATGGAAATCCAGTCTATTTTATTTTATGCATGAACATTTTATTCCCAAAAAGAGAACTTAGATTTCACCAGATGTCTAAAGGGTTCCATGACACACACAAAAAATGAAGTATCACTGAGACAGAGCTTCATTGAATTATGTTTAATAAATAATTTATTCCTTGTTGTGTTGAGGTAGAAGTAGTTCAGGCCTATTCAAACCATACTTTGCTTCCATTTTCCTGAGAACATAATCCATCCGAATTCATAGGAGCAGCTAGGTTGTAAAGTGGAAAGAACTCAGGGCCTAGAGACAGAAAGATCTGAATTCAAGTGTGACCTTGGACACTTAATTAGCTGTGTGACCCTGGGCAAGTCACTTAACCCTTTTAGCCTCCGTTTCCTCATTCATAAATTGAGCTGGAGAAGGAAATGACAAACCACTTCAGTGTCCATTGCCAAGAAAACTAGAAATGGGTTCACAGAATTGTTCACCACTAAACAACAACAAAACAATCCATTTAATTCTTCCACATAATTCCAGTGAAAAGTTAGTGAGATGGACAAAAAGCTTTTTCATATCCACTCACTCAATTCATATAAATATTAGGCTATTTTAGCAGAATTAAAACTGAGTACGTGGCACTGAGAGGTTTTAGTTAACCTCAGTAACTATTTCTTGCCTTAGAGCAGACTTTCTCCCTGACTGTACCACGGAGACTTCTGTTTCTAAAGCCCACTAAGACGGCAGGAGGAGGCTGATTGCTTTGAAAAATCAGGGTGTTTCTGTCCTTAAGTAGAGGAGAACCAGTATCAGTAAATGCTGCTGGATCCCAATGACTAATTGACAAAGACAAAGGGGTTTTCACAGATCTGTTTTCCAGTGAGGCTCTCTGTGCTTTGGACCCCGTAAAGGTCTTCTGAAGCTCCCCCTCTATAGCTTCTTGCTGCAGGCTTGAAGTGAGACATCTTGGGAAATGCACAAACAGGAATCTATTCACTGGAGAGTCTGCAAACGGGATTCGCTTGAATTAGAAAATACTGAAGCAAAACTTGAACACTTCCAACGATCGGTGACTTCTTGGGTTGGAGCCTCCCCTTCAGATCCAAGTCCTTCTGGGATGCCGTAGACGCGTGTGAGCAAGGAACAGCATGTCAGCTGTTGGGGTCGGCAGTGATCACGAGTTTCTCTTCATTGATCCTGGGACAGCAGCCATTGAACCAGTCCCTGACCTGTCCGGAGTATTGCTCGAACTTGGCTAATTATGTATTCTAAACTGGTGCTGTTCTTCCTGGGCAGAGCTTGGGATCCAGCGGCTGGCAGAGGTTTTCTGGGCCTGGCATCCCTTCCATAGCCAGGGCAAGCCAAAGAGGAGCCTTTTATAGGAATTTCTTCAGTCCCAGCAACTGGTTAATAAGGATAGACCGAGATCCCGTTCTCAGAGGAAGCAATCCCCCTGCCAACAAAAGCTACTTTTTGCCTCATTTTTCAGTCCTCTATTAGAAGAAACTCAACATTACTTTAAAGTGTTCTGTAGACCAGACCCTTTTTCTTCATCTGTCATTCTGATTCTGTGAAATTTTACAGCCTGCATTGGGAATGCCTTACTTTACAGAATAGTGGGGGGTTTTGTTTGTTTGTTTGTTTTTATTTTTAGGGTTTGTATTTGTGAATTAAGAGAAACTGGGCATTCTCAGTAAGGAAACTCCACTTACCAATGGAGATCTGCTAGTTCTTCAATTCTTAGCCTTGGGGAATTGCTTGAGGCACTGGGAGATTATATGTTTTGCCTAGAACTATACAACCAGTATATATATGTTAAGAGGTTAAGACTTAAACTCAGTCTTTCTCTCTGTCTCTCTGTCTCTCTCTGTCTCTGTCTCTAACTCTGTCTCTGTCTGTCTCCCTCTCTCTCTCTCTTTCTCTCTCTCTCTCTCTCTCTCTCTCTCTCTCTCTCTCTCTCTCTGTCTCTGTCTCTATCTCTGTCTCTGTCTCACTGTCTGTCTCTGTCTGTCTCTCTATCTCTCCCTATCTCTCCCTATCTCTCTCTGTCTCTGTCTCTATCTCTGTCTCTCTCTGTCTCCCTCCCTCTCTCTCCCTCTCCCTCTCCCTCTCTCTCTCTCTGTCTCTCTCTCTCTTTCTTCCTCTCCGTCTCCCTCTCTCCCTCTCCCTCTCTCTCTCTCTGTCTCTGTCTCACTGTCTGTCTCTCTCTCTATCTCTCCCTATCTCCCCCTATCTCTCTCTGTCACTGTCTCTATCTCTGTCTCTCTCTGTCTCTCTGTCTCTGTCTCTGTCTCTCTCTCTCCCCCTCCTTCCCTATACCAGGCTGCCCCTTTTTATGGAATGCCTTATTTTTATGGAATGGAAGCACTCCAGGAAAATTGGCCATTAAACAGATTTATTTAAAGTCAAACCTATTTTCCCATTGATTTTCATCTGCATGAGGAAAAAATTAGGCATGTAGGAAGGTGAAATTGATTACCTTGAGGTAAGAAAGAAATTCCTTGAAATCCTGTTTTGCTCTCTCATTGTGGCTTGGAGGTGACATTAGATTCCTGAAGAATTTGTTAGGGGGATAGAAATATTAACAGGGCTTAACAAGCAAAAAAAACCCTGTGGTTCCTTGGACAGGTCTGGCAAAAGATTATATATCTTAAAGGACCACCTAACCATGGTTGGACAGGCTTATAACGGGGTGGCTGAGAAGTAATGGGGTTTTCCCCTTTGTTACAGTAATTCATTAATTAGTTTAATCAGCCTGTGATTTTATCGATATAGGGAACTTCTAGATGAGGGAACTCCTTCTACCGATGCTGGACGATCCTCTCTGCACCCAGAGATACCTAGAACCTGGAGAAATGAAATGTTGGCCTCCAGTCTCCCCCCAGTCTCATCTAAGCAATTTGTGCAAAAGGTGGGACTTAAACAAGTCTTCCTGGCTTTGCAGCCTGTTCTGTATCCACTCTACGAAACTCCTCCCTCACAGTTATCTGAGGTTTATAGGTGTTCACATGGATGAAATCAGCTTTTTGAAATCTCATGATAAGAGCCCAGAATGCACCTGAGGTGCCTGAAAGAATTGGTGCTTCCCCCTAGCCTGTTATCAGGAAGTGATCTGGCTAGTCCCTTAACACTGGAAAAGAGAAGAAAATAGCTGTGTGTGTGTGTGTGCAAAGCCTCCCTCTTTCCTGGTAATAAGCTCCCCCAAAGACAGTGCTCATAAATCAAAGATGCATAACAAGCACTGTCTTTTGTTAATATAGCCAGCTTTGCAACATAAGGGGAAGCTGAGAGCTTTGAGCGGCTGGAATGTCCTATCTTGTTTCTGCGCCAAGAAAAGACTCATTTTTAGATAAATTGCTAAATTGAAATACTACAACATATACTCTTCAAGTGCTGTTATAGACCCAAAAAAAAGACTATAAACATGTCACATTATTGTAAAACCCATTTGTTCTTTAGATGTTTTCTGAGGCTTCTCTACTGAGTGTATTGACTGAGACCAGCTTTACTGCTGCTTCCCTTGAAGAGCCAAGTGGTGAGAGCTTTGAGCGAGCAGGATGGAGACTTGTCTAGTTCCTGGGTCTCCCCAAGTCTTCGGAACTTCCTATTCCCGAGTTTTTAATGTTTGTGATAATAATGCAGACAAACATAGTTTTGTGGGGAGAGAAAACATTTCAGCTATTTTGCAAAAACATGCTGGGCTCTTCAATCTAAATTTACACCTTCTAGAAATATCACACCAACTTCTGTGGCTCAGCCAGTTCCTCTGCTGTATTATTGCTCAGGAATTTGGGGAGCCAATTGGACAGTAACAACATCGAATTCTCCAGTTCAAGTTATTACCTGACGTGGAAGAACACAAAAGCACTCCGGCTTCATCCTTTCTTTGTGCCCCAAACCGGAGAAATAAAAATCTACAGAGAAGCTTTTGGTGGTCAAGAATAATTGTGGATGGATAACAAGAAGTAAAAGCCAATGGGAAGAACAGATCAGATAAGATGACTGGCATTTGAGAAAACGAGAGAATAGCCAAAGGGACAAAAGTGAAGAGAGGTCACATCACTTCTAATTCATCAAGGAAGTTAGGAAAAGTAAACAAGAATAGCAAAGAAAGGGTAAAATCAATTTTGGTTGTGTTTAATGAAAGTGTAATTTAATAATAAGAGATTAATAAAATAAATATTATTTATTAGTCAAATTCATTCAGTCCCTACTCCAGTTTTACTAATGAGTATTTATGACTTTGCATGAGAGAACTGTGAGAGACTTCATAGATTATATAATCTAACCCATTATTTTATAGATGAAGACACTAAGTCTAGAGGGTTTAGCTGGCTCATAAAACTATAGCACTAGTTACTAGTTCATTTTTTGTTTTAAGTGACACTTTACTTGCAGTCTTTGTGACAGAAGGAAAATCACTTACATTCTTTTGGTCTCAGTTTTCTCATCTGTAAAATGTACAAATTGGATTAAATGGTCTCTACTATTGTGCAAAGCTTGTGTAACCCTCTTTGCCACATAGATGAGACACTCCAATGAGAAATCCAGCTGTCTGATGCTGTCCACATTGTACCCAGTCTTTCCGCTCCCCTGCTTTGAGAGCACTTGGGACCTGTTCTAGTAGATGAAACATCTTTCCCTTACAGGACTCGCCCCATTCCAGTTCAATCTTCACTCAGTTGTCAACTTAATCTTCTGAAATCACAGGTCTTACCACCTTCAGCAAATCAAATAGAAAACCCTTTATTTGCACCATTCAGAGTCCTCCACAGCCTAGTCCCCTCCCGCATTTCCAGACTTCCTATGTTCTGCTCTGCCTTATCGTTCATTGCACAGGATACTTCGTCTCCGACTCTCTGAATTTTCACTGGTTGTCCTCCATGCCTGAAATTCTCTTCTGCTTCATTTTCTCCTCTTGGCTTCCTCCTAAAGTCCCACCTTCCAAAATAAGCTTGTCTTAATACCTCCTAATGCTAATATCTTCCCTCTGATGATCTGGTCCTATTTATCATATGCATATACATATATTTTTATATGTATATGTGTGTGTATATATATATATATATATATGTTTTGATTATATATAGTTGTTTGCATGTTGATTCCCCCTTTTGATTCTGAGCTCCTCGAGATCAAAGACTGCCATTTGCCTTTCTTTGTGTTCCCAGCATTTAGCCCAATGCTTTGCATGTAGTAGTTGCCTAATAAATGCTTAGTGACTCACTGTCACACGAAGTTTTGAAACTCGGACTTCTTGGGGGTTTTTTGGGAAATTTCTTGGAGAAAAATGCCAGAAAGAAAGGAGGTGAGGATACCCATGACCGTGTACACAGATGCTAGGACGGATCCTGGCATTCTACACACAGCCTTCACATCTCTAGGCAGGCTGAGATGAATGGCTGCTGCGTTGGTTGCTGATGGGTGCATTGCTCTGCTTGTGCACAGCCCATGTATGGTGAAAGGATCTAAGCCCCCCCCCCCCCAGATACAATTTCTTGAAACTCCTATTTACTGAACTCCCCTGGGTTTTTCCTTTGCCCTTCTCCCCAAGGCCGGAAATGCCTCTTCTTGCTGCTCTTCGCAGTACTTAGCTAGTCCTGGCTATCACATCCAGGAATTGTACCCCTACCACTCTGTTCTTTCATTGGCATTCACTCGCGCCCTTTCTAGAGAGAAGACAAAAATCCGTGCTACTGTTGGCCGTGAGGATTGAGATTTGGGGCAGGGTGGGAGTGGGCAGAAAGCAGAGACATCCCATCCGCGTGCAGAGGGTAGGGGAAGAGAGAAGGGTCATTCCACATGGAGATTTCGTTTGTGATAGCATTCCCTAGGCAGCCCCAGTTGGGAAGCAGGAAGAGATTAATAACCTAAAGTGAATCAAGTGCTCTTAAGTGTGGAAGAGTAAAAATGAGCCAGCTGATAAACACAGAGCCACAGAGCTGTATTACTGGGGTTTATGGGGGTCCCACCTGACCAGGACGTCCTCCATCTTGAATGCGAACGAGGATTTACCCAAGAGGCTTACACCACACTTAGGGCACTTACCTTTGGTCTTTGCAGAGAGGGTTAACCCTGTCTCTGAATTCATCTGAACCTAGACTTCATCTACAAAAGATGTTTATGAGCATTTATATATATATATGTGTGTATATATATATACACACATACCTCTAAGATGCCAGAAATGCACATATATGAGTATATACACATATGTTTATATACTAATGACATGCATACATACATACAAAATACTCAAACTGCATTGCATACCTATAAACAAATTTCTGGTGTTTTTTATTATATGTATATCTAAGTGTACCATAATATAGGCATTATATATGTATAAATATATACTCTGTAATTTCTATACACACAAACATATGCATGTATATACTCACGGTATATATCATGTATGCACATGTATGCACATAAAATATGTATATTCCAAATAAAAGTACATGGAAGCTATTCCTTTGGAAACTAATTTAATTTAAATCCAAATATCTCTCCTTTTTCCCTTCTCATTTTCTGTCTATAACTTTTATTTGGACTTAAATTAAATCCTTGTTGAATTTTATTTTACTATTATTTTCCTTTATTTTATTTTTCCTCCAAAAAGAGACATTCTAAATTTCCATTATGGAAATTTTTCTTTTATTCTACCTTTTCTTTCTCCATCATAAACAGGTTTTTTCCCCTAGTTCCTTTTGAATGAATTTTTCAGTTTTTCTTTATTTTCAATTTTTATGATCCTTTCTTGTTATCGGTGGTGGTTTATTTGGCAGGAAAAGTTATTTATTTCCTTTTTTCCATTTTATTTAGGATGCTATCTTTTAAGACTATCAGATGAGCTTTTCTCATAACGTATCTGCTGCTAACGTGGAAATATTGTTAGGCAAAGTGTTCATTGCTGATTTTTATTGTAGCTGTGTGTAGGTTTTGACTTCATGTTATTTGCATGCTTGTTTGATATATGTTGGAACTTGAAAAACATTATTGCTACTATTTTTCATCATTTTTGACTTAATTCTTTGGCAGTGCTTTTGATATTTTGCTTATTGTTGCTGTGCTGGGTGCAAATTAATTGTAGCCAACCTCACTTGTGATATTGTGGCATAACTGTGTTTTTCTTTTAGATAAAATCACTGGCCTTGTTGAATTTTTATACGTAGAGCAAGCTCTTGAAAAGACGAGCGCTTAATTGGTTCAAATATATGATCTTGTTATATGCAATAAAATCATTGAAAAGGCCTTTTAATTTTGGGAGCAAATTCAGATTATAAGATATAAAAGCATTACCAAAGAATAGGAAAGGCTTAGAGGATTACAGAGGAATGTAGGCTAATGTACAGCCATATGGGGTCCCTTTAGGAGTGCTCTGTGAATTATCTGACTCATATGATCACTCCTGACATACTAGAAATAGGAGATAGTACCCGGAGACTAGGCAACATGCCACCCTCTGATGCTTAGAAAACTGGGAGCCCCATTGAGTGAGGAACATTTTTCCACAGAGAAACAGAGTCACATTCATGTCTGAACATGACTTTCTTCCCGTAGTTCAGGCCAATGCCAGTCAGAAATGATGAGTATATTGACAGATAGTCTCCCCATTTTCACCTCTGGCTCTGGGTGGAATCTAAAGGCTAAGTTACTGGGCAGGCTTGTTTGCAGAATTTGTCTGTAAAGGTGGGCTTTCATAGGAAGCACCACCCTGTATTTTATTCTATTCTTGTATGCAGAGGAGAAAGACCTGGCTTTATAGTCAAGGGAGACATTGGATTTCTGAGACTTCCACATAAAGGCCCCCCCAAATCTGAGAAAATGCCTAAAATCAGACCCCAACAAATGCAGAAAGGTTTCATACACAACTGCACCTATTAGTAGATACCACAACTTGGTTACCTGAGAGAAGGCAATTGTCAGTGGAGATGGAGTGCCAGATACCTCAACAGAGGGGGGAGGAAGAGAGGAAACAAGTATTTATTAAGTACCTACTAGGTATCAAGAACTGTGTTCGTGCTTAACAGATAATATCTCAAAGAAAGGCTCAGCCTCAACCTTTCCTAGAACATCCTGAACATCAGTCACAGAAGAAAAGAGCCGTGCTGCTGATGTACAGCTAAAGGAAAAGGCTTACAGCCACAGCACTGCTGGGTTTGTACCCCAAAGAGATAATGGGGAAAAAGACTTGTACAAGAATATTCATAGCTGCGCTCTTTGTGGTGGCCAAAAATTGGAAAATGAGGGGATGCCCATCAATTGGGGAATGGCTGAACAAGTTGTGGTACATGTTGGTGATGGAATTCTATTGTGCTAAAAGGAATAATAAAGTGGAGGAATTACATGGGAACTGGAACAACCTCCAGGAAGTGATGCAGAGTGAGAGGAGCAGAACCAGGAGAACATTGTACACAGAGACTGATACATTGTGGTACAATCGAATGTAATGGACTTCTCCATTAGTGGCAATGCGGTGATACTGAACAAGTTGGAGGGATCTATGAGAAAGAACACTATCCACATCCAGAGGAAGAACTGTGGGAGCAGAAATACAGAAGAAAAACAACTGCTTGAATACATGGGTCGAGGGGATATGGTTGGGGATGTAGACTGTGAATGAACATCCTAATGCAAACACCAACAACATGGAAATAGGTTCTGATCAAGGACACATGTAATACCCAGTGAAATTGTGGGTCAGCTGAGGGGAGAGTGGGTGGAGGGGAGAGAGGGAAAGAATATGATTCTTGTAACCAAGGAATAATGTTCTAAATTGACTAAATAAATTAATTTTAAAAAATAAAGGAAAAGGCTTAAAGAGGATCAAGTGAGATCGGGAATAGTGGACACAAATGTTCTTCAAAAGGGAAAGGACTAAGAGAATGGAAGACACACAATCCTCTCCAGTCTCAGTTCCAGTGGTGGCATTCACTAGAGCATCTCATTCCATGACTCTACATGTATTTCACACGTATTATCACACATAACAATTCCACATGGTTAATTATATGTATTATTTAATTTCGGTCTCATTAAATATTGTAAGGTAGGAATTACAGGTATTTGTAAGAATCTAATTTGACATATGAGAAGCTGAGGCTCAAGTGAGGCTGAGGAACTTGGCCACAGTCATACAGTTCCCAAGTATACAAAGAAGGAGAATTTCTAACCCGCATCTCTCCCCAGTCTAAGTCTAAGGCTAGTTCCCAGCTGTGCAGGCAGATATTTGGTTGTCATTTTTTCATTCAAGGACTTTTTTCTTAATTCACACTCAACGTCTGATGACAATTACATGGAAAATAAAAGTAAAATAAAGTAAAAGTAGGAGGTTATTGGAAATTAGTGACGTTAAGGTAAGAAAAATACAAGAGTACAAAAAATTCTGACTCTTTCTCTGGCTGACTCCATTCATGTTATAAAAAAATAAGAGAGGAAATCCTGTCTACACTTGCCAGACATTGTATTGGAAGATCTGCTTAGTTTGAATAGCCCTGCTGAAGTCCAAGCTGAATTTTCCTACCAAACATGAAGTTGCTTCCCAGGAAATCATAAAGCTGGTTAGGCTTTAGCGGTTCAATCCAAGCTGCACTGGAAGTTTGAGGTATTGATCCAGTCGTAACAACTCGGGTGGAGGTGGCGTTGGTTGTCTCAGCCTGTGCTTAGTGACTTCAGATCTGAGGCAGAGTCCATGGCCAAGGGCTCTCTTTGATAAGCTCCTGTCCACTCAGCTGTGTTTGGCAGGGCCCGGCCACACACTTGAAATTCAGGGGACACGTGGTCACAGCTGAGGGAAAGACCAGTCCCTGGAATTCCGTGTTTGTCTCTTTTGAGCTTCTTTCTTCTGAAAACCCGATGCCCTCTGATCCACATTAAAAATGCCTCGTGGGTAATTCTTCCAGCTCCTCCAAAGGGCAATGTGGTTTAGCTTTGAGGAAGATCCTGCTCCAAGAGGCATTTGAGAAGAACAATTGCCGGGAATCTCGATGTCTGTTCTTAGTACCCGCCCCTCATATTTTGTCTCGAGTATACTGGGAATAACCAACTACCGCAAGTTCTCAAAATCATCATAATTGATCTGCCAGTAGAAATAAGAGAGTCTGTTTAACCAGGCTTCAGCTGACTTTTTGTGTTGATAATTAACACCAATATGATGCCTGACTCAGTCCCTATCCAGGCGATGAGGCTTTCTAGGGCCATTCTCTTAACCGCTACCTGCTCAGTTTCCTCATTTGTAGACATATCATTTTCCTTCCAGGCTGGTTATGGGCATCGATGAGAGAACAAACATTTGTAGCACCCCCAGTGCCTGACACAGTGCTTGAAAAGGCTTCTTCCCTTTTTCCTCCTTCCCTTAAAATTGTAGCTCGCCTTTCAGGATAAGCAAGCTCTGTACATAAACATGCACACATGTATACACATCACTTTTCCAAATAAACTTGATTTGGGCACATTTTCTTCGGGCTAAGAACTCCGGGAAATACTTTAGAATCTTGGGGGAAATTGGGGCTACCAAGAATGACACCTGCTTTTATTTTCAGCTGCCAAAATGATGCAATTCCAAAAGACAGCTTTCCTACAGCTGTTCTGTAAAATGGCTTCGGGCATTGTGCACAGACATATTGTGACACTTGAATAGTTCTGTGAATTCACTGGCGGAACCCTTCCACGTCTTCTCCTCTTCTTCCATTGTTTTTCCTGTCTGCCCATGAAGACTGCATAGGAAAGTGGGTTGGAAGCCTTGTCTTGTTGAGTTGCTATTTCAGGACTGTACCTGCTGCATTATTCCTCAGTTGGCAGCCAGGGGGGTACAGTGGGCAGCGTGAACTTGATGTTAGTGTCAGGAAAATTGAAGTTCAACTCAAATACAGACTAGCTCTATGTCTCTTGAGCAGGTCACTTAGTCTGTTTGCCTCTCTTTCCTGATCAGCAGAAGGGAAACACTGATAGTCCCTGTAGTACAGGGTTTGGGGATGATCAGATGGGAGAATAATTGTAAGGCACTTAGCGCGGTGTCTGGCTCATGGTTAGCATTCTATAAATGTTAGTTACAATAATGACAGTAGCATCTCATTCTTCCTATTTGGCCAAGGCCGTACCTACATTCGAGCCTGTTGGATGTCTATCTTCATGCTTATTTTCTGTGATGTTCTCCAACCTAAATAGACTCATAATGTAACTCTCCATTTTCCTTTCAACTCTTTGCAATTCTAGTCCTAATGAATAAGGCGTTGGATGAGTCGGGAGGACAGACCTGAGTTTTCAATCCAGCTTCAGATATTTGCTAGCTGAACTAGCTTAAACTCTTTGGGTTTCAGTTTCCTTGTGTGACAATTGAGGCAGTTAGACTCGATGGCTTCTTGAGTCTCTCCAGCTTTAAAATCGACGATAAGATGGTTTCATGATATGGCCCATCCCCACAGAAGCTATTTCTAAGCTCTTCTCTTCTAAAGCCTGCGGCGCTTCCTTTCCCTCTACTTGCCTCTTACTTTAAAGGGAAAATTGATACCATTCCTTGTGGGTTCCCTTTTCTCCCCTTTCCATGATGTCCGATTTTCTCATTCTTTCTCCAGTTTCTGACAACAAGACCCTCCTTCTTGCCAATAGCTCTACATGTCCTCGATCCTCGATCCTCTAAAAGATTGCTCCCTCCCTCAATCTCCATGTCCCACTCTTTAAACTTCAGCCTCTCCCTGTCTTTTCCCTACTGTTTTCAAACCTGCCCAGGGCTTCCGTTGTCCCCTTGAGAGGTTGTCCTGAATGTCTCCTCTCTTTCTCAGGGAAAACTCCTACAAAAGTGCTCCATAATCATTTCTTGTACTTTACTCTCTTTCTTTTCTCTACACTTTGCAGTCTGGCTTTCTGTTTAATTGTGAATTGAAACAATTTCCCCCAGAATGACCTATTGATTTCTTAGTTGCCAAATTTTTTTCCCTCAGTTTCTTTCCTGTATTTGGCACTATGAACTGTTCTCTCCTCCTGAATACTCTTTCTTTTCTGCATTTCATGACAGCACTCTCCCTTCGTTCTCTTCCCATTTGTCTTACCATTCCTTCTTAGTTTCCATTGGTGGCTTGCTTATGCATATCATTTCCTTACTGTGAGTGTTCTTCTAGGGCCTGTTCTGGGCCTTCTCTTGATCGGCTGTCTTCATGACCTCATCAAATCCTAGAGTTTTCATTGTCTTCTCTTTCAGGTCATCTGCAGATCGACATATCCGACCTCTGACTCTTCCCTGATCTTCAGTCTCACGTTGTGAGTTAAGGCCCTTAAGATATTTCAAACGTAGCATGCCCAAAGTAGAATTCAGTGTCTTCCCCCAGAAACTCACCTGATTTCCAAACTTCCTGTTTCTGTCAGATTCAAGTATTCTTCCTGTCTTCAGGGATTACAATTACCTTTTTCACCCTGGACTCCTCACTTGCCCTCCCTTCCTGTATCCACTCCATTGTCAGACTTTCTCATTTATGTCTTTATAACATCTCTCACGTTCAAAACATTCTCTCTATTTAGCCACTCACACCCTCGTTTGGGTCTTCCTCACTCAGACTAATGCGACAGCCTTCTAAGTGGTTTTTCGACTTCAAATCTCTCTCCTGCTCCCTTCTGTCTTTCAAGATGATTCCAAAGCGATTTTACTTATTTTCGTGCCTGGCTCGATCACTTTCCTAGCCAATAAGCCTCAAAAATTGCCCATTATCTGGAGGTGAAAATATCAATTCTTCTGTGTGGAGTTTAAAGTTAATTACAACCTGATCTCAACTTACCTTCCTTAGTTTGACTCTATATTGCTCCCCGGTCTAGCCAAACTGGTCTTTTTTCTTCTCCTACTCACAGCATTCCAAGGGACAAAATAGCAACTCATCAGAGAATTTATTGAATACCTACTTTGTGACAAGCAGCACAGTGCTAGGTGTTAGGGATAGAAATTTAAAAAAATGAAACAGCTCCCACCCTCTAGAGCTTACTTCTGCTCACTTCTTCCTCCCTGAAGCCTTCTCTTTCTTCAAGATGGCTGCAGTTTAACTACTTCCATCTACCTGAAGTCTTTCCTGATTTCCCCCAAGTACCTTTCAGTCAAATAAAATTGTATTTGCATTTATTCTCCTTAGAGTTAGTCTGTGCATATTTGTCATCTCTCGTAATACAGTGCCAAGTCCTACATGAGAAGATTTTGTTTCATTCATTCACTGTATTTGTATCCCCCCCACATAGCACATGACAGGCACGGTGGGGGCTTAAGATGTTGTTGTTGATTGAATGGTGTCATATATACACTTCGGTGTGTGTATACGTCCATCTTGGACATCGTTTATTCATTTAAGAACATTTGCTTCAGAAGCAGTTGTTTGGGATTCTGAATTCATTTCCGCAAAGAAATAATATTATAAATAGTGGTTAGGTTCCAAGGGCAGTCAGTCCACAACAGCTTGTTGACCTCATAAAGCAGCTGAGCTTTGTAGTACTAATGGGACTAGAGTGATCTGGGTCCTGGGAGAAGGAAGCCATGTAGGGGACAGAAATCAAGAGGAAGAATGTTTCTTCTCACAAGAGCAGGCTTTAGGCAAAGTTTAAAAACAAGTGAATTTTCTCTTTAGCATCCTCAAAACGCTTCCTGCATGCTCTCAACACCTGGTGCTTTCATTCTCCTTGAGCTCTTCAGCCTGTGAGTCCCCCATTCTCCTCTAAACCCTATAATATGATACTTTGCACTACAATTACCCTAACCTTGAAGTCTACCAACCTTCCAAAATGACCAACCTCTTCTCAGTCAAAATTCCCATCTTCTCAATGTTCTCTCTCTCTCTCTCTCTCTCTCTCTCTCTCTCTCTCTCTCTCTCTCTCTCTCTCTCTCTCTCTCTCTCTCTCTCTCTCTCTCCTTTCCTCTCTCCTTCCCTCCCTTCCTTTCCTTTTCCCTCTCCCCATCACTTTCCCCATCCTTCTTCCTCTCCTTTGTTCTCTTCCTTTCTCTCTGACTCCCCTTTTCTATTCTTCTTTCCTTTCTTTTCTCATTTTTTTTCCAGGGAGGAGGAGGAATATAACAAATAAATATGACAGCTTTGCCTGGGAATCTGCCCCATGGTTCAATTCTCTTAAGCTGCATTTTTTATTTAAATTTTATTTTTTTCCCAAATTACATGTAAAAACAGTCTCCAACATTTTTCAAAGCATATTAGGTTTCATTCTGAGGAACTTATGAGAAAGAACACTCTCCACATGCAGAGAAAGAACTGTGGGAGTGGAATCACAGAAGAAAGGCATTTCCTTGATCACGTGGTTTGATGGGGATATAGACTCTAAATGATCATTCTATTGCAAATATTAATAATATGGAAATAGGCCTCGATCGATGATACTTATAAAACCTATTTGAATTGCATGTTGGCTATGGGAGGAGGAGGGGAGGGAAAGAACACAAATCATGTAACCATGGAAAAACATTCTAAATTAATTAATTAAGTGAAAGAAATTTTAAAAGAATATTATGTCTCAAATTCTCTCCCTCTCTCCCACCCTCCCACCAACCTCTTATCCTCTTTGAGATGGTAAACAATCTCATATAGATTGTACATATGCAGTCATGTAAACAATTTCCCATATTAATCCTTTTATGGAAGGAAACTCAAATAGGAAAAAAATTAAGAAAGTGAAAAAAGTTTGCTTTGGTCTGGACTGAGGCTCCGTTTTTTCCTCTGGAAGTAGATGGCATTTTTTATCGTGAGTCCTTTGGGATAGTTTCGGATCATTGTATTCCTGAGGATAGCTGTTATTCACAGTTGTTCATTGTAAAGCATTCCTGTCACTGTACAATGTTCTCCCAGTTCTGCTTATTTCATTGTTTCAGTTAGGGTTAAAGTCTTTTGAGGTTTTTCTGAGCTCCTGCTTGTCATTTCTTAGAGCACAATAGCATTCCATTACAATCATATACTATGACGTAATCAGCCATTCCCCAATTGATGTAGCCCCTCACTTTCCAAATCTCTGCTCCCACAAAAAGCACTGCTTTAAATACTTTTGTACATTTTGGTCCTTCCTTTTTTAAAAAATTCCCTTGCAATACAAACCTAGTAATAATGATATTGCTGGGTCAAAGGCAATGTCTTGTTTTATAGCCCTTTGGGTAAAGGTCCAAATTGCTCCCCTGGATTCACAATTCCCCCCAAAATGCATTCATGTCCCAGCTTTCCCACATCCCCTCCAAGTTTTATCATTTTCCTTTTCTGATGGAATAGCCAATCTGATAGGTGAGGGGTGGTACCTCACAGTTGTTTAATTTTGCATTTTTTCTAATTAAGTGATTTATTTTTTGTATGACTAAAGGGAACTTTACTTACTTTGTCTGAATATTTCCTATTCATAACCTTTAACCATTCAATTGGGGGAATGACTTGTATTCTTAATATTCAATTCATTTCTTTATTTATTTGAGATATAAGGCCATTAGAGAGATTTGTAAAAAAATTATGATTACTGTATGTTACTTTTGTTATACTTAAAATTAATATCTACCAGTTCTTATTTTCTATAAAGTTTATTAATAACCACTTGAGATAGAAAAGGTAGATAAGTACAGATTTAAAGTATTTTTCTTACTCTAAGTTTGACCACGTGCAGCCCCCTCATGGGGAAATCTCTCTCTCTCTCACCTGCCTTCTCCAGCCAAAGTTCTGTGCCAAAGACCCCTGTGGGCTCCACCTATGCCCTTTTATTTATGTTCACAGAAGAAGCACTGGCATGTGAAGAATGTCGGGTCAGCAACCCAGGAGGAGAAGGGGATGAACTTCCCTGGACACACTTTCTAATCTATTTCTCCCTCCTTAGTTTGTGACCTCCTTCTCCCCACATTCACCCTCTTTTCTCCTAGCCCAACATGCCTTCTTTTATCCCCTTCCTCCTACTTTCTTATAAGGTAAGATAGCTTTCTTTACCCAAGAATTAAGTTCACATGCTCTCCTCCCCACCTCCCTCCATCTTCCCTTCCACAGTGAACATTCTTTCATGCCTTTTATGTGCAATAATTTAACCCATTCTGTTTTATCCTTCCTCCTCCTCCCCATGAATTCCTCTTTCTCATGCCTTAATTAAATTTTATTTTTTATGTCATCCTATCATATTCAACTCACACTCTTGCCTTCTATGTATGCTTTTTCTAACCGTTCTAATGACAAAGTTATCTGGTGTTAAAAGAATCATCTGCCCATGTAGGGATGTACACATTTTAACCTTATTCAATGTCTTTTGATTTCTCCTTCCTTTTTATGACTCTTAAGAGTTCTGTGTTTGAGAGTCAGATATAAACATCAGGAATGTTTTAAAAATCTTCTATTTCACTGAATATCCATTTTTTCCCTTGAAGGAGAGTTTTTCTGAGTAAATGATTCTTGGTTGAAGTCCTTGCTCCTTTGGCCTCTGGAATATCATATTCCAGGCCCTCCACAACTTGAATGTAGAAGCTGCTAAGTCTTGTGTTATACTGACTGTAGCCCTATGATATTGAATTGTTTCTTTTTGATTGCTTGCAATATTTTGTCCTTGACCTGGGGGCTTTGGAATTTGGCTATAACATTCCTTTGGGAATCTCTTTCATGAGGTGATTAGTGACTTCTTTCAGTTTCTATTTTTCCTTTAGTTCTAGAATATCAGAGCAATTTTCCTAGATGATGTCTAAGCTCTTTTTCTGATTATAACTGTCAGGTAGTCCAGTAATTCTTAAGTTATTTCTCTTGCATTTATTTTCCAGGTTAGAGGCTTTTCCCATGAGATAGTTTACATTTTCTTTTATTTTTTCATTCTTTTGACTTTGATTTTTGATATCTAATGGAGTCATTAGCTTCTCTTTGCCCTATTCTAATTTTTAAGGCATAATTTTCTTGAATGAGAAATTTTTGTACTCCCTTTTTCATTTGCCCAATTCTATTTTGTAAAGAGTTCTTTTCCTCAGTGAATTTTTGTGCCTCATTTTCCAAAGGGCCAATTCTGTCTTTCAAATCGTTTTTCTCTTTTGTGCATTTTTGTGTATTTTTTTTTAGTCAATTTTGCTTTATAGGAAATTCTTCTCATCTTTGGATTTTTGTGACTCTAATCCAATTGGCCTATTCTGTTTTTTTAAGATATTATTTTTTTTCAGTATTTTGGGGGCCTCTTTTGCCAGTTATTGACGTTAGTTTAATGATTTTCCTGTATCACTCTCATTTCTTTTCCCAATTTTTCTTCTATCTCTCTTATTTGATTTTTAAAATCTTTTTTGAGTCCCTCAATTAGTTGTGGGATTGAGAGCAATTTTGGACTTGAAAGCAGTTCACATTTTTCTTGGAGGTTTGGGATGCAACAGTATTGACTTCATGGTTTTCTTCTAAGCCTAAGTCTATCCTCTCATCAAAATAGCTTTAAGTTGAATTTTCTTCTTTTGTTGTTTGCTCATTTTTATGCATTTTTTTTCTTTTAGTTTAGAAAATTGTTAAAGTTGAGCTCTGTAACTGTGGTGAAGGGAGCTCTGTTTCAAGCATCAGAGCTGGCACAGAGAAAACATCTCTATATGCTTTCAGTTCTTCCAAGGTGGTATGATGTAAGAAGAGGTGTGTTTATTACTCTCCCGGCAAAAGTTTTATTCTGAGCAACCTCAAGCACTCTTTTCTTCCTTGGAACTGTGGCCACAATCTCTTGCTCTCCCTTGCCTTGTAGTGTTGGTGTATACTGGTGCTCCTCTTCACACAGCAACTGTACCCCGGGTCTGAGATCTATTTTTAGATATAGGCAATGCAAAAAGATATTGCATCCAGATCCAGCAAAGGGACTTCTGTAATTTCCTTCTGAGCAGTTGTCTGACCCTTCCCTTACCATCTTTGGTTGAGAACCCTGGAAGCCTTGGCTGCTGCTTAATTTGCACCCAAGCCCTGGAATACTGTGCTCCACCTCCACACAGGTGCACTGGATCCCTCTGCCT